>NW_028270152.1:17410735-17727145 GCF_037043375.1 Chiloscyllium plagiosum | reverse complement strand
TTTGGATCTTCCTTGTCTTCTTTTCTTCTTCCTATGAATTTCTGCAGCACAGGTTACCGATTGAAAAGGTACCTTTCTAATAGAGTTATTTTTCAGGCAGTTTGTTTACATGCTGGGCTTGGCAGTTCTCCTCCCAACTGTTCAATTTTCCTTGGTCTTATACCCCCAAAACATTGGATTGTGTCATTGGCTTTTAAGATTGTCAATATGCTCAATTCAAACTGGTTTTGTGTTTGATATTTTTCAGGGTACAATTTAAATTAATTGGCCGAATTTGTATTTGTTTTTGTCTCCAGACAACGAGCTAATCAAGTTGTTTGACCAAGTGTTATATTGTTGCCTTATTGAGATCACTTGGTGCTGTGTATGATAGTTTGCTACTTTTAACTCTCTTAAAGTACACCCACATCTTCATAACGTGTCAACCAATTTGAGCTCACTAAAGTCCTACAGAAGATAAATCCTCTATTCTTCTTCAAAATAGGAGCACAAGATATTTTCCATGCACCTGAACAGACAGATGTGGTCTCAGTTTAATATGAATAATGGCAGCTCCAACACAGACACATTCTCATGATAGTGGAATACCAGCCTTGATTTCAGTGCTCAAGTCTGGAGTGGCTCTTGTCTATGAAGTATTAGGATCTAGAGGCAAATCTGCTGCCAACTGAGCCACAGCTAAACCCAACATTCAGCAATTAAACCCAGGTCAACTACTGGGAAGGTAAATTCAGCAAAGTTAAATCAGACTAAGTTAAGTCAGTGCGTGTGTGTGTCTTATTATTATTGACAGAAAGAAAATCTTGCATTTTCATATGTATTCAAACAGAATGTATGACAAATACTCATTAGTTTATCATGCACCTGAAAAATTGGTTAATATTTCTGGTGCAAACTCTTCTATCAGATTTCAATGAGAAAGCTTTCTTTTCATTAAGGCACACTTTTATTTTTAGTTTAGGTCATGCCCTACCTTCAAATTTCACAATTTCAGCTAGACTTAAGTTTGCAACTGTGCAAGAGCTGCACCACTTTTACCTTAAGAAATAAGAAATGTGTTTCTGAAAGTAAAGCAATTTTGGTGGTACATACCGACAAATAACATGTTTTATACACCCCTGCACTCGGATATCCCTCAGGATGCTGTACTGGTTTTGTGTGGACTCTTCTGTTCTTCATAAGAACTCAAGCCACACTTCTAGATTTCTCTCAAACAGAAGTTATTAATAAGGTGTACATGATGGCATGGCTACAGAGTGCCACACCCTGAGTTGTATAAATTCCAACCTCCTAGCAGAATCCTGTCAAATAACTACTGAGGTCATAGTTACACCATAGGATATCTCATCTAGATGGGCACTAAGCCCCACCTTTACACGAATAACAATAACTTTTGCATTTATGTGGCATATTTAACATCCCAAGTGCTTCACAGAATTGCAATCAATCAATATTGACACTGAGCTATGGAAAGAGAAATCAAACCAAATGATCAAAGGTTTGGTCAAAGAGGTACACTTAAGGAGCATTTTAAAAGGGCAAAAGGTACATTTTTGTGGCTGCCCTTTCAAACACAGTAAGATTCCACACACAGTGGTGAGATGAGCGTGTAACTCTTCCATGCTGTTTTTCTGGCTGTTGAGCAAAGGGTGTTAGTAGCAGAGACAACACAGAATAGGATCCCTACAGTGTTGAAGTAGGCCATTTGGCCTATCAAGTTCACACTGACCTTCTGAAAAGCATCCCACCCAGACTCACTCCCTGCATTTCCCATGGCTCACCCATCCAACCAGCACATCACTGGTCATTATGGGCAGCTTAGCATGACCAACCCACCTAACCTGCACTGTGGGAGGAAACCAGAGCACCCAGAGGAAACCTATGCAGACCTGGGGAGAACACACAAACTCCACACAGCCAGTCACCCGAGGGTGGAATTGATCCTGAGTCTCTGGTGCTGTGAGGCAGTAGCGCTAACTGTTGAGCCACCATACCATCCTAAAATGCTGGTCGTCTCCAAACAGTGGCCAAACTGATCTTTATATCAATTGACACCACAAAACAGAGTAGATCTTCTGTTTAACATCCAAAGGAGACCATCTTCCAACAGCAGATCCTTGCTTTAGTACCTAGCTGGATTTATTCTGATTGTCCTACCTTCAAGGCTGGACACCATAGTCGTCTCATCTAGGGGTGAAAGTATCACCAATCTAATGTTTCACTATCAACTGCCTTACATTAAAGGCTCCTGCCCGAAACGTCGATTTTCCTGCTCTTCGGATGTTGCCTAACCTGCTGTGCATTTCCAATACCACTCTAATCTTGACTCTAATCTCCAGCATCTGCAGTCCTCACTTTCACCTACTTTAATTCTTGTCATTCCTTCTACTGATTGGTCAAGCATAGCTATTCAATCTGCCCCATCAGAAGTGGTGACAAGTTTGTATCAGTCGTGAGCAGCATGCTAATAAATCCACAGAATACAAAACCTAGCTCATTGCGTATTGATGCAGTAACTCAATTTGGGGATGTTAAATGATGGCATATTCCAATAAAACCATATTGTCTTGAGATTTGGGGACTCTAAATTAGCCAACAAATTACTCAGTAGTATTAAAGTCTTTGCTGCTGCAGCTTATGATTTAAGATTTGTTTGTTAATCATTATAAGGAGGCAATTGCTTTTACTATCTTGCAGAGGCTTTGCAGCAGGGGTGGAGAGAAACTCACAGTTTATTGTCTCCCAGAGAGTGATTAAAAACCACTTAAAGAGAATAAAAGGGGGAAATTTTAACCCTTGCTCCCCACTTCCCAACTAAAGACCCAGAAATGGACATATTACTCTCTTATTGCTCAGAAAATATAAATCAGGTTAGGACTGCAATGCAATGTTAGTGATCTAGGGAGGGGAACATTGGAGATACTGTGTGCAGCCAAACTCAGAAGAAGCTCATTGATGCCTGTGAGATAAGACAAGCTCTTGCCATTGCAAGACCAGGAAGTGTATGGGTGTTAGAACAACAATAACTTTAATATTTAAGTAACACATTTCATGCAATTAAAAGTCCCAAGGCTCAACCCAAGATCATCACAAAGCAATATTAGACATAAGGCAACATCAGGTTACATAGCTGAAAGTTTAGTTAGAGATGTAGTAGGTTTTAAGGAATGTATTAAAGAAAGGAAAAGAGACAGTGAGTGGGGAAGGACAGAGTGGATGTTCCAGGATTTAGGGCCTCATTAGCTAAATGCATAACTGCCAATGATTTGGCATGTCCATAAAGATTCTTAGCAATTTTTATCGATGCACCACAGAAAGTATTCTACCCAGATTCCTTAAGGCTTGCTATGGCAACTGTTCTGCCCAAGACCACAAGAAACGATAGAGAGTTGTGAACACAGTCCAGTCCATCACATAAACCAACCATCCATCCATTGACTCCATCTCTACTTCTCACTGCCAACAAAATCAAAGCCCCCTCCCACCCCCCGGTTAAAACCTATTCCAACCTCTTCCATCGGGCAGAAGGTACCAAAGCTTAAACACATGTACCCACAGATTCAGGAACAGCTTATTCCCACTGCTATCAGACTTCTGAATGGACTTCTCAAATTTTAAATTTAATGTTGATCTCACTCTTTGTGCATGTTCTCTGCAGCCGTAACATTGTATTCCTCGCTCTGTTCTATTTAACCAATGCGCTTTGTTTGGTATGATCTGCCTGTACCACATACAAAACAAAACTTTTCACTGTACCGAGATAGATGGGACAAGGATAAATTAAATTATAAAAAGATGGAAAGATTAAAGTCAGGGATGCTCAATGTTATAATGGTGTTGATAAAGCCTGGGACCCTTTGGCAGCACCAATCCTTCTTCCTATGCTGGTCCAACTGCTTTCTAGTAGTTGAAGATGAAGAATGGACCACAAATAATTCTCAACAGAAGTGGCTCTTTAACTGAAATAGCAAGATGAGGTTTATTATGTAGTAATAACTATAAACAGCTTACATTACATGTTATACATTATACAGGAGGAGTATAAAACATGACTGGTTCCAGTCACAAAACACCTCGAACCACCAGATCCTCAAGATCACCCAAGAGTCCTCAGTGGTTGTGCTGTGCATCAAACTGGGAGAATGTCATCTTAGTTCATAGAATCATAGTGTACCGACCTATCAAGGCTGAACTGCAAAAATAAATGTAATGTTGCCATAGACCCATAGACCAATGTTTCCTGAGGGGCCAGATACTAAAACTTTTCAAGAGTTAGCAGATTTAGTTAAGTAATATTATGACCCCACGCATCTTCTAGCTCTGAGATCCTATTGGTTTTACATGGCAGTTTGAGAACCAGGGGAATCCATATCTGGATGTTTGACAAGGTTGATATGACTGCCAGAGGGATGTGACTTTGGTTTAATCCTTAATGAGATGCTGAGACATTGTTTGGTGTTTGGGACTAACGAGGAAACCATGCGAAAGATGCCTCAGCTCCCACGTCTGTATCAGAGCATAAGTCTTTCTTTGAGTTGGTGGATTTTTACGGAAAAGTAACCTGACTACCATCCGAGCACCCTTACCCCGGTTATTGAAAAAGGGTCAGCCTTGGAAATGGTCTTGTAGCCAAGACATCGACTTTAGGGAAGTGAAGAAGTAGCTATCATTGTCTATGGTGTTGGCACCAAGCAGGATCTGGTGTTGGTATGCAATGCCTCCCCATACAGTATCAGGGTAGTATTGGCTCACAATGGTCTAAAGGAGAAGAACATCCAACAGCGTATGTTTTCTAGACTTCAGCTGATGCAGAACGCAAATACACCCAGACAGTGAAGGAGGCTTTGGCGGTCATCTTTAGTTTGAGAAAATTTCAACAATACTTTTAGGAACATAAACTTGATACAGTCGAGTGTGTGATGCTGGAAAAGCACAGCAGGTCACGCAGTATCCGAGGAGCAAGAGAATTGACGTTTCGGGCATAAGCCCTTCACAGGAATCCCTTGGTACAAACCCTTGCAAGGCTAACCAAAGAGGAGGAAGCCATGCTGCCCATAGGTTCAGCAGTGGGCTCTCATTCCAATCGCACACGATTACAAGTTGGCACACCATCCGGGAGGCCAAGTAGCAAATGCAAATGCGTTGAGCCATTGGCAGATATACCAATGTTACCACCGTTGGAAGAATCTATTCTGGTTTTAAACTTTCTGGATACCCTTCGGTCACAGCTGACAATATCAGACTGTGGATGCAAAAAGGTCTGGTCCTTACAAAACTAAAACAGCTGGTGGTGATGGGAGTAGTGAAAGGGTCATCACAACCCAGAATTGAAACCTTTCTGGACCAGCCGAGAACAGATCACTGCAGAGGACAGAATTTTATTATGGGGATTGTCCTGGGCAACAGTCACAGCCAGAGTCTGGGTGAATTCCACCAGGTTCATCCAGGGGTTTCCAAATTGAAGGTGTTGGTGAGAAGTTATGTCTGGTGGCCAGGATTGGATGCAGACATAGCCGCGTCAGTGGGACAGTACCCAGAGTGCCAACAAGGATAAAAAATACACTCATGGAAGTGGCTGGGTAAACCCTGGATGTGGTTACACGTTGACTGTGTCAGTCCTTTCACAGGCTCAATGTTCTTGGTCATTATGGATGTCCATTGAAAGTGGTTTGAAATGCACAGAGCTCATTCGTCAAACACAGGGACGACAAGAGCAAAACTACGAGCACCTTTAGCAAAGTACAGTTTCCAAGTGTGTTGGTTACAGACAATGGGCCATCATTTACCAGCAGGAAATTCAAGTATTTACGAAAGTGCAGTGGCATTCAGCATATAAGGACAGCTCCACACCATCCATTGTCCAATGGTTTGCTGGACAGAACAGTCCAAACTTTGAAGGTAAACTTAAAGAAACAGCCTACAGCTTCACTCAATACAAACTGTCCCTTTTTCTATTTGACGATCAGACCATCCCTTGTATGCAGCTACAGGGATAGCTCCAGCAGAGTAGGTGATAGGGTGAAAATACCGCACCAGGTTAAATCTGATCTTCTGTGACCTGGGTGGGTAGTGACACAGCATCAGGAACACCAGTGCCAGAAACAAGACCCCTCTAAATGAGACAGGCAGGGGACAAAAGAAACCCAAAGAAAAGGCCCTGGATGGGTAAGAGGTATAAGATCCAGGCTGATGAGGCGGTCCTGAACAAGCACGATAACCACATGAAGGGGGAAAGCACACAAACGAGGCAGGGGCAACACATACCCAGTCCCTCAGAGCAGCCAGAAAGGCTGTTGGAACTCATGAGTCATCCCCCTCCATCCAGCTTTGAAGAAAGCCTGGAATCTTTTGTTTTAGATTAGATTCCCTACAGTGTGGAAACAGGTCATTCGGCCCAACAAGTCCACACCGACCCTCCAAAGAGCAACCTACCCAGATCCATTCCACTACATTTACCCCTGACTAATGCACCTAACACTACGGACAATTTAGCTTGGCCAATTCACCTAACCTGCACATCGTTGGACTGTGGGAGGAAACCGGAGCACCCGGAGGAAACCCACGCAGACATGGGATGAATGTGCAAACTCCACACAGACAGCTGCATGAGGCGGGAATTGAACCCGGGTCCCTGGCGCTGTGAGACCGCAGTGCTAACCACTGAGCTACCGTGAGATGGACATGGCGGATGTTGCAGCCTGTATGCCTTTACCACCTGAAGAACAGGATGGATTTCTTCCGAGGCACTCCGGGCATGAGGAGAGGTGCACTACAGTCCAGTACATGCCACCCGTATCCAAGGCTGAGTCGGAGGAACCAGACCCATTGAGAGAACGCCTCAGGAGAGGCTACAGGAAAAAGAACCAGCCTACAGGCCCAGACTGAGAGGAGAGGGATGTAGTGATTGTAGCAAGGCCAGTCAGGCGGACCTCATTGACTATGACATCCACTGGTTGGTGAGTTGCTAACCAACAGCATTTAAGCTTAAAAATTACTTTCAAAAGAAGGAAGGAAAAATTGTGCTTTTCCATTTGCAGCAAAACTTAGAACTGGAGCTCCTATTGTACACTGACTGGAGTGATTGTAATGATGTCAGCCAGGTGGACCTCATAGAACATGAGTTTCCTGATTGGGGCTGTTGGTCAGTTCCGATCAGGGAGTCCTGGCTGACAGATATTAACAGGAGTGTCAGAGGTTCGGCTCACTCTGAGAGCCGGCTGTGAGGAAGCCAGACCAGTGCTTGTGAAAACAAAGGGTGACCTTGATGACGGGATACCAGCTTCCGTGGAGTTACTTCACCCAACCATTGCACATCATTGATAATAAACCCACTAGTTCTGAATTACCTAATTTATTCTTCCAGCCTTTAGAAGAGATCTATACTTTGCTCAGTATCTGAAGAGGCTGCTACATTTCTAGTCAGTGCCTCTGCCTGTCACATTTTTTTTTTTTGACCCATTTCAATGCAGGTTTCGAGATTGGAGTTGCTTCCTTACCTTCAAGAAACTTTCTAGTAACATTGTAAATTTTCTACATTTGGTGATTTTAATTAAATCATAAAGCCCATTTTCAATTGTCGTTACAGGTTCCCTGTGCATTGCAAAGTAATTGAAAAAAAATACTGTTACGCTTAAGTTGTCACAAAGCTACAGTTACCAGAGGAAAATAAATTTATGATGTTCAGAATAATAGATGGGAAACAATGTATTTTTAATTTGTTTGCAGAATGGATGTGGCACTGGCACGGACCAATTTATTGCCCATTTTGAATTGATCTATGAAGCCTTTTTGTTGAAGCACTACAGCTTCGGGATAATAGTATTCCCAGATATTATTATATTGGGAATTCCAGGATATTGATTCATCCACAATGATGGAATGGCAATGTGTTTAAGCTGGAATAGCAGAGTGCTTTTGAACTCAACAATTATCTTGCCAAACACCTCTTACTGTTTTTATTTTGAACAACCTCAAAATCACCTCTTTAACACCATTCTTCTGTCATTTGCTCTAATTCTCCTCTTTATGTGGCTCTAAGTCTATTTCTCTCATTAGTGTTGGTGTTTGAAATTCTTTTCACACTAAAGGTGGCAAATTGTTCTAATGCAAACAAGGACCTGATACAGGCATTGAAAACTAAAATTAATAAAGCAACATTCTCACTTTTTGTTTCAAAATTTGGATAATGAACATAAAAATTTAGAATAAAGAACAAAGAAAATTTACAGCCCAGGAACAGGCCCTTGAGCCCTCCAAGCCTGAGCCGATCCAAACGTACATCTAAACCTGTCGGTCATTTCCTAAGCATCTGTATCCCTCTACTCCCCACCTACTCATGCATTTATCCAGACGCATCTTAAATGAATCTACCGTGCCTGCCTCTACCACTTCTGCTGGCAACACGCAGCAAATGCCCACCACCTTCTGTGTGAAGTTAGTTGCCTAAGAATGGGAATGACACAACCAACTATTAAGAACCATGTCCTGATAAAATATAAAAACCATATTCAACCAGCAGGAAGGATGGACACACATCACAATGAAACCAAAGAATAGAAAATATAGCTAAGCTTAGATAGACTTCCTTCTATTGATTTGGAGGAGCTGGTGTTGGACTGGGGTGTACAAAGTTAAAAATCACACCACACCAGGTTATAATCCAACAGGCTTATTTGGAAGCACTAGCTTTCGGAGCGCTGCTCCTTCATCACAACCACCTGATGAAGGAGCAGCATTCTGAAAGCTAGTGCTTCCAAATAACCCTGTTGAATTATAACCTAGTGTTGTGTGATTTTTAACTTGCTTCTATTGTCCTCTTTAAGTGTCAGTTGTGATTCAGTGAATCGTACTCTTGCTTCACAAGTGAAAGTTGTCAGTTCAAAGTCAACTCCAGGATTTGCATGAGCCCAAATATCAAGGCTGACACTTCAATGCAGTACAGAGTGAGTACTGTACTGTCAGAGGTGCTGTCCTGCAGATGAGACTTTGAAACAAAAGCCCTGTATGTTCTTTGGATTAGATTCCCTACAGTGCGGGGACAGCCATTTAGCCCAGCAAGTCCACACTGACCCTCCAAAGAGTAACCCATGCAGACCCATTTCCCTCTGACTAATGCACCTCACACTGTAGGCAATTTGGCATGGTCAATTCACCTGACCTGCACATCTTTGGCCTGTGGGAGGAAACCGGAGCATCCGGAGGAAACCCACGCAGCCATGGGGGAATGTGCAAACTCCACCCAGACAGTTGCCTGAGGCTGGAATCAAACCAGGGTCCCCTGCACTGTGAGGCAGCAGTGCTAACCACTGAGCCACCGTGCTGCCCTTTCATGTGGGAATAAAACATCCGGTGACACTATTTTGTAGAAGAGAAGGGGAATTCTCACTCATGTTCTTGTCAATATTAACTCTCCATCCCAAGTCATGAAAATAGATTAGGACATTATCCCATTACCGTTTAAGCAAGTTTGATTTGTGCAAATAGGCTGCCACACACCCTGCATTCTAACAGATGTGATTAAGGCCCATAATATAATTTTGTTATTTGGAAAATTGGGTTCAAAAATGAAGGTTCTAAAGTTTCCAATTCTGTGAAGGACTGACCTTTTTTTAAATAAGAGGTCAGAAAATTGTTTTGAACATTGAGTTCAAAACATGTGATTTTATTAAATGGTCTGGAAACCACCTGGGAAGCTGGTTGCTAAGGTGTTTGTTGACTTGAGTTTTACACACACTAGCCAGAGAGAGAAGGGGAGCCAGAAACAGGATGATGTAGAGAGCGCGGAGTCCCTAACAGTTGTTATTAGCAGTCTCCAAGTAGTTAGGATTAGAAAGTAGTCCTGAGAAACTCAGAGATCAGTGTTAAGAATGCACAAGAAGCAGAAGGCTATAGAGATCGAAAGAGGAAGACATTAGTTTGAGGCTGTTGAATGCATTAATTTTGGGGAAGCCGTATTAAGTACAAAGCTTAATTAGTAGCTTGTTTAAGGGGAAGTGAATGCACAGAAGGCCAATTGATGATGGAGTACAGTCATGCCAATTGAGAACCGAACTTCAAAATGGAGATGGAATGAATCTTCACAGAGGTTTGCATTTCTACAGGGTTATTGCTGAGGTAGAAGTGGTAAATCCTTCTTTCTAATGTTTCTTTAATAAGACCATTCTAAGAGCTCTCATCTAGAGTAACATAGTTTGCAACCTTCCTGCTTTTTTCTTAAAGTACATTGGCAGCCTCTTGTGAGCACACTGAGTAAATGACCTCCACAATAAACAAAAAGAAGAATATAAAGTCACAGGACTGAATTTTATCTGAAATCAGCCAGGAGTCAATTTTGGTGAGTTTCAAGAATGGTTTCTCACCATGAGCCCTAGTGAGATATCCTACACTATCTTCTCAAACTCACCACATTACCCACGCATAGTGCCTCAATGGTGCCTTACTCTTCACACCTTCCCTCTTGCCAAAAGTGGAAGTGATCACCACTGCCAGGACCTCAAAGATGTCTGGCTCTGGCAACATATTTAAAAGGCAATTATGTAGCAGGTAAAGTACTGACAGTATGCTGCTGCCCTGAACAGTTCCTTCATCTCAAGAATTGTCCCTGATGTGACGGACATCAGGAAAATTGATGCCCCACTTTGCCTAAGGGACCTGGAGATCCTGATGGATAGAGTGGTGCAGAGACATTGGAATGCAGGACTGTATATTAATGGATTGGTGATGTGCCATGTTGGTGTAATGAGGTTGGGGTGTTATGGATCAAATAAGATCCCCTCAAAATATTGTAAGAAAATAGCCTCGACTTTAACTTTCTTCTTATTTTAAAGGCAAATGTAAAGTGCGACATTACGATTTGATTGGTCAAACTGCTCAGCATTAAGCAAAATACAATGTATTCAAACATTATAGTTAAAATACAACAAAAGGGAAAAGAACTTAGAATAACTTAATTCTATTGGAAAACGTAAAGAATAATAGATACAGTAATTAACTGTTCCACTACAGTAACATCCCATCAACAAACCCTTTGGCAAAAAGTGAATTCAGAAATCAGGTTTTCTTATCTACAATAGCTGTAGTAGGAAGAGAAGCCCCTAGTTTCTAGTCATAGTCAAGAGAAGGGAAAAAGATTAGATTCCCTCCAGCATGGAAACAGGCCCTTCAGTCCAACAAGTTCACACCAACTCTCCAAAGAGTAACCCACCCAGCCCAATTCTGCTACCCTATATTTCCCTCTGACTAATGTACCTAACACGAGGGCAATTTAGCATGGTCAATTCACCTTAACCTGCACATCATTTTGATTGTGGGAGGTAACTGGAGCACCTGGAGGAAACCTACGCAGACACGGGAGAATGTGTAAACTCCACACAGACAGTCCCCTGAGATGAGAATCAAACCCAGGTGTCTGGCGCTGTGAGGCTGCAGTGCTAACCACTGAGCCCCAAGTAAACTATTTCTCTAAGACCCCAGCAGCTTCTGCCAAATCAAAAAGCTTAAAAAGAACTTTCAAAGAACCTAGAAATCCTGGTCTGTGAGAGCTGGCCACACCCATCCAGGCTGCTTCTATTGTTCCAACTTTTTAAAAAAATGCCAAGGCTTCACAAGCTGTTTACTTTATCACAAATTACTCTTCTCCTCTCATTCAATACCTCTCTTAAAATAAACTAGGACAAAATACATCTCTAGCATCGTCACAATGGTACATGTCAGTTACCAATGTTCATTGGGGAGTGTGGGCAGCCGTTGTGCATGAAACAAGCTCTGAGATGTTCATGACTGCTGTCTGAGAGAGGGTCAGGGGAGCAAACAGCAAGGTGAAGTTACAAGTAACCAGTCTAGTAACTAGGCCAGGCCAGAATCTGTTAGTATATTAGTATTCTTATTAGTTAAGATCATAGCCCTGTGACTACACTTTGTACATACTTCTTTGACTATAAAGCTTTCTTTACTAGCTTGAAGCAAGGAAACGTAGCTAATAATTTACATTTTTTGACACACGCAGAAGTAGCTTTATTTTCTGCGCAATTTTCCATTGAAATGCAGATTGTAACTTCAATTTTTAAAATTCAGCAAATAATAAAAATCCTAATATCATGCCTTAAGCACTCTGGCACAAAAGACATATTACTTCTCTGTCGTTGCACAGACTGGTGATCACAGTAGGAGAACTTGTATAAAATATAGGGCTCTTTTTCTCCGTCATTCAGTGCTTACCTGAACAAAGTGATTACGTTATCATCACTTTTCAGATTTTCATTGTATATGTCCAGCATTCAGGGTGAGTTTCAGAATCAAAGAAAGCAAACTTTCAGAAGATTAAAGGGGCTCTGCTTTCAGGAACTAGTTGAAAGTGATTCTTTTTGTTTTATTTACTATTTACAATAACATACAATGACTACTGAGGTATTTTATCAGTCCGGGATCATTCTTGGCTGTGGTCAATGTGGTCACCAGGTTATAGTCCAACAGGTTTATTTGGAAGCACTAACTTTTGGCGCACTGCTCCTTCATCAGCTACCTGCTTCCAAATAAACCTGTTGGACTATAACTTGGTGTTACCAATGCTGGGATTTCTGTTGCTCATGCCATATTTAAAGGCCAGCTGTACAGCAGCTCATTCGCTACCAGCCAGGAAGTGCTCTTCATTGTGTCTTTAGTAAGGAGTAAACAACAAAGTAAAGCACATTTCATTGCAAATAAAATTTCACATTCTTGGCTATATTGCCTCTATATCAATCACCCGTCTGATCACCCAGCACTGGGACTGCAAGTTATAGTGACACTGTCCTCAGCACCATACCATGTTGGAACCTTGCTATGCTTTTCCTAGTGCCCATATAACATAATATCTCGTTATCGCTCAGGCCTGACTATAGCTCACCTTCCAGAAAGCTTTGACTGGTGACTGACCAGACCCCTGACCAATCTCCATGCAGCTCCTGCAGATCATGGCCCACTCCCTGGACTGTAATGATACAGAACACCCCCGCACCCCACCACCCCCACCCCTCCCCCAACCATGATAGCTCCTTTTGTCCAACTGACCATGTCCAAGTTGCTGCACGGATATCAGATACTGTCCTTGTCTGACTAGACTGGGGGCTTCCTGACCGACAATATTCCACCTTGACTTGACTGAGAACTATCCTCCTCAGACTTTGAGACATGGCCATTTGTTTGAAGCACTTTCAGGGTGTTTGTCACATTAGTTGCTCACACAAGCTGCATTGATATAGCCACAGTGCTGTGAAGCAACATGTCCGCCTCCTTGACTGAACACTGCTGGCAAACATGACAAGTTGCCTTGTTCCATATCTGGGTGATGAGGTAAGGCAAGACAGAGGTACTGTGAGTCTGCAAGTTCTGAAAGATGCATCAATGTGTAACAAAACAAGACAAGGCAGAGGTGCAGTTAGCATCCAAGTAGGCAAGGAGTGGCTGAACACTAAAGAGAGCAAGCCATGAGCCCTGAGGTGGTTCCCTGTTCCGATGCATGAGATGAGGTGCAAAATGGCCTGGCATCGACATTGCAATGTAAGGAGTCATAGCATTCCAAAGTGCAGCATCGAATTGGAGAAGTCAATTCCAAATTAGTCCAAAAGGTGCCACGGTGATACTTTGAGGCTGGTGTGTGTCTGATTCTAACTTTGATGGATGTGGGGATGGGGGAATGGTGTATTGCAATCATCGACCATAGAGCATATCTTAAGATATTGGCAACTGGTGGCCAAGATGGAGGCCCAGAGTTGGAGGGACAAGTACCTGCTCTGCCTTTTGTGTCAGGAATTGTTGACTTCTTGTTTCTCTCCGTCATGTGGAGAATAAGAAATTCATGTAAATGAGATGAGAATAGGTACTAATAAGATGTAAATCCATGCAA
Organism: Chiloscyllium plagiosum; assembly: GCF_037043375.1. Classification (NCBI taxonomy): domain Eukaryota; kingdom Metazoa; phylum Chordata; class Chondrichthyes; order Orectolobiformes; family Hemiscylliidae; genus Chiloscyllium; species Chiloscyllium plagiosum. The sequence continues at coordinate 17,713,263 of NW_028270152.1, read as the reverse complement.
TTAGAGCTCTCTTCATTAACAACTTGGGTAGAAAACTGAAAATTTTGTTCTCCCTCAACATTGAGAATCTCCATTTATTCCTGTATAATATCTACCATGACAGCATTGGAGCCTTTAACCTAGAACAGGCCCTGGATTAGTAGAAGTAAGTGAGGATTGCAGATGCTGGAGATCAGAGTCGAGAGTGCAATGCTGGAAAAGCACAGCCAGTCAGGCAGCATCCAAGGAGCAGGAGAATCAATGTTTCAGGCATAAGCCCTTCATTAGTAATCCACTGACATTATTATCACTTCACTGTCTTTCCATAAAGGAAGGGTGAGATTAGGTACTAATGACATGCTAATACTTACTAATAGGCCTCACAATGTTCACTAGCAGGATTCTCATCTCGCTGTTCAAAACTTTGTTGCAAGATTTTGAAACATGGACATTTCTTTTCTTCAACGTCAAAGAATCACATTTTTCCAAACTGACCACAATTTCCCTGTTAAATCTCCATTGCACATGTAGTTCAGGGGCTGGGGATATTCAGGCCTGTGTTTTGGATGCAGATAATGCCCATGTTGTATGGACATTTGGTATGTTGATAAAACTATTGAATTTTAACAACAATCATAACATCTCACATGAAAAGTTCACATGTTTCATTTCTAAAAACCTATCATTCGCACAGCAAAAACAAAGTTTAATATAGCTTCATAGATCCATACAGGGCAGAAAAGGCCATTTGGCCCATCGGGTCTGAACCAACATAACTACCACTAAAAATGCACTCATCCCAATTTCCTGTACTTGTCCCGTATCCTTGAATTTTTTATTTGGAGTACTCATCCAAATATCTTATAAAGGTTGTAAAGTTTCCAGCCTCCTCTACTTTCCCAGGCAGCGCATTCCACATTCCCATCACACGCTGAGTGAAAACATTTTTTTCCAAATCTCTTCTGACTCTCCTGCCCCTTACCCGAAAACTATGCCCTCTCATGATTGACCCTTCCACCAAAGGCAACAGCTGTTCTCTACTCACTCTGTCCATACCCCGCATACACCCCAATCATGACCCCTTCGGTCTTCTCTGCTCAAAAGAAGACAATCCAAGTCTATCTCGTCTCTCCTTAACATTCAATTTTTCCATCCAAGCCAATATCCTGGTGAACCTCCTCTGTCTCCCCTTTAGTGCCATATCCCATTCATGACCAAAATTCATGTTTAGAAAATAAGATGGTGAAATTGGTACAGTTAAATGCCAGTTAAATGAAGATAAGGTCTGATATTCATGGGATTTCAGTTCTTACACTTGGCAGCACTGGCTTGTAAATGCTGCAATTCTGCCATCCATTTTGATCAAGGTGAATTGCGAATGTGCTAAGGGGTTAGCAGGAAATTGAGAAGTAAATATGAAAGGAATGATCGCCTTCCTGGGATTGTACTGTCAGGCCCCATTAAGATCAACGTGGCCATCTATGTCAACCACAGGAGATGGGTGAGATACTAAACATGTTTCACATTAATATTTACTATAGAGAAGTACATGGAAGCTGGAGGACTTGGGGAAATAAATAGTGATATCTTGAAAAGTGTCTATGTTACAGAAGAGGAGATGCCGGACATCTTAACACATAAAGATGGATAAATCCCCAGAACCTGATCAGGAGTATCCTCGGACTTTGTGGGAAGCTAGGGAAGAGCTGGACCCCTTGCTGAGATGTATGAATCATCAATAGAAATTGCCTCTGGGTAAAATCTTGATTTTTTTAAATTTCATATTTTCACTCTGAAACTCAGCAAACCATGTGGAAAATTATTGACAATTTTTAATCACATCTCTGAATAGAACAGGTTGTTAGAAAATATGTTTCTTTGGAGACCGAGCATCAATCTGGTAAAGATAGGCAGCATTCTTTTCAAGGCCAATATACCTTTCTTAGCTATGGCATCCAGAACTGCTCACAATACTCAGGTGCAGTCTAAACAGAGCTTTGTATAATTGTAATATGACTTTGGCCTCCTTATATTCTAGTCCTCTCGACATAAAGGCTAGTAACCTATCATCTGTTTGATTGCTTTCTGTGCCTCATGGGCAACAGGTCTTTGGAACCCCACTGTTTGTAATTTTGCACTACTTTGAAAATACCCCTTTCTAATAATTTTAGCTCCACATTTGAAGTGGGAAATCATTAGAATCTTAGATCCATTAGAACCAGTCAACCTCATATTTGATTACATTGAAATCCATATATAAAAGGTTTTCTTCCTCCATTCATTTAACCAGTTAATATGTTGTGTTTGTATTTTTTAAGCTTTCACCTACACTGTATACAATCTATGTGACCTGGGAAAATTTTTAGGAATGACATTAATTGAATAGCATTCTTCCTTGTGAGACATCACTAGTTACACCTGGTAATTAAGAGGACTCATCCATTAACTCTATTCTCTGTCTGCTGCTGTTCAGCTTATTCCTTAAACAGGCTTCAGTTCTTGGGTCAAATTAGCTAACAGCCTTTTAGAAGGCACTTTATCAAATGCATTCTGGAAATCCATATTAAAATAAGTATACAAGTAAATTGATTCATTCCAGTGCCTGGAGCACAAAATTACAACTGAGAGGCAACTGAAGCACTGAGAGAGTGCGACACTTCACTGGTTGTAAGTCGTTGAGTGGATGTCATGAACAAAGTTTGAGTCCTGATGAAAGCCGTACATGAATTTCTTTTTAAACTTCCCCTTTACCACCTGCAGTTCCCACCTCGAGAGGTAAGAAGTGACTTATCCCCCCCCCCTGGAGGATAGCAAATGTGGTTCCCAGTTCAAGAAGGGGAGTAGAGACAACCCTGGTAATTATAGACCAGTGAGCTTTACTTCAGTTGTTGGTAAAGTGTTGGAAAAGATTATAAGAGATAGGAGTTATAATCATCTAGAAAAGAATAATTTGGTTAGAGATAGTCAGCACGGTTTTGTGAAGGGTAGGTCGTGCCTCACAAACCTGATTGAGTTCTTTGAGAAGGTGACCAAGCAGGTGGATGAGAGTAAACCGGTTGATGTGGTGTATATGGATTTCAGCAAGGCATTTGATAAGGTTCCCCACAGTAGGCTATTGTACAAAATGCGGAAGAATGGGATTGTGGGAGATATAGCAGTTTGGATCAGTAATTGGCTTGCTGAAAGAAGACAGAGGGCGGTGGTTGATGGGAAACGTTCATCCTGGAGTCCAGTTACTAGTGGTGAACCGCAAGTGTCGGTGTTGGGTCCACTGCTGTTCGTCATTTTTATAAGGATGAGGGCGTAGAAGGGTGGGTTAGTAAATTTGCAGACGACACTAAGGTTGGTGGAGTTGTGGATAGTGACGAAGGATGTTGTAGGTTACAGAGAGACATAGATAAGCTGCAGAGCTGGGCTGAGAGGTGGCAAATGGAGTTTAATGCGGACAAGTGTGAGGTGATTCACTTTGGTCGGAGTAACCGGAATGCAAAGTACTGGGCTAATGGTAAGGTTCTTAGTAGTGTAGATGAGCAGAGAGATCTCGGTGTCCAGGTACACAGATCCTTGAAAGTTGCCACCCAGGTTGACAGAGTTGTCAAGAAGGCATACAGTGTTTTAGTTTTTATTAATAGAGGGATCGAGTTCCGGAATCATGAGGTTATGCTATACCTGTACAGAACTCTGGTGCGGCCGCACTTGGAGTATTGTGTACAGTTCTGGTCGCCGCATTAAAAGAAGGATGTGGAAGCTTTGGAAAGGGTGCAGAAGAGATTTACTAGGATGTTGCCTGGTATAGAGGGAAGGTCTTACGAGGAAAGGCTGAGGGACATGAGGCTGTTTTCGTTCGAGAGAAGAAGGTTGAGAGGTGACTTAATAGCGACATATAAGATAATCAGACGGTTAAATAGGATGGACAGGAAGAGCCTTTTTCCAAGTATGGTGACAACGAGCATGAGGAGGCATAGCTTTAAATTGAGGGATGATAGATATAGGACAGATGTCAGAGGTAGTTTCTTTACTCAGAGAGTAGTAAGGGTATGGAATGCTTTGCCTGCAACAGTAGTAGATTCGCCAACTTTAAGTACGTTTAAGTCATCATTGGACAAGCATATGGACGTACATGGAACAGTGTAGGTTAGATGGGCTTCAGATTGGTATGTCAGGTCGGCACAACATCGAGGGCCGAAGGGCCTGTACTGCGCTGTAATGTTCTCTGTTCTATGTTCATCTGATACCAGCTCCCAACTTGTCATGATCCTATAGAAGTCAAACTCAAACTGTGACACCCTCCATCTCAGTAGACCTGGCAGTGGGCTGGTCTTTGAGATGGAAGCTGGGTGTATCTCTTGCATAGTGAGTGATGTAATGGAGTTGGGAGTTAGTGGGTTGGAGGAGGTGACTGTAGTTACACTTCCCTTTCCATTCAGGTCCCTCCCACTGCTCTGTAAGAGTATTTACATAATTTCTCTCAGCTTCCTGGACAGAGCTCAGTCTACTCCTGCGTCCCTGTCCACTGCCCCGATCGAAATTCACAAAATGGTTAGGGTGCAGAAAAAGGCCATTCAGCCCATGCACTGGTTCCCTGAATGAGCCTTATGACTAAGTGCCATTTTCCTACAATTGGCCTTTAACCGTGAATATTGTTGCAATTTAAATAACCACCTAATACCCTCTTGAATGCCTCAATTGAACTTGCTGATTCAAGGCAGTGTTTTCCAAACCCTAATTTCTCATGTAATACTCTGTATTGTTTCATTTGTGATGGTGCTGCTCCATTAACACGGTTATGTTGTCTTGTTTCTTTTCCAAAAGGAGTTGTAAAAAGCAGAGGTTCTGATTTAAAAAGTGTGGCACTGGAAAAGCACAGCAGGTCAGGCAGCATCCAAGGAGTAGGAGAGTCGATGTTTCGGGCATAAGGCCTTCATCAGGAATATCGGAGGACCCAAAGGGGCTGAGAGATAAATGGGAGGGGGATGGGGGTGGGAGGAGGAAGCTTGGAAGGCGATGTGTCGATGATGGTGGGGGGTGAAGGTGATATGCAGTCCTCACTTCCTCCGAGAGGTTCTGATTTGTCTGGGATTGGGCCACTCAGGCAACAATCAGAGAAAAGGCTTTTAGTGTTTTTTTTTAAAACATGTGTACAATGAAAGGAGTTCTCCCAGTTCAGGGATTTAGCTGGGGACTAAAAGGAACAGCGACAGTGAAAAGAGGTTCCATGCTGATTCTCTCTCTGATATTCTCTCTTGTAAGAACCTGTGTTTGAATTTAACTTTTTAGCAAGGGGTGTGTTTATGGGGATGTTTCAGGAAATTGGAACAGCATCATTAAGTTGCGATAGAGTTGGTTGGCCTTTCAGATAGGAGGAGAAAGTGAGGTCTGCAGATGCTGGAGATCAGAGCTGAAAATGTGTTGCTGGAAAAGCGCAGCAGGTCAGGCAGCATCCAAGGAACAGGAGAATCGACGTTTCGGGCATAAGCCCTTCTTCAGGAAGGGCCTTTCAGATAGTTAAGTTGTTCTATATTCTGTTCTCTCTTGTTCGTGTTTCATTCGGTAGTCTGTAAATAAATTCGTTTTGTTTAAAACTGAATGATTTGACCAGCCACATCACTCTTGGAATATCCACCTTACATCTGCCTAAAGCAACTAAAAAAGTTATGGTCTCGGCTACCTTCTTGAAATGTTTTGCGGGGATCTGGCCTGGTCCATAACACATTTCTAATTCTTTTTGCAAGCGGGAACGGTTTCTCTTTGTCCATTCTGCCCAGCCCCTGATGATTTTAGAAAAAACTTCTTTCAGATCTCCTCTTAAACTTCTCCTCTCCAATCCAGCTACATAGAAGTATGAGAGGTTGAAATGATTGCAGCAGGTTTATTCACCTGGTTATGAAGTTGCTTTACGTTTGGCACACAGTATTCTGAAAGGCCATTTGTTGCTTAATGTGAGGTGGAGGTTTTTTGATTGCAAGGTTTACAGATTACAGATTTACAGATTACATTACAGTGTGGAAACAGGCCCTTCGGCCCAACAAGTCCACACCGACCCGCCGAAGCGAACCCACCCATACCCCTACATTTACCCCTTACCTAACACTACGGGCAATTTAGTATTGCCAATTCACCTGACCCTGCACATCTTTGGACTGTGGGAGGAAACCGGAGCACCCGGAGGAAACCCACACAGACACGGGGAGAATGTGCAAACTCCACACAGTCAGTCGCCTGAGGCGGGAATTGAACCCGGGTCTCTGGCGCTGTGAGGCAACAGTGCTAACCACTGTGCCACCGTGCCGCCCACTATTGTTAATTTGACAGGCTTCCCTTCAGCGCAGCCTGGAACTGTCAGTCGTCGACCACCTCATTGGGAGGAGCTGTCTCCCTGAACGACAGCCTTTTGTGAGTCACCTGCCTTTGGATTTGGCCTGAAGCAAACAACCACAGCACTACATCTCAAAAACACTTGACCTTCACACCAATGAAAATCAATATTGTTTACATTGGAAAAAAACATTATTGGTACTCATACTTCACAATAGGATTGCAAGTTTTGAATCAAAGCCTTCACTTTCCCCACTTGAATTGTCATATTTCTTTTTCCTGAGTGCTTCACTCATCCGTTCCACCTCAACCCCACTTGACTCACTTTGCAGAGCGTCCCTGCTCTCACAGACCTGTCTCATTGCTCCATAATGTAAAAAAATCACGCAACACCAGGTTACAGTCCAGCAGGTTTATTTGGAAGTACAAGCTATCAGAGTGCTGTTCCTTCATCTGACGAGGGAGCAGCACTCCGAAAGCTTGTACATCCAAATAAACCTGCTGGACTGTAACCTGGTGTTGTGTGATTTTTAACTTTGTCCACCCCAGCACAACCCCGGCACCTCCACATTATGGCTTCCATAGTATTAGGTAATTACTGAGAGGATTCTTCCCCTCATGGGAGAGCCCAGGACCAGAGAGCATTAAGACTGAGATGAGGAAGAATGTTTTTTCTCCCCGAGGCTCTGAATCTTTGAAACTCCTTGCTGTGAGAGCTGTGGGAGCAGAGTCCTTGTGTATATTTAAGGCTGAGATAGATAGATCCTTGATCAGCCGGGAAATCAAGGATGATGGGAAGGGGGTAGGAAAGTGGCTGTGAGGAATGTCAGGCCAGCCATGATCCGATTGAACAACAGAGCAGGGTTGAGGGGCTGTATGTCCCACTCCTGTTCCTATTTCTTGTGGTCTTCTCAATTGCATTGTGCTGCTTAGAGTCTGCCAAGAAAAGGAAAATGTTAGAAATCAAGAATCATCTTACTGTGGTTTCATCTTGCCACGTGGCTACAACAAAAAGAGCAAGATGGTGCAATCAACATTTCCTATGACAGTTAGGTATGATGTCTCGTTAGTCTTTCATACACTCAGACCTAACCCTTTATGCAACAGGCTCCACCTCAATGATGTGTCCAGCCCTCTTTTCAAAGCACAGAATATTAGCTTTCCTCTTCTCTTCATCCATCCAACATTTTGATGCAATAGGAAATCCAGATATTGATTAGATTAGATTACTTACAGTGCGGAAACAGGCCCTCCAGCCCAACAAGTCCACACCAACCCTCCAAAGAGCAACCCACCCAGACCCATTCCCCTACATTTAACCCTTCACCTAACACTATGGGCAATTTAGCATGGCCAATCCACCTGACCTGCACATTTTTGGATTATGGGAGGAAACCGGAGCACCCGGACACAGGGAGAATGTGCAAACTCCACACAGACAGTTGCCTGAGGTGGGAATTCAACCTGGGTCTCTGGCACTGTGAGGCAGCAGTATTAACCACTGTGCCACCGTGCCGCCCATTGGTTTTGGCATTTATTGAATTTACTGTCATGTGTAATGAGGCACAGCGAAAAGCTTTGTCTTGCGAGCAATACAGGCAGATCACAGAGTTAAGTGGCATAGATAGTAAATAATAGGTGAACAGCAGCAAAAACAAAAACACAGGTACAGGCGAATGTTAACAGTTTGTGGGTCCACTCAGTATTCTCACAACAATAGGGTACAAACTGTTATGAAACTGGCTGGTGCATGTGTTCAGGCTTCTGTACCTTCTCCCTGATGGTAGAGGTTGTAGAAAAACATTGCCAGGGTGGGATGGATCTTTGAGAATGCTGGCAGCCTTTCCTTGACAGCAGGCCTGGTAGATGGATTCTACAGATGGGACGTTGGCCTTTGTGATTGTCCGGGCTGAGTTCACCACTCTCTGTAACCATCTCCGATCTTGAATGGTACAGTTGCCCATCCCAGGTAGTGATAGATCCAGACAGAATGCTCTCAATTGCGCACCTATAAAAGTTGGCAAGGGTAATCACTGTCATGCCAAATGTCTTCAGCTGCTTAAGGAAGAAGAGACATTGTTGGGTCTTTGCAACCAGTGCATCCATATGAAGAGCCCAAGAAAGCTTGTTGTGGATGATCACTCCCAGGAGCTTGACACTCTCCACTTGTTCCACCTCTGTGCTGTTAATGTGTAAGGAAGGCATGAGTCAATAAAGTCAATAAAGTCTTCTAACCAGTTGATTTATGGTGGTACTTGCTTACCTAAATATATTTTTAGATATTGAATGCATCAAGGGGTATATGGAGAAAGGAAAAACATCTGGCAATAAGGTAGAAGATTAGCCATGATCGCTTTCAATAGCAGGACACATCTGAAGGGCTGAATGGTCTACTTCTGCTTCTGTGTTTTCTATTTTTTTTTATCCCTGCACACAATATCAAGCTGCATCCCGCAGTTGAGACCAAAAATGCTTGAACTGGTAATGCTATCCACACAATAAAGTGGGGTGGCACCATGGCTCAGTGGTTAGCACGGCTGCCTCACAGCACCAGGGACCTGGGTTTGATTCCAGCCTCGGGCAACTGTCTGTGTGGAGTTTGCACCTTCTCCCTGTGTCTGCGTGGGCACCTTCTGGGTGCTCCGGTTTCCTCTCATGGTCCCAAGATGTACAGATTAGGTGGATTGGCCATGCTAAATTGCCCTATGGTGTTCAGGGACATGCAGGGTATGTTGATTAGCCTTGCAAAATGCAAGGTTACAGGGATGTGATTAATCTGGGTGGAATGCTCTTCGAAGGGTTAGTGTGGACTTGATGGGCTGAATGGCCTGCTTCCACACAGTAGGGATCATTTGATTGTATGATAGTGAAGATTAAACGTGTGCCACTTGGGGTCAATGTCCATTTGCTCTTAAAATTACCCAGACATCAACACTGACTTCCTCCATCCATGCTCGCACTATTGTCATCGGGGAATTAAAATTTGGGCTCAAAGTGTATGAATCCTCAACGTAACACAACCTGAGCCACTTTATCATTTCAGCATTTAACAGCATGGCCCCTTGCATATGAACCATAATAATGATTGCATTAAAAATTGTATTCTAAATATCTCCCCAGAGCCATGGTCAATGAGGCAGAAGGAATGCATGATGACAGGCCTGTCTCATTATTTAGTTGCTGGTCTGTGTCATGCAGTCAGCTCCTGGATCGGCTGAACTAAAGCTACAACACAGTGAAGAAAAAACATCAGAAATCTGACCTCATGGGTTAACACAGTAAGGTCTATAATTTTCTCTCCTCAGAATAAAGCTCTGTTAAAGTAGGGAACATTCCTGGGATGAGCCACAAGAGACTGCACTGCAGACACTAACTAAACAAATGCTCTAGACTGCAGGAAGCTGATTTTGTGATGGCAATGATTGCGAAAGATTTGATTTGATTTGATTTATTATTGTCACATTGGTACAGTGAAAAGTTTTGTTATGCATTCAGTACAGGCAGATCATACCATACAAAGTGCATTAGGGTAATTAAAAAGAGCGTGCAATATAATGTCACGGCAGCAGAGAGGATGCACAGAGAGCGAGATCAACATTAAATTAAAAATTTGAGAGGTCCATTCAGAAGTCTAATAGCAGCGGAGAAGAAACTGTTCTTGAATCTGTTCGTATGTATATACAAACTTTTATATCTTCTGCCTGATGGTAAAGGGTGGAAGAGTGTTTAACCGGGGTGGGAGGGGTCCTTGATTATGTTGGTTGCTTTCCCAAGGCAGCAGAATGCTCAATGCCTCATTCTAACTGTATCAACTTAGTGATGGATACGTCAGCTCAATCATTTAGGCAACTTACATAAACCACCATTCACACTAAATTTTACAAAGGATTCCCCCTGTAGTGTTAACCTCATCTGTAAAACAAGGGGCCAGACAAAGTAGACTTGACCAAAATGGTTCAATTCCCGCCTCAGGCAACTGTCTGTGTGGAGTTTGCACATTCTCCCCATGTCTGCGTGGGTTTCCTCCAGGTGCTCCGGTTTCCTCCCACAGTCCAAAGATGTGCAGGTTAGGTGAATTGGCCATGCTAAATTGCCCGTAGTGTTAGGTGAAGGGGTAAATGCAGAGGAATGGATCTGGGTGGGTTGCTCTTCAGAGGTTCGGTGTGGACTTGTTGGGCCAAAGGGCTTGTTTCCACACTGTAAGTAATCTAATCTTTGTCTCATTACTGTAAATCCAGAGGATTACACTGAAAATAAAGTTAACTCAAGATTAGTATAAAACAGCAAGTGGTTAAAGGGTTTTTGCCCGAAACGCCGATTTTCCTGCTCCTCGGATGCTGCCTGACCTGCTGTGCTTTTCCAGCACCACTCTAATCTAGACTTGGTTTCCAGCATCTGCAGTCCTCACTTTTGCCTATGGAACAGAAAGATAAGGGAAATGCTGGAAGCTGTTTACAATGACTCATTCATGCAAACTAGATCGATTTCTTTCACAAACTAATGTTCAACATGTACATTCAGGCCACGGTTTAGGGAGTGGATATTGCTTGGATAAAAATAGAATCATAGAATCCCTACAGTGTGGAAACAGGCCATTCAGCCCAACAAGTCCACATCAACCCTCTAAAGAGCAACCCACCCAGACACATTCCCCTAACCTATTATTCTGCATGTACCCCTGACTGATGCACCTAACCTGTACATCCCAGGACACTATGGTCAATTTAGCATGGCCAATTCACCTAATCTGCACATCTTTGGATTGTGGGAGGAAATCCACGCAGACACAGGGAAAATATGTAAACTCCACACAGACAGTCGCCCGAGGCTGGAATCGAACCTGGCTCCCTGGTGCTGTGAGACAGCAGTGCTGACCACTGAGCCACGGTTGAAGATCTCGACCCCCAGGAGGGGTCTCTCAGTTCCGCAATCGGTCAAATAATCAACAGGAATGCGGTCTGCTTCAGCAAGATTTCACAGTTTATTACGACGACGGGCACAAGTTTGTCCAGCAACACAGAGGTTAAAAGTTTCTGTGTTCCTTGGAAAAACTGTGTGCTTTCACTTGGAAGAAAGGCAATTTTTAGATGTTTCTTAAGAAGTAGTGCAGCCTTAATTACAGAGTAAATCCAATAAAGTGTAATAAAATGACATAATAGACAGCAGGTTAACCCAATGATATTTCCTGGGAAATAAAGTTGTTTACTACACATTATCTTTTTCCATCTGCATTTCAAAGTTAACTGGGATGGTTAGTAATGTCCTATCTAGCTTAGTTAATTCATGCTGTGGAGGGTCCACTGTTCTGCTTTATCTTTAATTCAGTTAGCTCAGCAAGGCAGGAATACAGCCTTTAGTAGAGTGAGAATCCATTTTAAACACTGTGTTAGTTTGCAGCCTGAAGCCATTTTGTTTTGTTACTTTGCATTAAGAAGCCATTTTGTTGTTAATAAAAGCATGCATAAAAATGGTTACTCCTGACAACAGTCTAGTTCCAGATTTTAGATCCTCACCTTGGCACCCTATAGCTAACTTTAGATGATCTTCTCAGTAATCTCCATTACTGAGGTTTTATTTGGGTTTTTGTCTGATGGTTTTTCAAAGGCTGATGTCTATGAGTACTGAAGGGGTCATGGTGGCACACTGGCATTACTGCCTCACAGGTCCAGGGACCCAGGTTCAATTCCAGCCTCAGGTAGCTGTCTGTATGGAGTTTGCACATTCGCCCCGCGTCTGCGTAGGTTTCCTCCGGGTGCTCTTGTTTCCTCCAACAGTCCACAGACGTTAAATGGGTTAGCCATGGTTAATGGGCGGTTGCAGCGTTACAGGAATAGGATGGTTTGCTCTTCAAAGGATAGCTGTAGACTCAATGGTCTGAATAACCTCTATCTGCATTGTAGGGATTCTGTCATCAATTACTCCATTAATATTGTTACATCTGAGCATCAGGATGTTCAGGAAGATGATGTCTCTATGCCTTTATCCAGCACTTCCTGTTCTTCTATTCAATTAAAAACCTCAATAATGAGCATGGGTCCTGGCGTACAGAAGCTTTTTCTGGCATCTTGCCTTTTCCTTCTGCTTTGAGTTTTCTTTTTATTGATGTGTTAGTGTTCAGAGGAATTCATTTCGAGCTTTGCACAATCTTACTTTCACTGCACTCGCGAATATATTTAAAATGTGACAGAGAGCTGCAGGAGTCAAATAGCAGTCCAGGAGAGTGGGACGGTGAGGCCAATTCCTGTATTGTCACTTCATGTTGGGACATAAATCACATGTGGAGGAGAAAAGACATCTCAGCCATTGTCACTGTCTGTAGCAAATTCAGCGCTTGTGACCTGGAGATGTGGAGTCACGGCATCATGACTTGCCCGCACTTACGGTTCATCAGCTCCTTAATGTTGGATTCTGGGAAGCAGGAGAGTAAGACTAAGTACAAGCCAGCAACAAACATTGTGACTCCTATTGATGTACAAATTCTGCCACAGCCAAAAACGGGCAAATTCTGTAAGTCTTTTCTAGTTATGTATTTATTTCAAATGTTTGCATATTTACTTGTTTAAGCCTGATTGTCTAAAACCTCTTAAGACCATATGACCATAAGATATAGGAGTGGAAGCAAGGCCATTCGATCCATCGAGTCCTCTCCACCATTTAATCATGGCTGATGGGCGTTTCAATTCCACTTACCCGCACTCTCCCGTATCCCTTAATTCCTTGCGAGATCAAGAATTTATCAATCTCTGCCTTGAAGACACCCAACATCCTGGCCTCCACTGCGCACCGTGGCAATTAATTCCACAGATCCACCACTCTCTGGCTGAAGAAATGTCTCCTCATTTCTCTTCTAAATTGACCCCCTCTAATTTTAAGGCTGTGCCTATGGGTCCTCGTCTTCCCACCTGACGAAACAACTTCTCAGCATCCACCCTTTCTAAGCCATGCATTATCTTGTAAGTTTGTATTAGATCTCCCCTTGATCTTCTAAACTCTAATGAATACAATCCCAGGATCCTCAGCTGATCTCCATATGTTAGGCCTACCATTCCAGGGATCATCCATGTGAATCTCCGCTGGACACGCTCCAGTGTCTGTATATCCTTCCTGAGGTGTGGGGCCCAAAATTGGACAAAGTATTCTAAATGGGGCCTAACTAGAGCTTTATAAAGTCTCTCAGAAGCACATAGCTGCTTTTATATTCCAACCCTCTTGAGATAAATGACATTACATTTGCTTTCTTAATCACAGACTCAACCTGCAAATCAACCTTCAAAGAATCGTGGACTAGCACTCCCACATCCCTTTGTACTTTGGCTTTATGAATTTTCTCACCGCTTAAAAAATAGTCCCCATGCCTGTATTCTTCTTTCCAAAGTGCAAGACCTCACATTTGCTGAAGTTGAATTTCATCAGCCATTTCCTAGACCACTCTCCTAAACTGTCTAGATCCTTCTGCAGCCTCCCCACCTCCTCAATACTACCTGCCTGTCCACCTAACTTCGTATCATCAGTAAACTTCACCAGAATGCCCCAGTCCCTTCATTCAGATCATTTATATATAAAGTGAAGCCCCAACATTGAACCCTGTGGGACCTCACTTGTCACCAGCTGCCATTCTGAAAAAGAGCCTTTTATCCCAACTCTCTGCCTTCTGTCAGAGAGCCAATCCCCAGTCCATGACAGTAGCTCACCTTGAACACCATGGGCCATCACCTTACTCAGCAGCCTTCTGTGAGGCACCTTATCAAAGGCCTTTTGGAAGTCTAGATAGACCACATCCACTGGGTTTCCCTAGTCTAACCTACTTGATACCTCTTCAAAGAATTCTAACAGGTTTGTCAGGCACGACCTCCCCTTACTAAATCCACGTTGACTTGTTCTAGTCTGACCCTGCACTTCCAAGAATTTAGAAATCTCATCCTTAATGATGGATTCGAATTCTACCTACAACCGAGGTTAGGCTAATCGGCCTATAATTTTTCATCTTTTGTCATCTTCTACAAGATACCATGATAGAGCATCATGATTTGCTCAGAAATAGCTCGAATGGAAGCCTCATTTTATTGCATAAATGAATTTAGTATCAATTTCAAAGAGATGCAAATCTTGATGGTTTTGGTGATTTAGCTTTGTGGAGCAGCCTTTTGACTTGATTTATTATTGTCACATGCACCTCGGTACAGTGAAAAGTTTTGTTTTGCACGTGGTACAGGCAGATCATACTGTATAGATTGCATAGGGGCAATAGAACAGAGCAAAGAATAAAATGTTTTGGCTGCAGAGAGGGTGTACAGACAGCGAGATCAATACTAATTTTAAAATTTGAAAGTTTCATTCAGAACTCTAAAAACAGTGGGGAAGAGAATTCTGATTTAAGAACAGGTGATTTTGTGGTTTGGTTCAGAAATTGGCTAGCTGAAAGAAGACAGAGGGTGGTGGTTGATGGGAAATGTTCATCCTGGAGCTCAGTTACCAGTGGGGTGCTTCAAGGATCTGTTTTGGGTCCACGTATGAAAGTTTATCATTTTAATAAATGATCTGGAGGTGGGCATAGAAGGATGAGTTAGTAAGTTTGCAGATGACACAAAGGTAAGCAGAATTGTGGATAGTGCCGAAGGATGTTGTGGGTTACAGAGGGACATAGGTATGATGCAGAGCTGGGCTGAGAAGTGACAGATGGAGTTTAATGCAGAAAAGTGTGAGGTAGTTCACTTCGGAAGAAATAACACGTATGCAGAGTAGGGGGCTAATGGTAACATTCTTGGCAGTGTAAATGAACAGAGACATCTTGGGTCCAGGTGCATAAATCTCTGAAAGTTGCCACCCAGGTTAATAGGGTTGTTAAGAAGGCATATGGTGTGTTGAGGTTTATTGGTCGGAGGATTGAGTTTCGGAGACACGAGGTCATGCTTTAGCTGTACAAAACACTGGTAAGGCCGCACCTGGAGTATTGTGTGCAGTTCTGGTCACCACATTATAGGAAGGATGTAGATGCTTTGGAAAGGATTCAGAGCAGATTTCCTAGGATGTTGCCTGGTATGGAAGGAAGGTCTTATGAGGAAAGGCTGAGGGAAGTGAGTCTGTTTTCATTGGAGAGAAGAATGTTAAGAGGTGACTTAACCGAGATGTATAAGATAATCAGAGGGTTAGATAAGGTGGACAGTGACAGCCTTTTTCCTCGGATGGTGAAGGCTAACACAAGGGGACATAAATTGAGGAGTGATAGGTTTAGGACAGATATCAGAGGTAGTTTCTTTACTCAGTAGTAGGGGCGGGAAATGGCCTGTCTGCAACAGTAGTAGACTCGCTGACGTTAAGTGCATTTAAATAGGCATTGGACATACATATGAATAATAATGGAACAGTGTAGGTTAGATGGACATCAGATTAATTTCGCAGGTTGGTGCAACATATAGGGCCGAAGAGCCTGTACTGCGCTGTAATGTTTTATCTTCTATGTTCTATGTTCTGAATGATTTAAAAGAGCAGAATGATAGCAAGATATATAAAAATAAGATCTGCTGCAGCAAGCTCACAAAAGCGAAGGTAAAGGATCGAGTCCCACTGCACAGAGCCCCCGATGAATGCAGACTAGAAGATGGTTTTCAAACATTGGCTTAGCATCCAGCAGGGCACTTGCAATCCAATATAGTGGCAGCAGTAATGCTCTCCCATGTGAACCCAAGGATTTGAGCCCAATGCTCAGGCCAAACCCCAAAACTTAATGTATGGAGGTGGCAGCACTGGTTCTACACAGGCTTGACATCCAGTGTCTAACAGGTGCTCTTTTCCATCTTTTTGACCTTAGTTATAGTTACCTCAGAGAAAGCACTCCATGAAGAAGCCAGTCGAAAACCAATTTCACTACTTTTCCCAGTAGGTGACTCGAGAATCTCATATGGGGTGAAACTCATACAACTCACACTCCAAGATACCTACCAGTTTATCTTCATGATCTGATGGAGCCTCTCTGAACAGGAGAGTGAGAAATGGAGCACTATTTTCAAAAAAACATTTCTCCACCCCCATTCAACAATGCTCATCCCATACAAGGCCAGGACAGAGGTAAGTTTGTAAAGTGTGTGCGTCCCCAGTCTCCTAAACCAGCCTGCATTGGAATTAACAGTTTTATGTCAAGCCCTCTGCAGACAACCCTGGTGTCAGCATTTACATCCAAGCTATTTACGGGGTCATGAAAGACATGTTTATCTGCAGTAATTGGCTGTTGTACTCTTAATTCTGTTATAAAGATGTGCACTGTCAAAGCTGGAAGCTGTTGCCATGACAACAGCTGCTACCGCTGAGATGATTTTCTTTGCGTGGATGCAGTAAAATATCTATTGATTACTAATGCTGTATAAGTTGTGAAGTACATCAATTGGATGAAGTCAATGCCTCACTGAGATATTACACAATTAATTGTGAGAAGCTGAAAGTTTACTTGGCTGTGTGTTTAACGAGATAGCGAAAGATTTTGTTCACTCAAGACTCACCAGCTCTGTTTGATTTTTTTTGTTCTGTTGTATAGCTTCAAGCTTTAGAAACTGTCTGGACAGTGACAAGCAGCAACTCCAATAAACTAAGGGGAATTTGTGGCTATGGGGCTACAACAGATGCACTGCCAATGGTATGATGCCATCTCTTGTCAACATATTGAATCCCATCCAGCAGCTGCTGCACCATCTCAGGACAGTCACAGGCACTGCCCCAGTTTATTTAACAAACTAAATCATCAAACTAAAATATCGGTTAAATATGTGTTGCCTTAGGCATCTAAAAGTTTTGTGTTATTAAAACACTGAGGATTCAGGGTAGACCATTTGGGACAGAGATGAGGAGATATTTCTCCACCCAAGGCGTGGTAAGCCTGTGGAATTCATTACCACAGAAAGTACTTGATGTCAAACCACTGAATATATTCAAAAGGCATCTAGATATAGCACTTAGGGCAAAGGTTATAGGGAGAAAGCAGGATTAGGCTATTGAATTGGATAAGGTAAAAAGAATGACTGCAGATGCTGGAAACCAGATTCTGGATCAGTGGTGCTGGAAGAGCACAGCAGTTCAGGCAGCATCCGAGGAGCAGTAAAATCGACGTGTCGGGCAAAAGCCCTTCATCAGGAATAAATGCAGAGAGCCTAAAGCGTGGAGAGATAAGCTAGAGGAGGGTGGGGGTGGGGAGAAAGTAGCATAGAGTACAATAGGTGAGTGGGGGAGGGGATGAAGGTGATAGGTCAGGGAGGAGAGGGTGTAGTGGATAGGTGGAAAAGGCGATAGGCAGGTAGGACAGCTCCAGACAAGTCATGGGGACAGTGCTGAGCTGGACCTTTGGAACTATGGTGACGTAGGGGAAGGGGAAATGAGGAAACTGGTGAAGTCCACATTGATGCCCTGGGGTTGAAGTGTTCCGAGGCGGAAGATGAGGCGTTCTTCCTCCAAGCATCTGGTGGTGAAGGAGGCCCAGGACCTCCATGTCCTCGGCAGAGTGGGAGGGGGAGTTGAAATGTTGGGCCACAGGGAAGTGTGGTTGATTGGTGCGGGTGTCTCGGAGATGTTCCCTAAAGCGCTCTGCTAGGAGGCGCCCAGTCTCCCCAACGTAGAGGAGACCGCATCGGGAGCAACGGATACAATAAATGATATTAGTGGATGTGCAGGTAAAACTTTAATGGATGTGGAAGGCTCCTTTAGGGCTTTAGATAGAGGTGAGGGAGGAGGTGTGGGCGCAGGTTTTACAGTTCCTGCGGTGGCAGGGGAAGGTACCAGGATGGGAGGGTGGGTTGTAGGGGGGCGTGGACCTGACCAGGTAGTCACGGAGGGAACGGTCTTTGCGGAAGGCGGAAAGGGGTGGGGAGGGAAATATATCCCTGGTGGTGGGGTCCGTTTGGAGGTGGCGGAAATGTCGGCGGACAGTTTGGTTTATGCAAAGGTTGGTAGGGTGGAAGGAGGGCACCAGGGGTGTTCTGTCCTTGTTACGGTTGGAGAGGTGGAGCCTGAGGGTGGAGGTGCGGGATGTGGACGAGATGCGTTGGAGGGCATCTTTAATCACGTGGGAAGGGAAATTGCGGTCTCTAAAGAAGGAGGCCATCTGGTGTGTTCTGTGGTGGAACTGGTCCTCCTGGGAGCAGATACAGTGGAGGTGGAGAAATTGGGAATACAAAATGGCATTTTTGCAAGAGGTAGGGTGGGAAGAGGTGTAATCCAGGTAGCTGTGGGAGTCGATGGGTTTGTAAAAAATGTCAGTGTCAAGTCGGTCGTCACTGATGGAGATGGAGAGGTCCAGGAAGGGGAGGGAGGTGTCAGAGATGGTCCCGGTAAATTTAAGATCAGGGTGGAATGTGTTGGTGAAGTTGATGAATTGCTCAACCTCCTCGCGGGAGCACAAGGTGGCGCCAATGCAGTCATCAATGTAGCGGAGGAAGAGGTGTGGAGTGGTGCCGGTGTAATTATGGAAGATCAACTGTTCTACGTAGCCAACAAAGAGACAGGCATAGCTGGGGCCCATATGTGTGCCCATGGCTACCCCTTTGGTCTGGAGGAAGTGGGAGGATTCGAAGGAGAAATTGTTAAGGGTGAGGACCAGTTCGGCCAAATGAATTAGTGTGTCAGTGGAAGGGTACTGTTGGGGATGTCGGGAGAGGAAAAAATGGAGGGCTTGGAGGCCCTGGTCGTGACGGATGGAGGAGTAGAGGGATTGGATATCCTTGGTGAAGATGAGGCATTGGGGGCCAGGGAAACGGAAGTCTTGGAGGAGGTGGAGGGCTTGGATGGTATCTCGAACATATGTGGGAATTTCCTGGACTCGGGGGGATAGGAGGTAGGTAGGTAGTGTCGAGGTAGGTAGAGATGAGTTCAGTGGGGCAGGAGCATGCTGAGACAATGGTTCGGCCAGGGTGGTCAGGCTTGTGGATCTTGGGAAGGAGGTAGAACCGGGCAGTGCGGGGTTCCCGGACTATGAGGTTGGAAGCTGTGGGTGGGAGATCTCCTAAGGTGATGAGGTTCTGTATGGTCTGGGAGATGATGGTTTGGTGATGGGAGGGTGGGATCATGGTCGAGGGGGCAGTAGGAAGAGGTGTCCTCGAGTTGGCATTTGGCTTCACCTGTGTAGAGGTCAGTGCGCCAGACTACCACTGCGCCCCCTTTATCTGCTGGCTTGATGGTGAGGTTGGGATTGGAGCAGAGGGATTGGAGGGTTGCGCGTTGTGAGGGTAAGAAGTTGGAGTGGGGGAGGGGGGTCAACAGGTTGAGGCAGTTAATGTCCCGGCGGCAGTTGGAAATGAAGAGGTCGAGGGCAGGTAATAGGCTAGCGCGGGGTGTCCAGGTGGATGCAGTGTGTTGGAGATGGGTGAAGGGGTCCTCGGAAAGTGGGCGGGAATCCTGATTGTGAAAGTAAGCTCGGAGGCGGAGGCGAGGGAAGAATTGTCCTGATTGTGGAGAATGGCAGAGCAGGCTCAAAGGGCCGAATGGCCTCCTCTTGCTCCTATCTTCTATGTTTCTATATTCAGAAATTGCATAATGGCTAATGCACTTTGCGACGTAGGATGAAATCTTATAAACTGATAAATAGAATGGTTACAGCACAGAGGAGACCCATTGTGTCGGCTCTATCATTCAATAAGATCACGGCTGATGTGACAATCCTCCATTTTCCTGCCTTTACGCACTAACCCTTGACTCCCTTACTGATTAAAAATCTATATCAGCCTTGAACATATTTAATGACCCAGCCTCAAAAGCCCTTTGCAGTAAAGAATTCCTTCATCCTCATCTCTGTTTTAAGTGCTTGACACCTTACTTTGAGATTATACCCATTGGTCCTTGACTCTCCCACAGTGGGATAAAGACCATTCCACATCTCCCTTGTTAAGCCTCCTAAAAGACCCTTACAAATTTCAAAACGATCACCTCTAATTCATCTCAACTTCATGGAAATACGGACCCAACATAACCTCTCCTCATAAGAAAATGTCCCTTTACATAGTGAATCTTCTCTGAATCTCAGTATGTCTTTCCTTAATTCAGGGAACTGAACTGCTCACAGAACTATACCTGTAGTCTAACCAGTGTTTTGTGTAGTTTTAGCACACCTCCCTATTTTTATTCTCCATTCTTTTTGAAATACAAGCCAACATGCCAATAGCCTTCCATACTACCTGCTACTTGAATGAATTTTGCAATTCATAAATAAAGTCTCCCAAACCCCTTGATGCTGCGGGTTTCTGCAATCCTTCTTCACTTAAATAATTTTCAGCTCCTCTATTCTTCCTGCCAAATATATAACCTCATATTTTTCCTTGATATATTATATCTGCCAAGTTTTTGCACACTTAGCCTATCTAGTTTGCTCTGCAGGCTCTGTGACCACTTGCCTTCATACCTTTGATTGTCTTTAATTCAGTTGTCAGGCATTTCAAATTGACCTCCTCTGATTCAAGAAGCCTCTGTGAATGTCTCGCCGTAACCCCCTCACGATTTCGAACATTGTGAACAAATCTCTCCTTTCAACCTCTCTAAATTGAACATCCACAACATCTCCAGCCTCTTCAGTTGACTGAAGTGAGGAGGATTCCTGGTCTGTACTCCATCAATGGATTTCAACTGGGCAGCTGTTCAGTGTTGTAATGGAATTCAATACCCCCCTGTGTGAGCATTGAATAAGGAATTAAACCAGTTTCTCACTGCTGATCACTGGCCAGGGCCTGTTTGTGAAATCTGTACGTGGTCCAGATTTTGCATGAGGACTTGGTGCACCTGAAATTTGATATCACCGGCAATGGAATATCCCAACAACCATATGGTTGGCATTTTCCCAACTGCAAGTTGGGCACAACACTGGGCGAAACAAAAGCGGGTGGTGCAAAACTGGAAGTAAAAGCAAAACATATTCTGCAGATTAGGTGTCCTCTGTGTGTAGGGAGAAAGTGAGGACTGCAGATGCTGGAGATCAGAGTCAGCAAGTATGGTGCTGGAAAAGCACAGCAGGTCAGGCAACATCCGAGGAGCAGGAGAATCAATGTTTATGCCCGAAATGTCAACTGTTCTGCTCCTTGGATGCTGCCTTACCTGCTGTGCTTTTCCAGCACTATACATTCCGATGGCATCTGTGTGCAGGGGAACAGAGTCAATGGAGAGTTTAAGTTTCAAATCAGGCTCGCAAGCCTGACACCAGGACTTCATCGCCCCAGCAACACAGTTCCCCAAACGGCAACACCTCAATTGGGCCAGATACCAGCCTGTTGCCCCGTTCATGACACTGAGCTCAGCAAGGGGCCGGAAGATATCTGTTGAAGAATGAACATCAAAGGCAGACAGCAGCAAAGACAGGGCTTACTGTGTTACAAAAGGAGACACAAATTTAAATGTTATGAGCCTCAGAAGAATTTGCCACTGGCCAATCAAACCATACTGAAAACAGAAATCGCTGGAAAAGCTCAACAGGTCTGGCACCATCTATAGAGAGAAGTCAGAGTTAATGTTTCATACTGCAGGCCAATCCTGCAGCAAAACACCTGATGGATGATTTGTTGTTTTTTTTTGCAATTTGAAAAGACTTTACAGCTCCCTGTATCAAACCTCTCAGCTAATGTGTAAGAAAACAGAGAAACATTGAAACTAGGAGCAGGAGTAAGCCATTCAGCCCTTCAAGCTGATATTCAATATTATCATGGCTGATCATTCAACTCAATCCCTTGTTCCAGCTTTCATGGTAGCTCACTGGTTAGCACCGCTGCCTCACACTGCCAGGACCTGGGTTCAATTCCACCCTTGGGCAACCGTCTGTCTGAAGTTTGCACATGCTCCCCTTGTCTGTGTGGGTTTCCTCTGGGCGCTCCAGTTTCCTCCCACAGTCCAAAGATGTGCAGGTTAGGTGGATTGGCCATGCTAAATTGGCCATAGAGTCCAAAGAGGTGCAAGTTATGTGAGTTAGCCATAGGGAATGCAGGGTTATAGGAACAGGGTAAGGGGAGGGGTGTGGGGGATTGCATGATTCAAACTTGTTGGTCCCTTTAGCCCTAAGAACTATGTGTAACTCCTTCTTGAAAGCATTCAACATTTTGGCCTCAGCTGCTTTCTGTGCAAGGGGATTGTTTGCAATGACAATTTCTGATTTGAAAATTTCTACCTGATCTTCTGCGGTCTACCACAAGAAGATTAATTAGCCATTATTTGGAGGAAACTGGACTCACTATTTCCCGTTAAACGTTGCTTTGTGTTTTGAAGGAGGCAGGTTCCAGAGTCGCACTCTGAGACTGAGATATTCAAATCCTGCTCACATTCATTCCTGTATGGCCAGCAAATGGAAATCCAGTGGAATGTTTCAGCTCGCTGACCTTTCAACCCGTGGTAAAGGAAGGAGCTGCCAACATCCAGGAAACTTTACGAGGAGGAGAAAATAACTGGGGGAGTATCACTGCATTTCTCCAAAATTCTCCTTTCCACCTTTAACCATATGCCTTTCATGTTAAACACAGTATTGTCATAACGTTATCTTTGATGCGTTGTCCAGTCAGGCAGCCATTGTGTGAATATTGGGAATAATCCCTATGTGATCTTGCCCATTTAGGGAATCACTAACCATCTCAAACAGAGGCTGGATTCTACAACACGCAACAGGTCCACCCACCCAGTCCTACCAAAATGTCAGGGGCTCTGGTGACACAGAGGTAGTGTCTTTACCTCTGGACCAGAAGCAGTTGGTTCAAGTCCTATGTGCTCCAGAGGTAATAACATACCTGAAACAGGTTGATTAGAAAATGTCTAGATTCATGTTAAGACCTTCAGAAAACATTCATTGTAATGGTATTTCAAGAGGACAGTTGATAAAGCAATAGCACTTGTTATAAAGTCTGGTAGTGCTGTGGTAGTGTCCCTATCTCTGAGCCAGCAGGTCTGTGTTCAAGCCCAGTTGACCCCAGGCATATGTTATAACGTGAATGAACAGGTTAATAGAAATATCTAGATCATGGTATTTGAGCCTGCATTTTACAATAACTTTCAACTGCTTACATTTGTGGTGACCTTTACTTTGAAAGATTTTTGTTAGATTCCCAGCAAGTTGGTCTGTGTATTCAGCCTGGCTTTCACTCTATTAGTATTATATTAATATGCTCCCTCCATATTATGTTTGAAGGCCAATCTCTCCTCTAAGTGCTATAGTTGTGATATTCCATGATAGGAGTTACTTGAACATACAAGGCCTTGTCACTAGGCCTGCCTTTATTCTAACTGTGATTGAGCCATTGTCCACATGCTAAATAATCAGAATCGTTTGAACATCTTCCCCAAATAATTGTGGCTCCAGTTGCTGGAGGTGCATTTGGCGATCATGATTCCGGTGTGAAGACTGTCTGGTGATTTTAATTATGCTCAAAAAATCAGTTTTCTCAGAAAACGCTTATTTCAACAAGACCATATGCCTTTCATTCAGTTGATAACTCATCAGCTGAGTGTGTGTTTTTGTGTGATATTTTATTACTTATTTAATAGATTGTCATTGTACCTGGGTACTGTGAAAAGTGGATAATGTCGCAGCGTCTGCCATCTTGGGTTACAGAATGAGTTACTGAATAAATTGCATAAATGGGAAAATACTGAATGAATTAATATTAAATTGATATTACTAAATCTGAAACAGCTTCAAAAGGTCATCTTTCCCTCTCTGTAGACTTCACCCTCTCTGCTCCTCCAGTCACTGTCATCCGACATCGTCCCCAGTTTCCAGGCAATGTGCTCCTTTTTCCATTGTCCATCACCTCTGACCTGGAGACAGTCTTGCTGCATTAGTCCCACGCCTCCTCCAATGTTGGACACTGACTGATGGGTCCTGGCTCCAAGTTGACCAACAGGATCCTGGCTGGTCTTCTGACACCGCCAGCTGAGTTGGAGCAGGGATGGAGATACACGGGGCCCTGGCCTTCTGCAGGACAACACCAGGAGGAGGCCCCAGGGCAACCACAACCACAAAATAGTCTTACCGAGCTGGGAGGATAACAATGAAGCTGTGTCAATGCAGCAGAACCTGCCTCATGGACCATGAATGGCCAAGCCCAGTATTGAGGAGCCAAATGGTTAGCACTGCTGCCTCACAGCACCAGGGACCTGGGTTCGATTCCAGCCTCGGGTAACTGTCTGAGTGGAGTTTACACATTCTCATAGTAGGAGAAAGTGAGGACTGCAGATGCTGGAGATCAGAGCTGAAAATGTGTTGCTGGAAAAGCGCAGCAGGTCAGACAGCATCCAGGGAACAGGAGAATCGACGTTTTGGGCATAAGCCCTTCTTATGCCCGAAACGTCGATTCTCCTGTTCCCTGGATGCTGCCTGACCTGCTGCGCTTTTCCAGCAACACATTTTCAGCCCACATTCTCATAGTGTCTGCATGGTTTCCTCCAGGTGCTCCGGTTTATTCCCACAGTTCCAAGATGTGCAGATTAGGTGAATTGGCCGTGCTAAATTGCCCATAGTATTCAGGGATGAGTAGACTTGTTAGACAGTTAGGGGCAAATGTAGAGTAATAGGGTAGGGGAATGGGTCTGGGTGGGATACTCTTCGGAGGGCCGATGTGGACTTGTTGGACCAAAGGGCCTGTTACCACAATGTAGGGATTCTATGAAGTTCTCAGTGCTGCCAACTCCATGCCAATGTTCTTGTCTCATAGAGTTACTGAGTAATACATCATGGAAACAGGCCATTCAGCCCAATCTGGTCCATGCTGACCATGGTAATGAAAGTGAGGACTGCAGATGCTGGAGATCAGAGTGGTACTGGAAAAGCACAGCAGGTCAGGCAGCATCCAAGGAGCAGGAAAATCGACGTTTGGGGGAAGAGTCCTTCATCAGGAATGACCATGGTGCCCATTCAGCGAGTTCCAATTGCCCGCATTTGGTCCATATCCCTCTAAGCCCTTCCCATCCATGTACCTATCCAAATGGTGTTTAAATGTTGCTGTTGTACCTGCCTCAACTACTTTCTCTGGCAGACCATTCCATATACACACCATTCTCTGTATGAAGAAGTTGCCCCTCAGGTCCTTCCTAAATCTTTTCCCTCCCACCTTAAACCTAGGCCCTCCAGTTTTCAATTCCCCATCCCATCTTGAGATCATGTGCTACCCAGCCCTAGTTTCACTTGAGAAGGTAATTGTGAGCCATCTTCTTGAACTGCAGCCTTCCTTGAGATGTTGGTATCCCCACAGTGATATTAGACTGAGAGCTCCAGGATTTTGACATAATAACAGAAGGAATGGCAATGTAGGTTTGTGGCATGCAGAGGAATCTCCAACTGGGTGATGTTCCCAAGTGTCTGCAACCATAACCTTTCTAAATGGTTGAGGTTGTGAATGTAGAAGGAGTTAAAAACCACCTCTGCATGATGCTAATAATTTGCATTGACTCCTGTCTCAGGATAATCCCTGAGATTTATCTTAGATATTGGCTCTCCTTGCACTGCCTTCGATCCTCCCTGCAATCCTGTTATTTGCTTTCTTCATCCAATCTCCACTGATGTTATAATTAAAATCTCTTGTTGCAGAGACTTAGAAGTTACAACATGGAGACAGGCCATTCAGCCCAACCAGTGCTGCTTCTTTCCCTCAGAGTAAGCTTTCAGTCATACTTTGTTCCCATTTCTCTTCATCCAGCTATTCATCTGATCTTGAACATCAAGGTAGTTTTTGCCTGAACCACCAGGCCTCAGGATTCAAATAAGAAATGTGAGTGAAACTCAGCAGATCTGACAGCATCTGTGGAGAGAGAGAGGGGGACAGAGTTAACATCTTGAGTCCAATTACTCTTTGTCGGAGACTCAAGCAGAGTTATCGTAGATTTGAAACAGTAATACTGTTCCTCTTGCTGCGTGTACTGCCGGACTTACAGAATTTCTCTAGCATTTCTGCTTTTATTTCAGATTTCCAGAGTTTGTAGTGTTTTCCATTTACTCAAAGGAAACTCCCCAGCCTCAAACCTCTTGGTGCAATGAAGCCTTTCTTGCTTTCTGTTCTAAATATGCGAAATGGGAAAAGACAGAAACATGTGGTTATCATGCATGCAGTGAGTTTTTACAACCTGAAATGTGCTTCCTGAAAGGATGGTGGAAGCAGACTCAATAATAACTTTCAAAAGCTAATTGGATATATATGTTTAAAAGGGACATATTGCAGAATTATATCAGATGGGACTAACTGGATTTCATTTTTAAAAAGTTCTCACCAAAATGATGGACTGAATGGACCCCTTTTCTGCTTTACCCTCTATTAACATACAACATCACTTCCTCTTTGAACCCTAAGACCTGCCAATGACTGGAAACTTTGCTTCTGTACATTACTCCCATTCTATCATTTAACAATCTTAAATGTAAAACCACCTATTACTACAACTCATAACCTGCGTTGTTTTAATGAGGAAAAACAGTGTAATTTCTGGGACTCTAGTTAGACCCCATTTGGAGTACCGTGAGCAGATCTGATTAGATTAGATTAAATTTTAGATTAGATTTAGATTTTCTTGTCACATGTAGTCAAGTACAGAAGTACAGGAGTACCGTCAAATGTGTATAATGTCACCACATATGGTGCCACCTAAGGTACAAAGGTACCTAGATACAAAAACTTAAGTACAAAGCAGTAAGAGAAACAGAGCTGAAAAGTTAAGCATTGCCTTCATAGACTAAGTAGAAAAGTAGAAAGTAGAAAGAAGAGAAAAAGAGATCTAGGCACTATACCCTTGGATGGACATATTGACCTCAGAGGGTGTACAACATAGATTTACAAGAGTAATACCTGCACTTCAGGGGTTAAGTTATGAGGAGAGATTAAACAGATTTAGTCCTGTTTTCTCTAGGATTTAGAAGGTTATAGGGTGCTCTGATTGAAGTCTTCAAGATATTAACAGGAAAAGACAAATTCGGTAAAGATAAACTATTTCCGCTGGATGGAACTCTAGAACGAAGGGAAATAGCTTAAAGATTAAGGCCAGATCTTTCAGGAGAGATTTTAGGAAACACTTCCACATGCAAAGAGTGATAGAGTTTAGAACACTTTTCCACAAATGGCAGTAGATGCAGGATCAGTTGTTAATTTTAAATCAGAGATAGACACATTTTTGTTAAGCAAAGATATTAAGGGATATGGGCCAAAAGCAGGTATATGGGGTTAGATCACAAATCATCTGTGTTCCCATTGAATAGTGGAGCAGGTTTGATTTGCTGAATAGCCTTTTCCTATGTTCTGAAAAGAAAATAGTCATTTCGATGATTAAGAGTTCTACTATAACAAGCCTTGAAATTTCTCATTGTAGCAATGGAAGAGAAGCTATTCAAACTCTCCAAATGTAATATTTAACAGGAAATGTGTTTGCATTTCCTTCTACATACTTAAACTCCTGAGAGCTTGCTCAATCAGTGATAACGTAGCTGGTAACTAAATGGGCTGTGGATCAAACCAGAAAATTCAGTCTTATCCATAAGCAGATCCCACAGGATGACTATATCTGGGTCAGTCCATGAAAAGCATTGGCAACACACTTTTCTAATGTTGAATCCCTTAACAGTCACAACGCAGGCAGAATAATAAAAGCAGGCAGCTCACTCATCACTGAGTGTATGCACAGAAGTATTCCGTTAAATTAGGAACTAAAACTGTATTGACAAAGCCCATTGAAGTTGATATCACGTTTAAGGAGGAGGGTTTGGATGTGATAAGTCAACATTAAAAGAAAGATGCAGATGGCGCTAAGCTTAGGTTTGTTTGATATCTGAGGGAAGCAGAATATTTCATAACTTTGAGGTCCAGTTTAAGGATGAATCGATTATGCCATTAGGCTTTAATTGTTTGGATATCAAGAGACTTTAGGACCAATCAAGATTTTCAAAACTGAAAACTGCTGGAAATTAGATTAGATTACATATTAGATTAGATTAGATTACTTACAGTGTGGAAACAGGCCCTTCAGCCCAACAAGTCCACACCGCCCCGCCGAAGCGCAACCCACCCATACCCCTGCATTTACCCTTTACCTAACACTACGGGCAATTTAGCATGGCCAATTCACCTGACCTGCACATCTTTGGACTGTGGGAGGAAACCGGAGCACCCGGAGGAAACCCACGCAGACACGGGGAGAACGTGCAAACTCCACACAGTCAGTCGCCTGAGGCGGGAAATCTGAAATAATAAAACTGAAAATGCTCAGCAGGTCAGTTATCATAAAAAGTTGCAGCACAGAAAGAAGCCATGAAGCCCATCCCTTTTTAAAAATTCATTTGTGGGATAAGGGTATTGCTGGCTAGACCAGCATTTATCGCCCAAAGGCAGTTAAGAGTCAACCACATTGCTGTGGGTCTGGAGTCACATGTAGGCAAGACCAAGTAAGGACCTCAGCAAACCAGATGGGTTTTTCCTGACAATCAGCAATGGATTCATCATCATTAGAACTCTTAATTATAGATTTTGTAAAGTGAATTCGATTCCACCAGCTGCCATGGCAGGATTTAAACCTGAGTTCCCCAGAGCATTGCTTGGGTTCCTGGGTTAACAGTCTAGTGATAATACCACTCAACCATTGCCTCCTCAAGCTGAGCTGACTAAACTGGACCATTTTAATTCCCATCACAAAAATCAGGCGACAAATTCCAGAGACTCACCACTAACTGGGTGCAAACTATTTTCCTCATACTCCCTCCAGTCAATAACCAATCACTTTAAATATCTGCCCCCTAGTGTTTCATCTCTTCACTAGGGGAAACAGATATTTCCTGTCAACTTCGTCTCAGTCCCTCATTATTTTGTACGTCTCAATTAAGTCACCTCTCTGCCTATTCTGTTATAAGAAAAACAACAGAGTAATTCCTCAAAAAATCAATTTTCAAGCCCTAGCCACATTCCTGTAAATCTCCTCCTACCCTCACTGGAGCAATTATGTCCTTCCTGTAATGTGACCAGAACAGTATGCCTACCTCCATCTGTGACCTTACTCGTGTCTTCTATCATTCTAACATGACATCTTCACTTTTGTATTCAATATCTCATCCTGTGGAGAAATAAGTAGTTAATGCTTCAGGTCTGTAACCTTACATCAAACCTTTTCAATTATTTCATTTTTTTAAAAATATTATGTGCTTTGGGAACTGTTAAAGCACAGCATGGATGAATAAGAGGATGATTGATGACGAGAGTAGTCTAGCAGTTCATGTGTTTGAGTATGAGTCAGAGCTTGCGAATTTTAAAAGTCCTCTTAATAAAAAAGCCTGAGGGAGAAATGCTTCGATGTCTCTAGTTCTCCTGCGACTCTGCGGCCATTTACACCTTGGGTCACCAACTCACTCAGAGTGTGAAGGAATTGAAGGTCAATCTGTTGGGAACAATCCTGGAGAGAGATCAGTGGACATTAGGATATTTGCTGCTTATTCACCACCTTGGTGTGCTCTTTTCTTGATATAATGGCAATACTTTAACGAAGGATGTTTTGATTGATTTATAATCACCCAATCAGATCTTCAAGGCCTGCTCACTTTCATCATGGACACAGTGATATAAGTGGCAACGTCACTTGAGCAGTAATCTGGATAATGCTTTGGGAACATGAGCTCAAATCTCATCATGGCAGATGCTCCCTGGGCAGTTAGAGATAGGCAATAGATTCTAGCCTAGCGAACAACATATACCTCCCATGTAGTAAATCACATTCCTGGAGCTTTGTATACTGTAAATGGCAGAACCCTAAGTAGCATTAATGTACAGAGGGATCATGATGTTCAAGTCCACAGATCCCTGAAAGTGGCAGGATAAGGTAATCAAGAAGGCGGTGCTGAGTTGGATGGTTGGATCTGGGATAAGGTGGGGGGAGGGGAGATGAGGAAATTGGTGAAATCAACGTTGATCCCGCATGGTTGAAGGGTCCCAAGGAAGAAGATGAGATGTTCCTCCTCCAGGCGCAGCTGACGAAGATTTGGCCGTGAAGGAGGCCCAGGATTTGCATATCCTTGGCAGAGTGGGAGGGGAGTTGAAGTGTTCAGAGTCAAGGCAGTGGGGTCATAGACTATAAAAGTTGGCAAGTCATGTTGCAGCCGTATAGAACTTCAGTTAGGCCACGTTTGAAATATTGTATACAGTTCTGGTCATCACATTACAGAAAGATGTGGAGGATTTGGAGAGGATACAGAAACAGATTATTAGGATGTTGCCTGGTTTGGAGGGTGTTAGCTTGGAGAAAAGATTGGACAAACTTGGTTTGTTTTCAATTCAACATCAAAGACTGAGCGGTGACCTGATAGAAGTTTACAAAATTATGAGAGACATGGATAGAATGGATAGTCGGAGTCTTTGTCTCAGGATAGAAATATCCATTACTGTTCTTTCTCCTGTCGTCAGGTGACTCAGATTTGGCAGTGGAGGAGGCCCATGTCCTTGGTGGAGTGGGAGGGGGAGTTGAAGTGTTCAGCCACAGGGTGGTGGGGTTGTTTGTAGCATGTGTCCTGGAGATGTTCTCTGATACATTCCGCAAGTTGGCATCCTGTCTCTCCAATGTAGAGGAGATCACATTGAGAACAATGAACACAGTAGATGAGGTGTTTGGATGTGCAGCAAAATCTCTGCCAGATGTGGAAGAATCCTTTGGGGCCTTGGAAGGAGGTGAGGGAGAGTTGTGGGTGCAGGTTTTACACCTTTTGCAATAACAGGGGAAGGTGTCAGGAGTGGATGGCGGATTGGTGAGGGGTGTGGACTTAACAAGGAAGTCACAGAGGGAATGATTTCTGCGGAATGCTGAAAGGGGTAGGTAGGGAACTATATCACTGGTAGTGGGGTCTGACTGTAGGTGGCAGAATTGGCGGAGGGTGATTCATTGTTTCTGGAGATTGGTGGGGTGGAAGGTGAGGACCAGGTTGGGGTGGGGGGTGGTGGGTGGGTGTTATATCCTTGTGGTTGGTGGGGTGGTGATCAAGGGCGGAGGTGCAAGAAGTGAAGGAGATGTGCTGGAGGGCATTGTCAACCACGTGGGAGGGCAAATTGTGGTCCTTGAAGTAGGAGGCTATCTGGGATCCTTCCAAATCTGGCAGAAATTTTCCTGCACCTCCAAACACATCATCTACTGTGTCCGTTGGTCTCAATGTGGTCACCTCTACATTGGGGATACAGGACGCCAACTTGCGGAATGTTTCAGAGAACATCTCCGGAACACATGCACCAATCAACCCAATGCCTTGTGGCAGAAAACTTTAACTTCCCCTCCTACTCTTACAAGGACATGCAAGTCCTGGGCCTCCTCCACTGCCAAATCCAAGCCACCCGATGCCTGGATGAAGTACACCTCATATTCCCCATTGGGACCCTCCAACACATGGAATCAATATGGATTTCACCAGTTTCCTCATCTCCCCTTCCCCAACCTTATCCCAGATCCAACCCTCCAACTCAGCACCGCTCTCTTGAACTGTCCTACATGTCCATCTTCCTTCCCACCTACTCGCTCCGTTATCCACTCCAACCTTTCACCATCAACCCCCACTTTCATCTACCTACCGCATTCTTAACTACGTTTCCCCCAACCCCACCCCTCCCATTTATCTCCCAGCCCCCTTGGGTTCCCCCTCGCCCCCACTTTCCTGATGAAGTGATTATGCTCAAAACGTCAATCCTCCTGCTCTTTGGATGTTGCCTGACCAGATGTGTTTTACTAGCGCCACATGTTTTGACTCATCAATGTCCTGTACAATCTCAACATGACATCTCAACTCCTACACTCAATGGTCTGAGCAATGAAGGCAAACATGCTAAATGCCTTATTAACCACCCTGAGTAAGCATATGCAATCAACATTTATCATCAGATCATTGGAGTCAGCAGACGTTCCATAGATTTGATTTGATAACAGTCCTCTGATACACAAAGGGACTTTAAACTGCATTAAAGTTGCCATATAAATGCAAGTTGGTGTTGTCAGTGTTCTATGCAATGCTCTTCCATCAACATGCACCACAAAAAAACAGCTTAGATGGTCATTTCTCTCACTGCTACTTGTACAAGATTGGCAAATAAAATAGCTTTGAGACTAACAACCACAAAACATCAAAATAGTTGATACTGTGTGAAGCATTCGATGAGGTTTCTGAGAGATATATATGAAAAGGGGTTATGTAAGTGAAAGTCTTTCATTTCATGGTCAATTATTTTATATCTTTGAGTAATCAACATGTCAAAGAAAGTAATTCAGAGCTGTGTTTGAATTAACTGGAGATAAAAATGTGCTGTAATGGCCATCCATTCTAGCAATCACATGAGTATCAACAGTATCTGGTGCTGACCCTGTCAAAGAACTGGAAAGCAAAGCCTTATTCACCACATGCATCTTGGCACATATGCCAAAGGGAGTCTCTAGAAATTCCAGTTAAAATGTACTGGTGGCACATTCACAGGTAGTTTGGTTCCCAGCCCAAGATACAGACTCAAGTTTCCAATAAGCCCCACATATCGGCCAGACAGTGTCAACAAATAACAAATAACAAAACAGAAAAGACCAGAAATACACAGCAGCTCAGGCACAGCTGAGAATACACCCGCCTGACAGTGGGTTTTCCAGGAAGAGAATAGAACACTAATATCAAAGCGAAATACTGAGTAGTCACAGCAACCGCGGTTCTTAATTTTCAGGTTTACAGCCTGCACAATGTTTGACTTTATGTGCTGTTACAGTTGTCTACTGTATGGGCCCATTCAGTCTGCTTCCCAATAGTAGCTCTTTCTCACGCAGCCTGTGTTACAGAGTTGGGAGTCTCCTGTCCTGGGTAAAAACAATGACTGCAGAAGCTGGAAACCTGTCCTGGCCACACCCACGTGATTCCAGTGTGTATATTTGGCACCCCCACCTCCAACACAAAACAAATGCCAAATCAGGAACCTGAAATCCAAAGTTTAATGAAGCCAGCAACGCGTCCAAACTCATTTAGCTTTGGCACGTTACAGTTTCCATTTGAATCATAGAATTTCTGCAGTGCAGCAAGGGGCCATTCAACCTATCGAGTCTGCATTGATCCTCTGAAGAACGTACTACCCGGACCCACACACCCACCCTATTCCCTTCACTCTGCATTTACCGTGGCTAACCCACCTAACCTTTATAGCCCTGAACACTATGGGGCAGTTTATATTGGGCAATCCACTGAACCTACACATCTTGGAGTGGCACAGTGGTTAGCACTGCTGCCTCACTGTACCAGGGACCCAGATTCAAGTCCAGCCTCAGGTGACTGTCTGTATGGAGTTTACACGTTCTTCCCGTGAGTGCGTGGGTTTCCTCCGGATGCTCCGGTTTCCTCCCACAATCCAAGGATGTGCAGGCTAGGTGCATTAGGCAAAAATGAGGACTGCAGATGCTGGAAACCAGAGTTTAGATTAGATTGGTGCTGGAGAAGCACAGCAGGTCAGGCAACATCCGAGGAGCAGGAAAATCGATGTTTCGGGCAAAAGCCCTTCATCAGAAATGGCTTCATCAGGCTAGGTGGATTAGCAATGGTAAATGTGGGGTTACATGCTTTACAGGGGGGGTGCGGGGGGTGCGGAGGAGGGGAGTCGGTACATACTTGTGGGGTAAGGGGTAAATGATAGGTGGGGATAGAGCCCAAAGGGAGAAGAACGGTTGCACAAACAAAGGAGGGGATAATGGTCAGCCTGAGAGAGTGAATAGCTACTAATGGAGACTGTTAGTGATTAACAATGGGTTGTGTGCAGTAGCAGACCATGTGATAACAAGGTCTAGAGTGTGGGGGTTGGGGTAAGGACATGGGACAAGGTGCCTCAAGGCCTAAAATTGTTCAACTTGATATTGAGCCCAGAGGTCAATGGGCTGAGAAGTGGCAGATGGAGTTTAATTTAGATAAATGCGAGATGCTGCATTTTGGGAAAGCAAATCTTAGCAGGACGTATACACTTAATGGTAAGGTTCTAGGGAGTGTTGATGAACAAAAAGCCTTTGGAGTGCAGGTTCATAACTTCTCGAAAGTGGAGTTGCAGGTATATAGGATAGTGAAGAAGGTGTTTGGTATGCTTTCCTTTATTGGTCAGAGTATTGAATACAGGAGTTGGGAGGTCATGTTGCGGCTGTACAGGACATTGGTTAGGCCACTGTTGGAATATTACATGCAATTCTGGTCTCCTTCCTATCGGAAAGATGCTGTGAAACTTAAAAGGGTTCAGAAAAGGTTTGCAAGGATGTTGCCAGGGTTGGAGGATCTGAGCTATAGGGAAAGGTTGAATAGGCTGGGGCTGTTTACCCTGGAGCGTTGGAGGCTCAGGGGAGACATTATAGAGGTTTATAAAATCATGAGGGGTATGGATAGGATAAATAGTCAAAGTCTTTTCCCTCGGGTGGGGGAGTCAAGAACTAGAGGGCATTGGTTTAGGGTGAGATATAAAGAGATCTAAGGGGCAACGTTTTCACTCAGAGGGTGGTACGTGTATGGAATGAGCTGCCAGAGGAAGTGGTGGAGGCTGGTACAATTGCAACATTTAAGAGGCATTTGGATGGGTATATGAATAGGAAGGGTTTGGAGGGATATGAGCCAGGTACTGGTAGGTGGGACTAGATTGGGTTGGGATATCTGGTCGGCATGGACAGGTTGGACCGAAGTGTCTGATTCCATGTTGTACATCTCTATGACTCTATGATCCTAGGACTGTAAAGTCCCAAACGGAAAATGAGGTGCTGTTTTTCCAGCTTGCACTGCGCTTCACTGGAGGACTGCAGCAAGCCTGAGACAGAAATGTTGGCCAGGGAACAAGTATAACATTAGAGAAGACTAAATTGTGAGCAGCAAATGCGGTAGACTAGTCTCCTCTGCACTGGGGAAATGAAGAGTAGACTGGATGATCATTTCTCAGAACACCTACATTGTGTCATCAAAAAAGACCTTGAGCTCCCAGTTGCCTGTCACTTTAACAAACCATTCTGTTCCCTGGCCAACACCTCTGTCTCAGCCTTACTGCGGTGCTCCAGCAAAGCTCAGTGCAAGGTGGAAGAGCAATACCTCGTTTTGCACTTGGGGACCCTGCAGTTCTCCGGGCTCAATATCGTGTTCAACAGTTTTCGGGCTGGAGGCACCTTCTCCCCTGTCCTGATGGTTACCCACTCCTCTGTCTGTCCAACTGCTCTTCTCTCTCTTTGGGCTCTGTCTCCACCTATCACTTACTCCGTACCCTCTTCTCCCGTCGTATCTTCTGCATAAAAACCACCTCTTTCCTCGCTACCATCAGTTCTGAGGAGGACCTGAAATGTAAACTCTGCTTTCTCTCTACAGATGCTGCCAGACCTGCTGAGCTTTTCCAACAATTTCTGTTTTTTGTTTCAGATATTTGTCCATGTATGGCCACGTCTCCCACACTGCTTGCGCAGTAAAACTATTGGTTAGAAGCAGCCCAGAGGGTAGAAATACAGCGATGTTGTGAAATACAATCCAGGTATGAGCCAGTCCCTGAGAGAGTGCCATCAGGTTCAGCAGGTAGTTGGAAGTAGGGGTGTTAAGTCGCAGGTTGCTGAACAGATGCAGTTTTCCCTCGCTGCCATTTCAGGAGGAACTATCAATGATCAAATATAAAGACTTGCAATGTGGCTGTGACCTATAGTGTGGCACAGTGTGTTTGTGCATCAACAGAATGCATTGCCATGGTACTGTACCAACCATCTTCATGAATAATGTGGGATTATAGTTGAAGCACGAGTACCCTATTTATAGTAATACTTAAGAAGAAGGGACTGCAAATATGCAAAATATGTTAAATCAGAACTCAAATATTTCACTTGCGTACTGCAACACACCATTTAAAAACCAGAGTTTAATCTTCACAATCTCTAACCTCTGTATAGACTTAATTCTGTTCCTTCCCTGTTTGACCAGTATAATTTATCTGACTTGTCTCAAAAGGACCCCTATTCTAAATGGATTAGAGAACCTGTAACCTCAATCGTGCCCAACACCAACTTAATCTGATTTAAAATGCTACCTAAGAAAAGATTGCTACATGTTCTGCATTTTTTGAAATTAATTCATGGGACATAGGTATCACTGGCTGGGACAGCATTTATTGCCTGTTCCTAATTGTCCCTTGAGAAAATGGTGGTGAGCTGTCTTCTTGAACTGCTGCAGTCCATGTGTAGGGAGGGAATGACGTTAGAGAGGGAATTTCAGAATTTTGACCCAGCGATGCTGAAGAGATAGCGATATATTTCCAAGACAGGGTGGTGAGTGGCTTGGAGGTGGTGGTGTTCCCATATATCTTGTCTTTCTAAATGGTAGTGGTCATGGGTCAGGAAGATGCTGTCTAAGGATCTTTGGTGAGTTTCCACTGTGCACCTTGTAGACAATACACACTGCCGCTACTGAGCATGGAGGGAGTGGAGTTTTGTAGTTTTGGCACTTATCAAGAGGGTTGCTTTGTCCTCGATGGTATTAAGCTTCTTGAGTGTTGTTTCAAACGCATTCATCCAGGCAAGTGGGGAGTATTCCATCGCAGTCCTGACTTGCGCCCATGTAGATTATGGACGGGAATTGTGGAGATGGGAGGCACAGCAGGATTCTAGCCTCTGGCCTGCTTTTTGCAGCTATTTTGTTTATATGGCTAGTCTACTTCGGTTTCTGGTCAATGGTAACCCGAAGGATGCTGGGATTCAGTGATAGTAACAGCATTGAAACTCAAGGAATGAGGGTTACATTCTCGCGTGTTGGAGATGGTCATTGTCGGGCATTTGCCATTTTTCAGCCCACTCTGTATTATATCCAGGTCTTGCTGTATTTGGTCAGGAATTGCTTCAGTATCTGAGGAGTGAGTGGGAAATGGTGCAGAATATTGCTCAGTCATTAGAGAGCGTCCTCATTTCTGATCTTGTGATGAAGAGTATCATTGATTAAGCAACTGAAGATGCATCAATGAGCAGGTTATTGCCAAGTAAGTTCTACTTAATAGCAATGTTGCAGACTTTATAGGTCATCACTTTATTGATGAATGACGGTAATTAGCCAGATTGGATTTGGCCTCCTGTTTGTGTACAGGACATATGTGGGTGATCTTCTCACATTTTTAACTGGATTCAGGAACACTGTACTATTGCCAGAATGTTGTCAGAGTTCACAGATTTATTAGTATCCAGTGCCTTTCGCCATTTCTTCATACCGAGCATAGTGAATTGAATTGGCTGTACACTGGTTTCTGTGATGCTGGGGACCACTTGAGGAGGCCAAGATGGATCATTCAATCCGCACTTCTGGCTGAAGATTGTTGCGAATGCTTCGGCCTTACCTTTTCTACGCTGATGGACTGGGCTTCCCCATCATTGAGGATCAGGATATTTCTGGAGCCTCTTCCTGCAGTGAGTTGTTTAATCATCCATCACCAAGACTGGATGTGACTGGACTGCAGATCTTAGATTGGATCTATTGGTTGTGGGATTGCTTAGCTCTAAATATTACTGCTGCTTATTCTGTTGTCTCACAAGTAGTCATGTTTTGACGCTATGTCAGGTTGATACCTACTTTTAGGTTTTCCTGGTGTTTCTCTTGGCATGCCCTCCTGCACTCTTCATTTGACAGGTATTTATCTGTATAAGTGAGATGGGTGTGCCTGCAGATTACAGATTCTATAGTACAATGTTTTTATTTCACCTATCTCCCAGTACTTACTGACCTAGCTTCATTGATGCACTCGCATTACCCTTGGGCCTTCCGTAAAGGATCTTCAGTCCCTCTCAGATCTCTAAGTTTTGTTGAACTTGGAATAGGGGACATAAACTGTCCTTTGAAAGCTGCTTAAAAGAAAATCAACTGCAAAAATAGGTTTTGTTGAGTTCTAAGATTAAAAGTCGTCAGATCTCAATGTGAGACCATTGATTTATCCAAGCCATGTTTCACTCCCAAATACTGCTAATTCTAGTTCATTGGCACATGCCTTAAGACCCAGTAGAAGTTATTTGAATTCTTCTTCAGTGCCTTGTGTTTTGGTACTCAATTAATCTAAAGCTCTTCATTTGTTTAGTCTCTTTCTCAGTTGACATTGCTCAAACAAAATAGATATAATTCCAAGATGGCCAATCCAAATACCATGACCATCCAGAGCAACTATCTGCATCCTCCCAATAACCAGAATGAAATGGAAGCATACCAACAATTTTTCTTTGTTGGAGAAACTAGCTTGATGGGCCAAATATTCTTCTTTGCAATT
Source organism: Chiloscyllium plagiosum (assembly GCF_037043375.1). Classification (NCBI taxonomy): domain Eukaryota; kingdom Metazoa; phylum Chordata; class Chondrichthyes; order Orectolobiformes; family Hemiscylliidae; genus Chiloscyllium; species Chiloscyllium plagiosum. The sequence goes on along the minus strand of NW_028270152.1, from coordinate 17,674,774 downwards.
TATTATTTCTAAATTGACACTTGATTGCATAACATACCTTATAAATTTTATGTGGCACTGCTTAGCCAGATTGAGTTCCTGGAAATCATTGGTGAGTTGACTGAGTCTGTGTTATTGATGCCACTTACAAACATGTCAAGGGCTATCACTCTCACCTCACCTCTGGAATTCAGCTAAATTGTTCATGTTTGAACCAAGGCTGTAATGAAGACATGAGCTGAGAGGCCCTGGCAGAACCCAAACTGGGCTTTTTCACTGCTCATAGTGTCATAGATTCATGGAGTTGTAAGCATGGAAACAGACACTATGGTCCCTGATCTCCCAACCAGATAGCCTAATCTACTCCCATTTGCCAGCACTTGGCCCATATCTCTCTAAAACCTTCCTATTCATATACCCATCCAGATGTCTTTAAATGTTGTAACTATCCCAGCCTCCACCACTTCCTCTGCCAGCTCATTCCATAAACACGAAATCCTCTGCTTGATAATGTTGTCCCTTCAGTCCCTTTTGTATCTTTCCCCTCTCACCTTAAACCTATGCCCTCTAGTTTTGGACTCCCCTACTCTGGGGAAAAGACCTTGGCTATTCACCCTACCAATGTCCCTCATGATTCTATAAACTTCTATAAGGTCAGCCTCCAATGCTCCAGGGAAATAGCCATAGTCTACTCAGCCTCCCACCATTGTTCATACTCTCCAACCCTGTCAACATCCTTAAAAATTTTTCTGAACCCTTTCATGTTTCACAACGCCTTTTCTGTCGCAGGGAGAGCACAGTATTCCAAAAATGATCTAACCAATGTCCTATGCAGCTGCAACATGGCATCCCAATTCCTATACTCAATGTACTGATCAATAAAGGCAAGTTTACCAAGTGCCTTCTTTACTACCCTTCCACTGTTGCTGTAACTCAAACTGTAAACTGTCTTTATCTTCCTGTTTGTACTCGATCACTGTTCTCCCTGTATCTACTTTGTACACTTATTACCCATGCTGTTGAGCAGACGTGTTTGTTATTACACTTGTTATTATCATTTATATATAGTTTCATTAAACTCAAGTCTCCTTCACTCAAGAAAACCTTGGGATCAGCTGTCCTTCATTTTTAATCTGCTTAACAAAGTTTAATTGAAGTGTGATAGATATGTGCTAAGAAAGGAAACATCGAAAAGAAAATTTGTGACCCACTGAGTCAGAGTTTGCAGAAGAAGAGAGGTATACCCTTTCCTCATCTCATCATAACAAGTTTGAGGGCTCATTGAGCTTGAATAGAGGAAATAAATTGTCCTTCAGAAGATGTTTAAAAGAATATCAGCTCCAATAAAGGTTTTCTTGAGTTCCAGGATTGAAAGTATTCAGATGTCAACACTTGATGTTATGTTTTAGAGTCATACAGATGTAGAGAATGGAAATAGAGCCTTTGATCCAACTTGCCTATGCTGACCAGATATGAGATTAGATTAGATTCCCTACAGTGTGGAAACAGGTCCTTCGGCCCAACAAATCCACACCGACCATCTGAAGAGTAACCCACCCAGACCCATTTCCCTCTGACTAATGCACCTAACACTAAGGGCAACTTAGCATGGCCAATTCACCTAACCTGCACATCTTTGGACTGTGGGAGGAAACCAGAGCACCCGGAGGAAACCCATGGAAAGAATGTTCCCATGGAGACAGCTTGAGCTGAGGAGGGAGAATGAAGGTGGTTCCCTGGTGAGGGAACCACACCAAAATCATCCATAATAGATACATTATTGTTCAAAGCACCTTGCTTTTTGCAATGGACACAGGTACATAAAATTCAGGCCACCTGTGAAAATCGATATGAGGTAATCCTCAAAGAGTTTAAAAATGCTACGTCCTGGCCAATTTAGCCTCATGCCAAGGAACTTGGAGAGGTGATGGCCCAATGGTATTATCACTTGACTGCTAATCCAGGGACACAGATAATGTCGTGGGTACCTGGGTTCAAATCTTGCCATGGCCAATGATGGAATTTGAATTCATTAAAAATCTGGAATTAAGAATCTAACCGTGAATCAATTGTCAGGAAAAGTCCATCTGGTTCACTAATATCCCTTCACGGAAGGAAGCTGCTGTCCTTACCTGGCCCAGCCTACATGTGACTCTAGACCCACGGAAATGTGGTTGACTCCTAACTGCCTGTGGGCAATAAATGTTGGCCTAGTCAGCAACGCCTTCATCCTGTGAATGAATAAATAAAAAACAGAAGATAACAGGACCCTGACAGGCAGAACGTCTGGCTGAAGCTATGATTTAACATATAATCACATAAATGCAGAGAGGATGAGGTCTTAAATCTGTTACAGGCCAGAGAGGGAGACAGAGAAATAAGGGCAAGGTAAATATTCCAGAGACAAGGGGCATTGCAAAGGATGATCATACAGAGAAGACAGGGCTGTCCCCAAACATTTGAAGCAAAGAGTTGGTTGGGAGAAGGGTTGGAAATCACTCCAAGGCAAGTAAAAAATAGTTGTTGGCTTCAGCATTCCCTAGACACTCAAACTGCAAGAGCATTGTCTACAGCATTAAAGGTGGTCAGTGTCCTGTCAAGTGTGGCTGTGGAGTTCCTGCCTTGAAGTTGATCATTTTAATCAAGAAACACTAAAATCAGTGAGGTGTCAAGAAAGTTACATCTCTCATTTGACTCACACTTGCAAACAAGTTCATATAATTCAGTTTGTTCGGTTCAGTCTGAAAGAGATAACGGAATGATTCTTCGAAATATATAAACAAAATCTTGCTTACTTTGAGCAGTAAAGGTGGAGAGAAAGCAATGAGGACTGCACAATTCAAAAATATAGAAATTTCTACTCTCCCTCTGTCTCAGTTCCAGCATTGAAAAAATAATTGAACAGAAAATGAAGGGTGTCTCTAAGTTTGCCACTTCGAAGGAAACAAAAACAGCCTGTTATTGGGTAATTTTATGCCTACATCCATGAGTTTGGATTCAAGGCAAACTGGTCAAGGAGAAATCCTGGTCAAGAGCTTTCTTCAGGCTTGATTTCTTCATAATATTGCTTGTTACATATTCAGATTAAATGCTATACATAATATAAAGTATTCAAAACCATATTCAGCTCTAATCCTAATCTTACATTACTGAAAGATTATTCCATGAACTCTACCACCAAATGCTGGTTGATCAACTCTAAATACTTCTCCAAACGTGGTTCTGTCTTATTTCCTAACTCCACCTATTTGCAAAGTTGCTCCAGGGCCCTAAAGCCCTTATACAACAAACAGTTGAGCAGTTGAGTTTCACTCTCCCAACGCAAAGACTCTATGTAAAGTACAAGTCACACGACACCAGGTTATAGTCCAACAGGTTATAGTCCAACAGGTTTATTTGAAATCACAAGCTTTCGGAGCGCTGCTCCTTCATCAGGTGAAGTGACAAAGGAGCAGCACTCTGAAAACTTGTGATTTCAAATAAACCTGTTGAACTATAACCTGGTGTCATGTGGCTTCTGACTTTTCCACTGCAGTCCAACACTGGCAACTCCACACTACGAAAATTATAAATTGCTTTACCTCCATTTTCCTATCTCTGTCATATACTCCTCCTCTCTCCTCCTCCTCCTTCGTAAGATCATTACCTTTGCTTTAGTATGTGTCTTTGTTGTTGCTTTTCGTTACTTTTTTGCATAATAAAACCTCACTTTCTTTCACACAAGAAAACCTTGGAATTGGCTCACCTCTATTCTTAATCTGGTGAACCAAGTTTAATTGTGTTGTGATAGCTGTGTACTAAAAAGATTTCAAAGAAAAAAGATATATGATGTGATCGGCCAAGAGTAGGTTAGGATAAAAAGGACAGCCGCCTCGCTTGCTCAGAACACACTGCTTGCACTAAGTGTTGTGTTAAGCGATGATGTGTTATATAATGCCCTACAGTACTGCATTCTGAAAGGCAAAGAAGGCCTCTTGTCCCAACCACACACAGTAGATCTTGCAAATGAGCTGTAATTTAGCTCCGTGCATCTATGACGTAATGTCTTCCTTGGAGGTACTAGAGAGAGAAAAAAAAATACCAATCCTCCAGATGCTAAAAAAAATGCTTTTTACCTTGATACTTGACACATAATAACAGATGCAAATTCCCAAAAAGGTTTTCATAGTACATTAAAATGGAAATTGAAGGTAAGCCTCCATTCTGCACTAGCCCATTCATGTCAGCGCTATGGTCAAGAAAGCACACCAATGTCCTCAGGAGGCTAAGGAAATTTGACATGTTCGAAACGACTCTTACCAATTTCGGTGGATGCACCATAGAAAGCATCGTATCCAGATGCATCATAGCTTCATTTAGCAACTGGTCTGCCCAAGACCACAAGGAATTACAGAGAATGCATCCCAGCCTATCACAAAAACCAGACTTCCTTCTATTGACACTGTCTGTATTTCCCGCTTCCTCAGGAGAACAGTCAACATATTCAACATTGGTTGCCCTCCCACCCTGGTTATACTGTCTACCACCTTCTTCCATCGTGCAGAAGATACAAAAGGAACACATACCAACAGATTTAAAGACATTGCTTACCCACTCTTATCAGACTTATGAACGGACCTCTCATATATTAGCATTGATCATTCTCTGTACCTTCTCTGCAGCTGTAGCTCTATCTTCTGCACCCTGGTGTACTTATGTACGGTATGATTTGTCTGCATAGCACACAAAAAAAATCTTTCTCAGCACATGTGACAATAAAAAAAATCAAAATTCCTCTGTCCGGAGCAAATCCTTCAAAAACCACCTTGGTTTTCAACTTTTGCACTCAGGAAACAGCAGTTATCTTTTAAAGACATTATGTACACAGGTATTTCTGATTTACAAGACTCAATTATCTTGTTGCTAACCAAGGAATTGGTGTCTCATTGTCAAGTATATCAAAACTACTCTCTTATAATAAAAGCTGTCTTGCTTATATAATTCTATTTCAAGCACACTGTCTTTAATATACTTTGGTCCAAGTAATATTGAGCTGGTGCAGATGTGCTTATACCTCATGACTTACTTACTCATTGCCACTGAGAATACTGTTGCTTTACCATCACTATGAATCATCAGTCAGTGGCCCTGTTCTCTCAGCAACTGCCAGATTGGCGAGCTACCCAATATGCAGTTCTTAGCTAAACATTATTTTCTGACTGCTTTATTGCTGTTAACGAATGCCAAACCTGTCTTCTGAGCTCAAACAAAAAAACTCATCGCAAATCCCTTTGCTGATATTTTTCCTCCTCTTTTTCCTTTACTGCTGGAGTGTACATACCAGACAGAGAGTTTATTCAGGATCACACAACCACCATAGAACATAGAACATAGAAAAGTACAGCACAGAACAGGCCCTTTGGCCCACGATGTTGTGCCGAGATTTAATCCTAATGTAAAATATAGTAACTTAACCCACGCACCCCTCAACTCACTGCTATCCATGTGCATGTCCAGCAGTCACTTAAATGTCCCCAATGACTCTGCTTCCACCACCACCGCTGGCAATACATTCCATGCATTCACAACTCTCTGCGTAAAGAACTTACCTCTGACGTCTCTTTTATAACTTCCTCCTAATATCTTCTATGTCCTACTCGGTTAGATATGGCACTTTCCAAACATGGTGCCAAGATCGAAAATAATTCAGTGTGCTGCATTTACAGGTTAATGCTAGCTTTTATATTGCATGGTTCAGACCAGGGTCGTAAACATCCTCAGTATGCTCTACATTGCAGTGTCCCAAGAATGTGATTGGTCTGCACAATTTTGTTAAAATATAGATAGAACGTGTAATATCAGGATATCGAGAAAATGTCTTGGGAACTGGTTGGATGCATATACTTCTATGTGCATTCCGACAAGATTATATGATTAACAGTGAATATTATAGGCAGAATATAGTCATAGAGTCATTCAGCATGGAAACAGACCCTTCAGTCCAAATCGTTCATGCTGACCATGTTTCACAAGCTAAATTAGTCCCATTTGCCTGCAATTGGCCCATATTCTTGTAAACCTTTCCTATTCATATACCTGCCCAAATGTCTTTTCAATGTTTTAACTGTACCTGTCTCTACCAGATTCTTCGGCAGCTCATTCCATGTATGCACCACTCTCTGCATTAATAAATTATCCCTCAGGTCCCTTTTAATTTTTTCCCCTCTCACCTGAAACCTATGCCCTATAGTTTTGGACTCACCTATCCTTGGAAAAAGACCTACGCTATTCACCTTATCTGGACCCCTCATGATTTTATAAACCTCGATAAGATCACCCCTCAAACTCTTACACGCCAGTGAAAGAAGTCCCAGCATATCCAGCTTCAACTTATAATGCAAACCCTCTAGTCCCATTAATGTCCTTGTAAATCTTTTCCACACCCTTTCCAATTTAATAATATCCCTCCTATAGTATGGTGACCTGCGCTGCATACAGTATTCCAAAAGTGACCTCACCAATATGCTGTACTGTCATGACATGGCGTCCCAACTCCTATATTGGGCTCTATTTTACCTAATGCCAGCAAAAGCCCCATGATGCCTGTTTTATTGGGAAGTCTCATTGCATCTTGGTTTATTCAGAATGTGTCAGAGCAGGAGTGGACTTCTCCTGTTGGACCACCCTGTCCAGATCGGCCAACAATCAGAGACCAAGAGGAAATGGTGACTGCAGCCTTTACTACCACACTTTACTACAACTGCAGCCTTTACTACTACCGTGGCATTGTTTCTCTCACTGGAATCCAGGCTGGAAGTGAATGGGAGAGATTGGACTTGCAGGTTAGAGACAAAAGGAGTGGGCTTACCAGTAAGGGCAAGGCTTGGGGTGCACTCAATGGATCTCCCCTTTCTGATGTTGAGTTTCTTGTTCAGGTGTTGAAAACCTTTGCACTCTGGACACGGGTATTCTGTTGCTCCACGTCCAACCATCCTTCTATCAAGGTCTTCCTGAAATAGCTCTCATTGTTGCCGTAGCAAAGTCAACACTGTTTTTAAGAGAGAAAGGAGCCTACCTCAACAGGAGTTGGCACAGGGTAATTCTGCTCAGTAGTGAATCTCCACAGATTGTCTCCAAATTTGCTTTTCTTCTTGATTTATATAGCACCATAGATGCTGAATCTTTAAAATATTTTAGCCCATTAATCTTCCAAATTGACTTTTGCATCCAAGGTTCTGCAGTTCTCCTTGAAATCAGTTTGGGACATTGTGGACTGGATTGGATTCAGACATTTGGAGATAGCTGGCCTGAGTAAATACAGCTGGACAAGCAACACACTTACAAAATCAGAAATTGCTAGAAAAGCACAGCAGGTCTGGCATCATCTGTGGAGAGAAATCTGAGTTAATGTTTCGGGTCGAGTGACCTTTCCTCTTTCTCTCCACTGATGCTGCCAGGCCTGCTGAGCTTTTTCCAGTAACTTCTGCTTTTGTTTCTGATTTACAACATCCGCAGTTCTTCCACTTTTTAAGTGGTGCAGATAGGAAGTTGGCTATTGTTTTAATCCTTATTGACAATTTGCAAAACTTAACAGCATATATGCAATGAGCTTGGGACAAAATTCTGATTGTGGCTAGTTTCGTTATGATTAGTGACTGAATTTTGAACAAACCCATCTAACAAAGCTCAGCCAAAATAGGGCTAAGTCCTTTCTATCAAGGCCATAAATGTGTGGTGAAGAGTTTCTGCGGTTAACCATGTTCAGAATCTTTATTGGTCACTAAGAGAAACATGTATGATGATGGCATGCTCATGGTTTCACTGGATTGGCATGGGATATTATGAAGATCAGCTTGCTTATTGACCAGAAAGGATCAGGATCCACTGAGGGAGATTTCCTTTTGAGTAGATAGAATACCTACAGTGCGGAAAGAGGCCATTCGGTCCATTGAGTCTGCACCGACCCTCCAATGAGCATCCCAGTCATACACAACCCCCTCACCCTATCCCCATAGTCCAACATTTACCATGGCAAATCCACCCAGCTTGCGCATCCTTGGACACTAAAGGCAATTTAGCGTGGCCAATCCATCTTACCTGCCATCTCTCGACTGTAGGAGGAAACTGGATCACCCAGAAGAAACCCACATAGACACAGGGTGAACATGCAAACTCCACACAGACAGTCACCTAAGGCAGAAATTGAATCCAGGTCCCTGGCGCTGTGAGGCAGCAGTGCCACCATACTGACCCTGAAGAGAAATAAAAAGGAACTCACATCCTGCCCAACACCATCAGCATGTGCTAACCATTACATCCTGTTCAATCCTGTTCCACCATTTACTTTAATTATGGCTGATCTGCCATTCAGCTCCATCTACTGTCTTACTCCAATTTCACTTCATACCCTCAACTTTACATCAACACCATCAATTCCAGTTTCAAAATTTTCAATTCACTTAGCCATAATAATTTCTGAGGGGGCAGTTCCAGATTTCCACTACAATTTCTGTGAAGATAGGTTTCCTGACGTTGCACCTAAACAACCTTGTTCTCATCTTGTAGTCTTGCAGCACACTGTACAAACTCAGTAAATTATTTTTAAAAAATTGATCTTCCCAAGGTCAGATTTGCATCTTTATATTGATATAAGGCTAAAATGATTTGTTGTTTCCTTAATTCGTTCATGGGTTGTGAGTGTCAATGGCAAGGCTACTGTTGATTGCACAGCCCTAATTGCCTTTCACCCAAGTGGCTTCCTAGGCTATTTCAGTCGGCCATTAAGAGTTGCCCACATTGTCATGAGTCTGGAGTCATGTGCTACTAGACCAGGTAACGACAACAGATTTCCTTCCCACTGGACCACTGTTGAAGCTGCTGGGATTTTACAACATTTTGCTGAAATGCACAGTCGCATTCTCATTGGTGAGACTGACTTTACATTCCAGATTTATTGATTAAATTTATTAATCGCTTCAAATGAAATGATATTAGCCTCCATTTCTGCTAATCATGATTTTGACAGAATCGGATTTGAGGGTTTTACATTACTCTCCCGGTCACAAACCAATAATTTGTGCAAATGCATCTTTAGTTTCACCAACAAATCTTGTATAATGTCATCCAAGGTGGACTTGTGGTGCCATGGTAGTGTCCATACTGCTAAGCCAGGAGGCCCAAGATTAAAGTTCTACCTGCTCCAGAGCTGTGTGATTGTATCTACTGAACAGGTTGATTAGAAAATATCTGACATTCTATCTAATAGTAAAACTGCAAATTGCTACTTTCAATGAAAGAAAAGCATTCACTTTGAAGCACTGAACAGTCCCCTTTTTAAGGTAAGATGTCCTGTGTGTCAGCGCTGTTTACACAGACCATGAATATGATGATGAACTGCACAGTTAAAATGATAACTATATCTAATTGCCCTGTGCAAGAACAGAGTGTACCAGACATTTCAAACCAAATTTAAAATCAGAGCAATAGTATAAATAGGTTATTTGCAGTGCATCGAAATAAGTCTTCTTTAAATGATTCATTAAGCATATGTGCTTGTGGAGTTTTTTTTCTGAGTTGAAGACCAATGAAACTTGGATAGAAATCAAAGAGATTTTGGTACAAAGAGAAGCCATTGACCCTCTGTGTTTGTACTAGTGCTAGCTCCTCTGTCTGAACTAGCAAATCCTATTTTCCTCCTCTTAACTTATAGAAATTTCACTAAATATTTTGTATAACGTTGGTAGGTGTGTAGCAGGAATTAAGAATCTGTTCCCTGAAAGCCTTCACTCAGTTGATGTGTCGATGCTACTGAATCATTCACCTTTACAGCACCAAATGAGGCCCTTCAGCTTTCTCTAGCCCCTTGAGAGAGAATCTAAAATTTAAGTCAATCTCCTGTTCTCATTGCGTTGTAACTGCCTCTGCTTCAAATATTTGTCAAACTTACCTTGAGTAGTAATGTAGGCTTTTGCTCAGTTGCTGGTGATGCAGCAGTAACCTCATTGGGTAAACAATCCTGGAATCCAAGCTAATATTCCAAGGCTATGGATTCAAGTCCCACCAGGACAGCAGATGGGATTTAAAGTTAGTCTCAGTATGATGTCCATGACAAGGGATCATTGATTGCTGTAAAGCATACCTGGAAAGTGGTGTGGTGGTTGAATCCTTATGTCTGAGCCAACAAACCTAGATTCAGGTCCCATCTAGACCAGAGTTGTGTCATAACATACCTAAACAGGTTGACTAAAAATGTTGGGTCGATATGTGACTGCAATATGGTTGATTCTTCAAAGGCTTTGGTGAATTTGGGATTGGCAACACATTCTGGCTTTGCCAATAATGCTCACATCTTATTAGAGGTAAAACTACTTAAGTGCTTCAAAGACCATCTGTGTAAAGAAATTTCCCATAACTGAGTGTTGATTTTCAATTGACAAATTACTGATAACTCATAATTGAATTCCTAACTTGGAGAGAATACCATTTCCTTGTTGATTATCGCAAGACACTTCCGAAGTTAAAATGTGTCCAATTCTCTTTGATCTCTGTTCCATTGGAAACAATAAAATGACAATAGACTCACAAGTAGCTTTTGCTAAATGGCAGTTTTTTTCTCAGAATATCCATGGTGAATTTATGTTACACAGTCTCTTAAAGCTGTGAGCAGCTTTCTACAATGACTTACCCAGCATTGCCTCAAGAACGACAAACAGAGAATGCTGGAGAAACTCAGTGGGTCTGGCAGTACCTGTGGACAGAAAAACAGAAGTAACATTTTGAATCAAAAGCGTCTTCCTGGAGAAGATTAACTTGAGGGAATAAATCAGCAAAATCAATCTTGTTTGATATTTCATTAGAAAACTAGATTTCATTACTAGACTAGTTGGGATTGAGGTTCACAAGGAGGAGGTATTAGAAATTCTGGAAATAGATAAATCTCTGGGGCCAGATGGAATTTATCCTAGGATTCTCTGGGAAGCCAGGGAAGAGATTGTTGAGCCTTTGGCTTTGATTTTTATTTCGTGATTATCTACAGGAATAGTACCAGAAGACTGGAGGATAGCAAATGTTGTTCCCTGGTTCAAAAAGAGGAGTAGGGACAACCCTAGTAATCATTGACCAGTGGGCCTTACTTCGATTGTGGGTAAACCGTTGGAAATGGTTATAAGAGATAGGATTTATAATCATTGTGATAGGTGTAAGTTGATTAGGGATAAGTAAACACAGTTTCGTGAGGGGTAGGTCGTGCCTCAAAAACCTTATTAAGATGGTGACCAAACAGGTGGATGAGGGTAAAGCCATGGTTGTGGTGTATATGGATTTCAATAAGATATTTGATAAAGTTCCCTATGGTAGGCTACTGCACAAAATACGGAGGCATGGGATTGAGGGTGATTTAGTGGTTTGAATAAGAAATTGGCTAGTTGAAAGAAGACAGAGGGTCGTGGTTGATGGGAAATGTTCATCCTGGAGTTCAGTTACTAGTGGTGTACCACAAGGATCTGTTTTGGGTTCACTGCTGTTTGTCACTTTCATAAATGACCTGGATGAGGGTGTAAAAGAATGGGTTAGTAAATTTGCAGCCGGCACTAAGGTCGGTACGGTTGTGGATAGTGCTGAAGGATGTTGTAGGTTACAGAGGGACTTTGGTAAGCTGCAGACCTGGGCTGAGAGGTGGCAAATGGAATTTAATGCAGAAAAGTGTGAGGTGATTCACTTTAGAAGGAGTAACGGGAATGCAGAGCACTGGGCTAATGGTAAGATTCTTGGTAGTGTGGATGAGCAGAGAGATCTCGTTGTCCATGTACATAGATATTTCAAAGTTGCCATTCAGGTTGAAAGGGCTGATAAGGGTGTCAGCCTTTGTTAGTAGAAGGATTGAGTTTCTGAACCATGAGGTCATGCTGCAACAGTACAAATCTCTGGTGCAGCCGCACTTGGAGTATTGTATGCAGTGCTGGTTACCGCATTATAAGAAGGATGCGGAAGCTTTGGAAAGGGTTCAGAGGAGATTTACTAGGATGTTGCCTGCTATGGAGGGAAAGTCTTGCTAGAAAAGGTTGAGGGACTTGGGGCTGTTTTTGTTAGAGAGAAGGTGGTTGAGAGGTGACTTAATGAGACATAACATAATTGGAGGGTTAGATCGGGTGGACAATGAGAGCTTTTTTCGTCAGATGGTAATGGCTACCACAAGGGGGCATAGCTTCAAATTGAGGGGTGATAGATATAGATCAGGTGTCAGAGGTCGTTTCTTTACTCAGAGAGTAGGAGGGGCATAGAATGCCCTACCTGCAACAGTTGTAGACTCGCCAACTTTACGGGCATTTAAATGGTCATTGGACAGACATGTGAACAGGAATGGAATAGTGCAGGTTAGACTGGTTTAGACTGGTTTCACAGGGCACACAATGTCGAGGGCCAAAGGGCCTGTACTGCGCTGTAATGTTCTATGTTCTATGCTCTAAACCTGGACCATTAAATCTTTGCCGTTGACTACAACTTGCATTGACATAGTTCCTTCAACATGGTAAAATGAACACAGCTAAAGAAGGGAGATGTTCGAACAGGTGAACAAAGACATCAAACAAGTAGGTTTTAATTATCCCCAGAAAAGGAGACAAAAATTAAAAGTAGAAAAAATATAGGAATTGTAGGATTTAATACCATAATAACTGCAAAAAGGCCACTAATCCACGAAAGGTGTATAATAGGACAGAGATCAAGGAACTAATTCTGGAAGAGCCTGATATTTGGTGCCTATGTAAATTCTCAGTGAAAAGAACCAGATTTAAGCATTGGCTGATCAGTTGTAATGGCGATGTTTAGAAATAGCTTCCATTTGCGAATTCACTAAAGTTAATCCTGTGTAAATAACCTCGACTATCATCTCACTTTAATCAATAGCGATCTCAACATCCTCTCATTGTGACAAATGGGACAATCATTCTCTGTTCAAATTAACAGGCTGCCTCATAGGAAATGAATCTTTGAAATATAGGTTTTGTTAGTGGCAGCAAAGAAAAACGTAACAGCTAATTATACACCACCTGCAATGATGATCCTTTAATAACTTCAAGCATTTAAGGTGTCATCTAACCTATATAATTGTGAAGTAGTCAATTTTACCAAGCTGCAGGCTGCACAGTTTTAGTGAAAACTGCTGAACAGTCCAGGAACTAAAGTTGATTAATAGCAAAATGTTTGTAGTACTGATAATCCCTGCAATGGAGAAAATGTTGAGATGTCTTGATGAAGAAGGAGAGAAAAGATGGGATCACGTGTGTCTGTCTGCCTCTGAAAAAATTGAAATGGTTTTTAGATTACTTGGCAGCTGGTCTGAAAGAACCTGTATAAGTTGCAGAAAGTAAGGTGTGAATAAACCGTGATTATGGCAGCTATTCTGCAGGCATGTTAATCGTTGTGGTAGTTGACAGTCTTGTGGTGACTGAAGAGGACAGTCCTTCATCTGCAGATTGTGAACAGGAATTCCTGATTTGGAGGGGTTCTGCTATCTGCAGATGTCTTCTGTTGTCTTCACCTTCCTCCATATTCCTCATGCCATATTTATTTGTTGCTGTTGTGCATGTGCTGTCCCTGTTAGCAACCTCCAGTTCCCACACGTAGTGCCCAGTGTCAATCAATTCCAATCTCCCTTTGAAGTAATTGCAAGGTTCATCAAGTTTAAGGTTTACTATATGGGATTGTTTATGGGATTCTGCAATCTGCCTGCAGAGTGTAACTGCTGCAAGAAAATGTATTCAATGTTGGTTCTGTCGGGCACTTCCCTGTTTGTGATGTGATCCAGCCATTTGATATTCTGGATGGATCAAAGAGAGTGGAACCTATGATTCTGACTCGTACAGAAGGGTCTGTCAGGGAGCTGCACACAGAACAGTCAGGGTCTACTCAGTTATCTATAGGTACCATCTATCCAAGTCAGTCAAATGGGGTGGGCCATGATCAATCCTGGGGGTCTTCCTACAAGAATTCAAGGTGGCTGGGGGCCTTATCAGGGGTCACAATTGCGCAAGGGAGACTAGGGAACGCAGTTGTGGGAGTTGAAGGCAGCATGTCGGGATGCAGGAGGGAACAAATTGTGAAGGGGGAGTGCAACTCAGCACTTAGGTGTGGGAGACAATACAACATGGGAACAACATTACAAGGGGATCAGCAACACAGTCAGCAGCACACCTTGTCTCAGTAGGGAGGGGATTCAGTGCACTATGTCTGGCATGATCACTGAATCTGCCCAGATCTTTGAGGGGTAAAGGGAAAAATGAACAGTTAAAAAAATGTCAGGACAGGGACAATTGGGGGAAGAACCAAGCCACTGGGGGTTGATGGGAAGGGCAATCAATTTGAAAATTCGTGAGGAGCTGCCTAAACTGATGGCCACACTTGTGATTCACTTGGGGAGATAGGATAGTGAAAGCATTTGGTATGCTTTCCTTTATTGGTCAGGGTATTGAATACAGGAGTTGGGAGGTCATGTTGTGGCTGTACTACATATAGGTTAGGCCACTTTTGGAATATTGTGTACAAATCTGGTTTCCTTCCTATCAGAAAGCTGTTATGAAACTTGCAAGGGTTCAGAAAAGATTGACAAAGATGTTGCCAGGGTTGAAAGATTTGAGCTAAAGGGAGAGGCTGGATAGACTGGGGCTGTTTTCCCTGGAGCTCGGAGGCTAAGGGATGACCTTATAGAGGTTTATAAAATCGTGAGGAGCATCGATAGGGTAAATAGCGAAAATCTTTTGTCTGGGGTGGGGGAGTCTAGAACTAGGGGGTAAGGTTTAGGGTGAGAGGGGAAAGATATAAGAGACCTAAAGGGCAACTTTTTCACACAGAGGGTGGTGCATGTATGGGATAAGCTGCCAGAGGAAGTGATGAAGGCTGGTACAATTGCAACATTTAAAAGACATCTGAATGGGTATATGAATAGGAAGGGTTTAGAGGGATATGGGCCAAGTGCTGGCAAATGGGACAGAATTAGTTTAGGATATCTGGTCAGCATGGGCAAGTTGGACCGAAGGGTCTGCTTCCATGCTGTACATCTCTATGACTCTAAGTGCTGTTTCATTTAATCCTCCTCCAAACAGCAAGTGTACAAGGGAGCTGGAAATGCCTGCCAGGGTAAGCATTTCATTCTGTGAGAGAAAGGACTTCACTTTTGAGCAATGTGAGACCCTTCAAAGGGGCATTAGAAATAAAAAAATGCTCACACTGTACTGGTGAGAAACATCTGCAATCTCAAAATACAATCTGCGAAACGTGCACATTGATCCATTATGTGGAGTCCACATCCTTCACACTCTCCTTACCCCACGCTCTTGAGCACATCATTAACATTACAAATTGAACCCACTAATGGCTGTGATGCACAAGCAATGTACTGGAGCTTGGAAAGATTCAGCCTTGTTCGTCTTGCAGCCAAGCTGTTAGTCTGCAGCAATCTACCTACCCAGACATACCTTAGCAAATTGAAATCTGTTTGTGAGTCAGTCACAGCGTGCTTGCTGTTTTCATTAACATTGGTGATCAACAAAAATAAGCAACATAGAGTCCCTACAGTTTGAAAGCAGACTATTCAGCCTGTCAGGTCCACATTGACCCTCTGAAAAGCATCCCACCCAGACGCACTCCCATAACTCTGCATTTCTCATGACTAACCCATCTAGCCTACGCATCCCTGGACACTATGGGCAATCTAGCATGGCCAATCCACCTAACCTACGCATCCCTTGACACTATGGACAATCTAGCATGGCCAATCCACCTAAACCTACGCATCCCTGCACACTATGGGCAATCTAGCATGGCCAATCCATCTAACCTGCACATCCCTGGACACTATGGGCAATTTAACATGGCCAATCCATCTAACCTGCACATCCCCAGACACTATGGGCAATCTAGCATGGCCAATCCACCTAACCTACGCATCCCTGGACACTATGGGCAATCTAGCAGGGCCAATCCTCCTAAACCTACGCATCCCTGCACACTATGGGCAATCTAGCATGGCCAATCCACCTAACCTACGCATCCCTGCACACTATGGGCAATCTAGCATGGCCAATCCACCTAACCTACGCATCCCTGCACACTATGGGCAATCTAGCATGGCCAATCCACCTAACCTGCACATCCCCAGACACTATGGGCAATCTAGCAGGGCCAATCCACCTAATTTACATATCCCCGGACACTATGGGCAGTTTAGCATGGCCAATCTACCTAACCTGCACACCTTTGGACTGTGGAAGGAAACCACCCACACAGAGGGAGAATGTGCAAACTCCATGCAGACAGTCAGCTAGGGCTGGAATCAAAGCCTGGCACTGTGAGACAGCAGTGCTAACCACTGAGCCAGTAGAACCAACAACTTTGATAAATGGTCAACTACAAGCGTCATAGGCTAGAACATGAATAAATTGATCAGGACAGTGAATGTTCAGACTGGACTGCATAGAGACACAATGAATAGTTTGAACAGTATATGTTGAGAAATTCAATTCATTGATCTTGGGAGGGGGGGATGGAAATCGGAATGAACATCATATTTTACCCATCTCTAAGTATGGGTCCCATGAAATATATTTAATCTTCTGATCCCCAACACATTAGTTCTGATGCTATCACTCTCAGAACAAATGGAGGCATCACAGGATGCAAGTTAAAATTGGGCTGATTGGACCCTTAAATATTAATTTGAAGAAGAACACTGGTACCAGGACAGCCCTGGTAAGTATAGGCCAGTGAGCCTTATTTCGGTTGTGGGTAAGGTGTTGGAAAAGGTTATAAAAGATAGGAATTATAATCATCTGGAAAGGAATAATTTGATTAGGGATAGTCAACACGGTTTTGTGAAGGGTAGGTCGTGCCTCACTATACTTATTGAGTTCTTCAAGAAGGTGACAAAACAAGTGGATGAAGGTAAGGCAGTTGATATGGTGTATATGGACTTCAGTAAGGTGTTTGATAAGGTTCCACACAGTAGTCTATTGCACAAAATAAGGAATTTCAGGATTGAAGGTGATTTAGTGGCTTGGGTCAGAAATCAGCTAGCTGAAAGAAGACAGAGGGTGCTGGTTGATGGGAAATGTTCATCCTGGAGTTCAGTTACCAGTGGTGTGCCACAAAGATCTGTTTTGGGGCCACTGCTGTTTGTCATTTTTATAAATGATCTGGAGTTGGTGTAAAAGGATGGGTTAGTAAATTTGCAGATGACACTAAGGTAGGTAGATAGCGGATAGTGCTGAAGGATGTTGTGGGTTACAGAGGGACATAGATAAGATGCAGAACTGGGCTGAGAAGTGACAAATGGAGTTTAATGCAGAAAAGTGTGAGGTAATTTACTTCGGAAGAAATAACAAGAATGCAGAGTACTGGGCTAATGGTAACATCCTTGGCAGTGTAGATGAACAGAGAGATCTCAGTGTCCAGGTGCAAATCTCTGAAAGTTGCTACCCACATTGATAGCATTGTTAAGAAGGCATATGGTGTGTTGGCATTTATTGGTATGGGAATTGAGTTTCGGACCTACGAGGTTATGTTTCAGCTCTACAAGACACTGGTAAGGCTGCACCTGGAGTATTGCGAAAAGTTCTAGTTACCGCATTACAGTGCAAGCGGGCATCAGAGCCGCCCCGCATTTGCCCCGGGACTATGCCTACATTGGTAAAACTATAGGAATCATTTTGTGTTTTAAACGGCAGCCGCAGCTTAAACCCACAGAACTCAGCAGCTGCCGGTCCGCCCACGTGACCGGGAGATGGGAGCCAGAGGACAGATCAAACCCACACTAGGCCAGACACTAACCATGACTCATAGACCGAAACTCCGGAGCTAATTAATATGGAAACCCATCTCCTAATCAAATCAAGAGACTGACTGAAACACACCCATATTCATCAATACAGAACCATCCTGACACAAAGGACAGGCATCCACCAGACAGGAACGAACAAACTAATACACATCAGCACCCCGAGGGAACAGAGGGGAGTGCTAGCCCCCAGCCCTCACAGAGAGAGACAAGCAGATAGTACCCGGACCCGTTTACATAATCCAATGAGCACCCTATTGTGTGTACACTGCAACTCTCCTGGGATGGCAGGAAACCCACCATTTGCACCTACTCCAGCGATGATGGGGAACTATCATCCCATTCATACTCAAAATCCTCACATCCTGACAAAGAAAGGTATATAATGTGTAGCAGCGAGTGGGAACAGCAGAACAGCCGAGATTCGGACCTCAGTTGGTCTCCGCCGGTGTTACTGTATCAATAAACGTTACCGATTGTTGAACCGCACTCTGGGCTCGGACTGATATCATTTCATCCGCGCTAACAACAGGAAGGATGCGAAAGCTTTGGAAAGGGTTCAGAGGAGATTTACTAGGATGTTGCCTGGTATGGAAGGAAGGTCTTATAAGGAAAGATTGAGGGACTTGAGGCTTTTTTCGTTGGAGAGAAGAAGGTTGGGAGGTTACTTAATCGAGATGTTTAGATAATCAGAGGGTTAGATAGAGTGGACAGTGAGAGCCTTTCTCCTCAGATGGTGATGGCTAACACAAGGGGACGTAACTTTAAATTGAGGGGTGATAGATGTAGGACAGATATCAGGGGTAGTTTCTTTACTCAGAGAGTAGTAGGGGCATGGAATGGCCTGCTGCAACAGTAGTAGACTTGACGATGTTAAGGGCATTTAAACAGGCATTGGACATACATATGGATAATAATGGAATGGTGTAGGTTAGATGGGCATCAGATTAATTTCGCAGGTTGGCGCAACAACATTCTATGTTCTATAGACCCCCCCCCTAATTCAGCTGGGTGTGCTTAGCAAAAGTCCAGAAAAGCAAGTTACAAGCTTAAAACTACTTCCACACAGAACATTAGCTTTAAAGTCACTCAGCCAGTATTAAGTAACTGCAAATGTTCCACCAGGTACTTAGGGTCAAACATGCAGTGTTTATCTTCTTTTGTCTGGATTGTGCACTAACACAAGTCCAAACATTAGGGCTGTTGAATCTAACACTACACTTATATTCAGCTCCATAGGAAGTCACTTGTTGGCTCAGACTCGTCTGAATTCTTGAATTGAGTTGACGAGGTGAAATGACATTCAGCACCTTGTCGGGAACTTATTTATTTTTTTCGAGTGATTTAATTTAAGATGCAGGCTAAACATAATTTGCAGATTGTAGGCTCATTGGACTTCAGTGCACTGTGAGAAACCTGTTATTATTTCAGCTGTATTTGATATAGCAGGCAATAACAGATATTAGCATGCAGTTAAGCAGGTCCCAAATTGAAGGTTGCTGTGAATGCAAAGTGCTCTCCCTGTAATTACACCAAGTGGCTTTTGAACTGACATTGCATAACATAAACAGAGGCGCCGAGCCAAAATATTTAACCAAATATGTTTACCAAATAGCTCAGCATAGCACTGAGTTCTGATGCCAAGTCATTGTTTATGTCACTGAACTGGTCCTTAAGATCTTCCACTTGGTAAGCAACTTCCCCAGAACTGTCCACAGTTTAACTCCCAGAGTTATCTGATCTACTCAGTAGATAGTACGCACTGCTGCTACTGAGCATCAGTGGTGGAGGGAGTGGACGTAGTGCCAGTCAGACACGTTACCTTGTCCTGGATGGTGTTATGTTTTTGCGGTGTTATTGGATCCTGCATTCACTTTGCCAGCTGGACAGTATTCCATCACACCTCATGAGGAGGCTCATATAAGGTCAATCTCTTTCCAATAGGCATTCTCAGCATTCCTCCTGAGATTTGCACATGGCGGTGCCAACGTGATTAGGCATGTAAAGGAAAAGATGACAAGTGCTCGGTAGGGAACTACAAGTTTGGAAGAGTTGGTATAGTGAGGGTGACTATAAAAGGTCACGAATGTGACTGGGGGGGTAAAGTATGGTGCAAGAGATAAGATGGACTGTTAAGGATGGGTACATGGGTATAGGATGCTCAGGGACTATGAAAGGAGATTAAAATGTGGGGACAGGCTGGCAATTCAGTTGTAGACAGTTCCGCATGACTTCTCTCATTGTCAATGGGTTGGAGAGAAACGAAAAGAAAAGAACCACCTTAATTTCTCATGCCTGAAAAACCATCTCTGCTGGAGTCTTTTAGATTAGATTAGGTTCCCTACAGTATGCAAACAGGCCCTTCGGCCTAACAAGGTAAAAACAATGACTGCAGATGCTGGAAACCAGATTCTGGATCAGTGGTGCTGGAAGAGCACAGCAGTTCAGGCAGCATCCGAAGACAGGCACCGACCCTCCAAAGAGTAATCCACCCAATATTTACCCCTGACTAATGCACCTGACATTATGGGCAATTTAGCATGAACTATATACCTGACCTGCACACCTTAGATTGTGGGAGGAAACCACCGCACCCAGAGGAAACCCATGCAGACACAGGGAGAATGTGCAAACTCCACACAGACAGTTGCCCAAGACTAGAATTGAACCCAGGTCCCGAGCATTGTGAGGCAGCAGTGCTAACCACTGAGCCACCTGAATAGGGATAAAAATAGGTTCTGCCACCCTCACTACTATTAAATAGTTATGCCAATAATTGCAGTCTAACCTCCTGGAGAATGGGCCACTAATATGGGCTACTGATATTATGACTGCGCAAATCAGACTCCAGGACGCAATCTGGCTTGGCAGATCATGTTTTGTCTTGCTTTTATTTAACTTGGTGATCTTGCACTGAAACATAAAAACACAAGGATACAGATTTGGTTTTAACAATGAAACAGACATCATGCACACAAGAGAAACAAAAAAAACTAAGTAAGTGTATACCAGAATGAAGGATCTCAAAACACATGGCAAAATAAAGCGCCAGAAACTCTCCAACACCCTCAATTTACAGTCACTCCCCTATCAAATATGTAGGTTGATTTAGGTTGAGATCATTACACCAAGGTAAGTTATTCCCTGAACAGCTCTGAACAAGGTAATTTTTTTTGGAGGAAGTATTCAGACATTTGACTTCATAAAGGTCTCTTTTGAATAAACAAAAACTCTCCCATGTCTGGGCATTTCTAAGTTAAAACTAATACCTGACTATTCTCAATCCAACAGCAAAATAATGTATTATAGAACATAGAACACAGAACAGTACAGCACAGAACAGGCCCTTCGGCCTTCGATGTTGCGCCAACCTGAGAACTATTCTCAGCTCATCCCCCTACACTATCCCAAAATCATCCATGTGCTTATCTAAGGATCCCTAATGTGGCTGAGTTGACTACATTAGCAGATAAGGCATTCCACATCCTTACCACTCTCTGTGTAAAGAACCTGCCTCTGATATCTGTCTTAAATCTATCACCCCTCAATTTGTAGTTATGCCCCCTCGTACACGCTGATGTCATCATCCTAAGAAAAAGACTTTCACTGATCTTTTTCTCCTTCCTGTTGCAAAACTCCACAATATAATCAAAGTTCCATTAACACTCCAGGAAGCCGCTCTCTGACACATACTACAATCAGGGTTCCAAAAAGATGGATAGCTCTTCATAAAAAAGACCAACACCCATTAGCTACTAATTAAACTGGAAATGTTTTTTTTAAATGATATTATATATATTGCACATCTTTCTTCACATTACATATCGAAAATGTCATTGACATTTTTCATGTTGGGCATTAGAGTATTCAGGAGACAAGAGGAGAAAGGAGGGTGGTAGAGTTTAAAGGCTTTCATTCTTAATGTCTTTCCAATACTCTGGAACCATCTAATTGCATTGAAATTATTTCACAGATAATCAGGCATCTGGGAATTCGTTTTCACATTTGGACATGGCAGCCAAATTTAACTGTAATTTTATAACATGGACTGTTTTTCGCACAAACATATAAGGAGCTAACAGAATATTAGAGCAATGCATGTTTTCCCCTCCTCTCCCCACACTGCTGGAGTTTCAAATGCTCCTTAAAATAGAGAAGAACACATAGGACCTGGGCTCCAATCGTCAGGGCTCCCAAATGGGAGGAGCTGTGTTCAGGAAAGTCCATGTTTGACATGTGGGAATTGTTTGAAGATCCGCTGATGAGATTTCAGAACCAACATTTTCCAGTAAGGAACAAGGACAAGGATTGCAAGGAAAAGGACCCTTGGATAACAAAGGAGGTTATGAATTTAGTCAAAAGGGAAAAAGAGGACCCTTGGATAATGAAGGAGGTTATGAATTTAGTCAAAAGGGAAAAAGAGGACCCTTGGATAATGAAGGAGGTTATGAATTTAGTCAAAAGGGAAAAATAAGCAAATGTATGATTTAGGAATCTTAACTCTGGCAGGGTATATGAGAAATAATAAGAAAACAGGAAAGAACTGAAGCAGGGAATTAGGAGAGTAACAAGGGGCCATGAAATTACCTTTGGCTGCCATGTCCAAATGTGAAAACGAATTCCCAGATGCCTAATTATCTGTGAAATAATTTCGATGCAATTAGATGGTTCCAGAGTATTGGAAAGACATTAATAATGAAAGCACTTAAAACTCTACCACCCTCCTTTCTCCTCTTGCCTCCTGAAGGGTTATAGAGAATCCCAAGGCATTCTATACATACATTAAAAGCAAGAGGATAACTAGGGAGAAGGATAAAGGAGGGAACTTGTGCTTGGAGGCAGAGGATATGGATGAGATCCTAAATGAGTACTTTGCATCTCCATTTACCCAGGAGAAGGATTTATACACATTTGATAAAGCATGGCCTAATTGGGGACCATCAGCATGGCTTTGTGCAGGGTGGGTGAAGTTTTACTAACTTGACTGAATCTATTGAGAAGGTGACAAAAGTGATCGATGAGGGTAGAGCAGTGGATGTTGTCGACGTGGATTTCCGTAAGGTTTCCGACAAGGTTCCTCATGGTAGGCTCATCCAGAAGATTTAGATGCATGGGATCCACAGTGACTTGGTCGCATGGATTCAGAATTGGCTTGCCAATAGAAGGCAGTGGATAGTGATGGAAGGGTGTTTCTCAGGCGAGAGGTCCGTGACTAGTGGTGTTCCACAGAGATCCATACAGAAACTTCTGCTGTTTCTGATATATGTAAATTACTTGGATGAAAATGTAGATGGGTGGATTAGTAAGTTTGTAGATGATGCCTAGATAAGTGGAGTTGTGGATAATGTAGAAGATTGCACAGGATACAGTGGGATATAGATCAGTTGCAGATATGGGTAGAAACAATGGCAGATGGAGTTTAATCCAGGGAAGTGTAAGGTGCCATACTTTGGGAGATCAAATGTTAAGGAAAAGTATACAGTTAATGGCAGGACCCTGAACAGCACTGATGTACAGAGGGATCTTGAGATTCATCCGCCGACATTTCTGCCACCTCCAAACAGACCCCACCACCAGGGATATATTTCCCTCCCCACCCCTTTCCGCCTTCCGCAAAGACCGTTCCCTCCGTGACTACCTGGTCAGGTCCACGCCCCCCTACAACCCACCCTCCCATCCTGGCACTTTCCCCTGCCACCGCAGGAACTGTAAAACCTACGCCCACACCTCCTCCCTCACCTCTATCCAAGGCCCTAAAGGAGCCTTCCACATTCATCAACGTTTTACTTGCACATCCACTAATATCATTTATTGTATCCGTTGCTCCCGACGCAGTCTCCTCTACATTGGGGAGACTGAGCGCCTCCTAGCACAGCACTTTAGGGAACATCTCCGGGACACCCGCACCAATCAACCACACCGCCCCGTGGCCCAACATTTCAACTCCCCCTCCCACTCTGCCGAGGACATGGAGGTCCTGGGCCTCCTTCACCGCTGCTCCCTCACCACCACACGCTTGGAGGAAGAACGCCTCCTCTTCCACCTCGGAACACTTCAACCCCAGGGCATCAATGTGGACTTCAACATTTCCCCTTTCCCCACCTCACCCTAGTTCTAAACTTCCAGCTCAGCACTGTCCCCATGACTTGTCCGGACTTGTCCTACCTGCCTATCTCCTTTTCCACCTATCCACTCCATCCTCTCCTCCTTGACCTATCACCTTCATCCCCTCCCCCACTCACCCATTGTACTCTATGTTACTTTCTCCCCACCCCCACCCCCACCCTCCTCTAGCTTATCACTCCACGCTCCAGGCTCACTGCCTTTATTCCTGATGAAGGGCTTTTGCCCGAAACATCAATTTTGAAGCTCCTTGGATGCTGCCTGAACTGCTGTGCTCTTCCAGCACCACTAATCCAGAATCTGGTAAAGAAGACATATGGCATGCTTGCCTTCGTTGGTTGGGGAATTGAGTACAAGAGTCAGGATGTCATGTTGCAGCTTTATAAGACTTTGGTTAGGCTGCACTTCGAGTATTGCATGCAATTCTGGTCACCACATTTCAGGAAGGATGTGGAGGCTTTGGAGAGGGTGCAGAAGAGTTTTACCAGGATGCTGCCTGGATTAGAGCGTATATGCTATATGAAGAGGTTAGAAAACCTTAGGTTGGTTTCTTTGGAGCAGTGAAGGATGAGTGGAGACTTGATAGAAGTTTATAAAATTATGAGCTGCATAGATAGGGTTAACGGTCAGAATCTTTTTCCCAGAGTTGGAATGTCTAAAACTTGGGGACATTGTGACGATGCTATTCCATTAACAAGGTTATGGTGTCCTTGGTTTTTTTTCAAGAGGGGTTGTAAAAAGCAGAGGTTCTGATTTGTCTGGGATAGCAACTTTGTTAATGGCTATCAGATACTGCCTAAGGCAACAATCAAGGAAAAGGGTTTTGAGTTTTTTTTAAAACACTTGTACAATGAAAGGGGAGTGGCCAGTTTTCCTAGTCCAGGGATTTTTTTCTGGTCTGGTTTGGGTTTTAATAAGCAGTCTGCTCGAAGCTGCTGGTAAAAGAAAGCAGCTGGTGGAGAAAGGTTCCCTGAATCAACAGCTATTTCTGGATGACTCTCTCTGACATCTCTCTCCTTTAAGAAACTGTGTTTGAATTTACCTTTTTTGCCAAGGGGCATGTTTACGGGGGTGTTGCAGGAAATTGGAACAGCTCCTTTGTTAAGTTGCGAGGTTTTGGGTAGGTTGGGTTTTCAAGTAGTTGTTATTCTAAATTCTGTTTTCTTTTGCTTGTGTTTCATTCGGTGGTGTGTAAATAAATTCTGTTTTACTTGAAGTTAAGTGGTTTGACCAGCTGCATCGCTCCTGGAATATTGACTTTACAACTGCCGAAAACAACCAAAAAAGTTAAGTCCGGGCTACTTTCTTAAAATGTTTTGAGGGGGCAACTCACCAACACCTTCTCAAATGCAACAATGGATAAGCAAAAAAATTGCTGACCGGCCAGTGACCCCCACATCTCCTGAGTGAATTAAATGATTATTCTGATCAATAACAAGAAAAATAATTCAATAGGTTGCAAATGATAACTTTAATGAAAACAAATAGTCCATTTAAGCATTCAAACACTTTAAGAGACAAACAATGCCATTGTGTATGCATTTGGAGCTGCCCTAGTAAGCTGCTCATTTTAAAGCAATCCTACTGTGAAAATGATAAATTGCAATATTAGTCATGCAGCACAAATTATACAAGATGATCCTTCTTGTCCTCTTTCTGAGGTCCCTAACATCACAGATGCCAGTTATTAACCAAATATATTAATTCCACTTAATAAGAAGAAACATCTGAAGTCACTGGATACTGCGAAGGGCTATGGACCCAAACAAAATTCCAGCAACAGCCCTGAAGACTTGTGCTCCAAACCCAGCTGAGCCCGAGCCAAGCTGTTCCAATACAACTATAACACTGACAACAACCTGACAAAGTAAAATTAAAAAATCAGCATGTCCTATACACAAAAAGCAAGAGAAATCCATCCCAGACAGTTACTGCCCTGTCAGTCTACTCTCAACCCTCAGTAAAATTATGGAAGAGGCCATTGATTGTGCAATGAAGCAACAGTTGCTAGGCAGTTCACCGACATTCAGTTTGCGTTCAGCCAAGGCCACTCAACTCCTGACTTCTTTACAGCCTTGGCTCAAATATAGACAGAAAAGCTGATTTCCAGGGGTGCAGTGAGATCTTCGATATTAAGGCAGCATTTGACTAAGTATGGCATCAAGAAACCCTATCAAAACTGGAGTCAATAAGAATTGGGGGGAATCAGGCTTTGAAGCCATACCTGGCAGAAAGGGAGATGGAGTGTCCTAGGCCCAACCACCTTCAGCAGCTTTATCAATGACTTTCCCTCCATCATAAGGTCAGAAGTGAGGATGTTCATTGATGATTGCACAGCGTTCAGCACTATTTGTGACTCTTGAAACACCAAACAGCTCATGTTCAGCAAGACTAGGATATTATTCAGGATTAGGCTGCCATTTGGCAAATAGATTTTGTGTCTCACAAGTATCAGGCAGCGACCATCTCTAACAACAGAAAATCTAACTATCACCCTTTGTGATTAATGACTTTACCATCACTGAATAATTCATTGTCAGCATTATGGGGTTACCACTAACTAGAAACTGACCTGGACCAGACATATAAACACAATAGCTCCAAGAATAGGTCAAAGGCTAGGAATTCTACAGCAAGTCAGACACCTCCTGTTTCCCCAGTGCCATCCACAAGCCACAAGTCAGGAGTGTTATGGAATGCTTTTCACTTGTCTGGATAGGTGCAGCTCCAACAAAAGTCAAGAACCACATCAACACCCAAGGAGAAACAGCCAGTAGATTAGCACCACATTTTCACATTCATTCCCTTCAGTATTGACGCATGTACCATTTACAAGATGCACTGCACCAATTCATCAAGGTTCCACCAGCAGAACCCACCAAACACAAGATGTCTACAATCAAGAAAGGCTCAGACAGCAGACACGTGGGGATACCATAATCTGTTTCCTGACTTGGAAACATATCTCTGTTGCTTTACTGTCGCTGGATCAAAATCTTGGAACTCTGTCCATACAGTGCTAAGTGTAACTACCTTCCAAGAACTACACCAGTTCAAGAAAGTGACTCATCACCACTTTCCCAAGAGCAGTCAACTTGGGCAGTAATTGCTGGCTTAGCCAATGATGCCCACATTCTGAATATTAATTTTAAAAAGGCACTCTGAAAAACCTGTCACTTTTTATTTCAACTCGAGACATCTTTTGGACAGCTCCTTGACAATTTTACCTTTCCCAATGAGCATATGCACATTTTACACATTAGCATGTCTTTTCGCATTCTCAGAGGGCGTCTTACCTCTACCAGAGTTGTCCCAAGACAAGATACAAAGGGGTACATTATCACTTCTAAAAAGGGGAGATTTATAACAGTTGCCTCCAGCCCTCACTCCTTACTCCACCCTCACCCATACACAGTCCACATATCCTACCCATTCTCTGAGCCATGCAAGTTAAAGCCTTTAACACATCCCCCATTATCCCTCATGCCCCTATACTCAACACCCTTTTCCTCTTGGTGAAAGTGAGTACTGCGGATGCGAGAGATTAGAGTCAAGAGTGTAGTGCTGGAAAAGCACAGCAGGTCAGGCAGCATCCGAGGAGCAGGAAAATCGACGTTTCGGGCAGAAGGGCTTTTACCTGAAACGCGATTCTCCTGCTCTTCGGGTGTTGCCTGACCTGCTGTGCTTTTCCAGCACCACACTCTTGACCCTTTTCCTCTTCGTACACCATGTCAGTTAATTGAGTATCTGCAAGTATCTATGCATGCAAGAGAGAAAATATAATTAAATTAGTTTCAGTTCTGTATTACAGTCTACACACTATTGAGAAAAGTGCTGTAATTCTTAAAGTAAATGTTTGTGGCACTTCTGAAAAGTTATTGACACTTCTGGAGATTTCCTGTCAGTTCTTGATGGTCTTGACGAGTTGGGTTGTGCCAAGGTTTGATACACCTTTTACACACAATGTTCTCCAAAGGTAAAAAAATCACACGACACCAGGATCTAGTCCAACAGGTTTAATTGGAAGCACACTAGCTTTCGGAGCAACGCTCCTTCATCAGGTGATAGTGGAGGGCTCGATCGTAACCCAGAATCTATAGCAAAAATTTAGTGTTTTGTAACTGAAATTATATATTGAAAAATTGATTGTCTGTTAAGCCTTTCATCTGTTAGAATACAGTGATAGTTTCACTTCTTTCATGTGTAAATCACAAAACCTTTATTTTAAAGTTGCATTCTCAGGTTAGCTGTTAACAATGGTGATAGCTAGACAATATGTTGAAGGTAACTCCAAAGATAACTGCCACCCCTCCAAAGGATACTTAACATGCTCCCCAAGAATCTCCAAGCACCAGCCCCAAAATTTTAATGGGACCGCACCTGTAAGGCTCTCTCGGCTTTCCGATAGGATACCTTGGCTATCCAAAGGAAATTCCTTGGGGATAGGCATGTTCTTACCAGATCCAGGTTTCATTTGCCATTTTACTTCTATTTCAGTGGAAGCCTGGTCATTTAAATGGCCAGCCACCTGTGGGAAGGTGTGGATTATTTCCTGGCCTCAATCCCACCCCCATGCCAATGAGAAATACCCAATTCTGGGACATTACTGAGGATTTTCAACCATTCTCATTATTTTCACAGCAACAGAGACCCTTCTCCAACATGATGAATATTTGAGCCTGTGTTGTTCTCTACAGATGCTGCATAACCTGTTGAGCTTTCCCAGCTTTTCTAGTTTGAATTGAGCATAACATTTCTATTTCAATTCCACCCCTTTAGAAATAAAATACAGGGCTTGGCTTGTTACTTTTATGGCCTTAATAATCTATAGAGTGACTTTTAGTGATTGTTGCATTTATATTTCCAAAGATATCTTTGATTCTTTAACCTATTTGGACTCACATGTTCCATTAATAGTGATCTCTGTATTCTTCCTGGAGGAGCACAGGTCATTGAAAATGTAAAAGCAATAAAAAACTTATCAAGTTAAGCAGCAAATTATGCTGCCACCTATGTTCAGTTTGGCCTGCATAAGATCCTGAGCTTTACCTGACTGGCCATTGCATGTTCTCCCTCCAATGGTATCTGCTCCAGCCTTTTCCATTTTGTATTTTAAACACCATGCTAATTGTTGAACCAGGTGCTCTCAGCGGTGGTCGGGAGGCGGATGGGATTATCTCATTGCGATTCCAGTATCGCTGCTGATTGCGTTGGAACCTGCAAAAACACTTGCTGTAACTGTGGACTTCTTAATAATGAGGTTGAGGCCTATACTTTTATCTTTGTGTCAGGCAGGCAGAAGCAGCTGGGTGTGAAGGCATTGGTGGAGGTGGTGATGTTGTCACCAGCACTAACAATTACCGACTTCTCCCACGTGTATCACGAAGCTGTCAGTCCGGACTGCTGGAGCTGATTATTCTGCCTCTAGTGTTTAAACTTTGCTTGAACCTTAATTATATTTACAATAAATATCCTGCCTGAGTTCTGTCTTTACCAGTATGCTTCTTTTTTAAAACAAGCTAATGCGTTGACTGCAGTGAAAATCTGTAGACTTTTAAATAGCCACATCTGCAAAGGAATTATCCATATTGTAAAGTTATCTGATCATTATTCTGATGCCAGTACTAAGAAGCTGTTCGGAAGAAGGCAGTGTGTTGGCCAGCCTGTCAGATTGCATAACACTTCACTGATTTCATTAGTCAGTGGCACTAACGTCGAACTGTCATGGTGTGAAGGACAAAGTTATTTTGTGGAGTTAGACTTTCAATAACTCTGACTTGCTCTTTTGCAGGTCAGGCTATGTTACAGCACAGGAGGAGGCCAGTTGTTCTGTAGTGACTGCTATCTAGTGCCACAGTGATGTGGCATGGCATTATAGCTTCTGTAACATAAGAATGAGACATAAGTAGCGGAGTGCTAAAAAACTTCACTAAACCATTAATACGACATCACCATTTTGTGCTGGAATCACAGGCACTTACACATCTGGGACCAAGCTAAGCAATTCAAATGTAGCATGCTTCCTAAAGCATGTCATGCTGCAAGAGGACTCAGTAAGATGGAGACTGAGGCCTTGAAACAAACAGACTACGTTCTATAATATGGTGATAACATTAGGAACATGTACCTCAACAGTACATTGCTTACTAGCTGTGAGACATAACACAACGATTCAGCCCATCGTACTTCTGCTAATTCTCCAAAACACATCCCCGTTCTTCCCTCAGACATTTTTGCACGTTTATTTTCTAAAGTCTCTTAGAAAATGTGATTGCCACTTAATTTGGTGGAGAGGGAGAGTGTGGTAATGATATTCAGTAGTTTCTTCTGAGGGGAATCAGTATTGTCTTGAAGATGATGAAGAAGAAGTAAACTTGTCTACTTATTGAACAGAACCTACCAAAGAGATGTAGCAACAGCAGCTATAGCCATGCACCCAAGAAGAAATGTCTCCCAGAATAAATCGAGTATGGTGCTGGAAAAGCACAGCGGGTCAGGGAGCATCCGAGGAGGAGGAGGAGTGTCGATGTTTCAGGCAGGACCCTTCATCAGAACCTGCCTGAAATGTCGACTCTCCTGCTCCTCGGTCACTGCCTGACCTGCTGTGCTTTCTCCAGCGCCACAATCTACCTACTTTGCCTCTCCAGCATCTGCAGTCCTCACTGTCTCCCAGTGTAAATTGCCAAATCACTGCTTGGGAGCACAGACCTTGTGCTAGTTCAGTCAACAGTGAAAGTAAGCAAAGCTTCAGGAATTTCAACAGCTAGTAAAATGAATAAAAGATATCAAGAATTATGGAATTAGAAAGAGCATGTCAGTCATGTAAGGAAGATGTCTCAGAGCTATGAAACAAATTCAGGATCATTGAAGCTTTTTTCCTTCATGAATGGTGGCTGGAGGTTGCAAGGAAGACCCATCAGCCATGAAGGCACTAGAGAGGTTTATCAATCAATGCCGACAACACCAGATTATTGAGGTTATGGAGGCAGAGAATGTCCTTGTGATGTTTAATGTCGAGTATAGGAAGTACCTTGAACATCTCAAAACTCAACAAGAATTAGCTCAGTCTAACTACCTCTGCAACACTACTACTACTAAAACTACTCGACTCTACCAAAGGTCCAGCTGTTAGCAGTCAAGCAAAGCAATCAAAAGCCTTGCAGGCTGAAAATGAGAAGCTCACAGAAGACTGGCAAAACTCTCCCACAATGCTAAAAATAGATCAGAAGTTAAGGCTTTTCATCTTGCACTCAATAGAAGTAGGATGCAAGAAACATTTCAGAGAAAAAACAGACACTACTTTATATAGCAGAAGAAGAGGATGCTGATTGGTTGGGCCACCACTGGCATGGAGATGTGACAATAACAGTTAACCGCCGATTGTAATACTCAGACCAGACAGTTCATAGGTACTGCAGGGAAACAGACCCTTTGGTCCAACTCGTCCAGGCCGCCCAGATCTAAACTAATCTAGTCCCATTTGCCAGCACTTGGCCCATATCCCTCTAAACCCTTCCTATTCATATACCCATCCAGATGCCTTTTAAATGCTGTGATTGTGCCAGCTTCCACCACTTCCTCTGGCAGCTCATTCCACACACGTGAAAAAGTCATCCCTTTGGTCCCCTTTATATCTTTTCTTTCTCATCCTAAAGCTATGCCCTCTAGTTCTGGATTCCCCCACCACAGGGAAAAGATCTTGTCTATTTATCCTATCCATGCCCCTCATGATTTTATAAACCCCTC
This sequence comes from Chiloscyllium plagiosum, assembly GCF_037043375.1. NCBI lineage: Eukaryota > Metazoa > Chordata > Chondrichthyes > Orectolobiformes > Hemiscylliidae > Chiloscyllium > Chiloscyllium plagiosum. Next base: position 17,643,120 of record NW_028270152.1, on the reverse strand, counting down.
AGCCTCCGAACCTCCAGGAAAAATAGCCCCAGCCTATTCAACCTCTACAATCCTCCAAACCTGGCAATATCCTTATAAATGTTTTCTGAACCCTTTCAAGTTTCACAACATTTTTCCGCTAGGAAGGAGACCAGAATTGCACGCAATATTCCAAAAGTGGCCTAACCAATGTCCTGTGCAGTTGCAATATGACCACCCAATTTCTATAGTCAGTGCTCTGACCAATAAAGGAAAGCATACCAAATGCCTTCTTCACTATCCTATCTACCTGCAACTCTACTTTCAATGAACTATGAAACTGCACTCCAAGGACTCTTTGTTCAGCAACACTCTCTAGGACCTTACCATTTAAGTGTATAAGTCCTGCTCTGATTTGCTTTCCCAAAATGCAGCACCTCACATTTATTTAAATTAAACTCCATCTGCCACTTCTCAGCCCATTGGCCCATCTGATCAAGATCCTGTTGTAATCTGAGATAACCTTCTTTGCTGTCCACTACACCTCCAATTTTGGTATCATCTGCAAACTTACTGACTATACCTCCTATGTTGACATCCAAAACATTTATATGCACAATGAAAAGCAGTGGATCCAGCACTAATTCTTGTGGCACACCACTGGCCACAGCCCTCTAGCCTGAAAAGCAACCCTCCACCACCATCCTCTGTCTTCTACCTTTGAGCCAGTTCTGTATCCAAATGGCTAGTTCTCCTTGTATTCCATGAGGTCTAACCTTGCTAACCAGTCTCCCATGTGGACCCTTGTCGAATGCCTTACTGAAGTCCATATAGATCAGATCTACCGCTCTGCCCTCATCAATCTCTTTGTTATTTCGTCAAATGTTCGTGAGACATGATTTCCCATACACAAAGCCTTGCTCACTATCCCTAATCAGTCCTTGTCTTTCCAAATGCATGTAAATCTTGTCCTTCAGGATTCCTTCCAACAACTTGCCCACTACCGGTGTCAGGCTCACTGTTCTACAGTTCTCTGGCTTTTCCTTACCATCTTTCTTAATCAGTGTCACCACGATAGCCAACTCCAGTTTCCAGCTCATCACCTGTGACTATCGACGATACAAATATCTCAGCAAGGGGCCCAGCAAGCAAGTCCCTAGCTTCCCACAGAGGTCTAGGGAATGTCTGATCAGGTCCTGGGGATTTATCCACTTTTACGTGTTTCAAGACATCCAGCACTTCCTCCTCTGTAATATGGACATTTTTCAAGATGTCACCATCTTTTTCCCCACATTTCATATCTTCCATATCCTTCTCCATAGGAAACACTGATGCAAAATATTCATTTTGTATCTCCCCCATCTCCTGCGGCTCCACACATAGGCTGCTTTGAGGGGCCCTATTTGCTCCCTAGTTACCCTTGTGTCCTTAATGTATTTGTAAAATCCCTTTGGATTCTCCTTAACTCTAGTTACCAAAGCTATCTCATATCGTTTTTTTGCCCTCCTGATTTCCCTCTCAAGTATACTCCTACCTTCTTTATACTCTTCTAAGGATTCACTCGATCTATCCTGTCCAGACCTGACATATACTTTCTTTGTTTTCTTAATCAGAACCTCAATTTCTTTAGTCGTCCAGCATTCCCTATACCTACCAGTCTTTCATTTCATCCCAACAGGAATATACTCTCTCTGGGCTCTCATTATCTCATTTTTGAAGGCTTCCTATTTTCCAGCCATCCCTTTACCTGTGAACATCTGCCCTCAGTCAGCTTTTGAAAGTTCTTGCCCAATACCAACAAAATTGGCCTTCCTCTAATTTAGAACTTCAACTTTTAGATCTGGTCTATTCTTTTCCATCACTATTTTAAATCTAATAGAATTATGGTCACTGGCCCCAAAGTGCTCTCCCACTGATACCTCAGTCACCTGCCCTGCCTTATTTCCCAAGAGTAGGTCAAGTTTTGCACCTTCTCTCGTAGGTACATCCACATACTGAATCAGAAAATCTTCTTGTACACATTTAACAAATTTCTCTCCATCTAAACCCTTTAACACTATGGCAGTCCCAGTCTATGTTTGGAAAGATAAAATCCCCTACCATGACGACCCCATTATTCTTACAGATAACTGAAATCTCCTTACAAATTTGTTTCTCAATTTCCCACTGACTATTAGGGGGGTCTATAATACAATCCCAATAAGGTGATCATCCCTTTCTTATTTCTCAGTTCCAACCAAATAACCTCCCTTGATGTATTCCTAGGAATATTGTCCCAAAGTACAGCCGTAATGCTATCCCTTATCAAAGATGCCACTCCCCCTCCTCTTTGCCTCCCTTTCTATCCTTCCTGTAGCATTTGTATCCTGGAACATTAAACTGCCAGTCCTGTCCATCCCAGAGCCACGTTTCTGTAATTGCTATGATATCCCAGACCCTTGTTCCTAACCATGCCCTGAGTTCATCTGCCTTCCCTGTTAGGCCCCTTGCAATGAAATACATGCAGTTTAATTTATTTGTCCTACCTTGTTCTCTGCTTTGTTCCTGTCTGCCCTGACTGTTTGACTTGCTCTCTTTCTCAACTGTACCAGTCTCAGATGGATCTCTTTTCTCACTATTTCCCTGGGTCCCACTCCCTGCCTTAAGAGTTTAAATCCTCCTGAGCAGCTCTAGCAAATTTCCCTGCTGGTATATTAGTCCCTTTCAAATTTAGGTGCAATCCGTCCTTCTTGTACAGGTCACTTCTACCTCAGAAGAGATTCCAATGATCCAAAAATGTGAATCTTTCTCCCATATACCAGCTCCTCAGCCATGCATTTATCTGGTAAAAACAATGACTGCAGATGCTGGAAACCAGATTCTGGATCAGTGGTGCTGGAAGAGCACAGCAATTCAGGCAGCATCCGAGGACAGGCAAAATCGACATTTCGGGCAAAAGCCCTTCATCAGGAATAAAGGCAGAGAACCTGAAGCATGGAGAGATAAGCTAGAGGAGGGTGGGGGTGGGGAGAGAGTAGCATAGAGTACAATAGGTCAGTGGGGAAGGAGATGAAGGTGATAGCTCAGGGAAGAGAGGGTGGAGTGGATAGGTGGAAAAGCAGCTGGGCAGGTCGGACAAGTCCGGACAAGTCGAGTTGCTGGAGGTTAGAAACTAGGATGAGGTGGGGGAAGGGGAAATGAGGAAACTGTTGAAATCCACATTGATGCCCTGGGGTTGAAGTGTTCCGAGGCGGAAGATGAGGCGTTCTTCCTCCAGGCGTCTGGTGGTGAGGGAGCGGCGGTGGAGGAGGCCCAGCACCTCCATATCCTCGGCAGAGTGGGAGGGGGAGTTGAAATGTTGAGCCACTGGGCGATTTGGTTGATTGATGCGGGTGTCTCTGAGATGTTCCCTAAAGCGCTCTGCTAGGAGGTGCCCAGTCTCCCCAATGTAGAGGAGACCGCATCGGGAGCAACGGATACAATAGATGATATTAGTGGATGTGCAGGTAAAACTTTGATGGATGTGGAAGGCTCCTTTAGGGCCTTGGATGGAGGTGAGGGAGAAGGTGTGGGCACAGGTTTTACAGTTCCTGCGGTGGCAGGGGAAAGTGCCAGGATGGGAGGGTGGGTCGTAGGGGGGCGTGGACCTGACCAGGTAGTCACGGAGGGAACGGTCTTTGCGGAAGGCGGAGAGAGGTGGGGAGGGAAATATATCCCTGGTGGTGGGGTCTGTTTGGAGGTGGCGGAAATGTCGGCGGATGATTTGATTTATGCGAAGGTTGGTAGGGTGGAAGGTGAGCACCAGGGGCGTTCTGTCCTTGTTGCGGTTGGAGGGGTTGGGTCTGAGGGCGGAGGTGCGGGATGTGGATGAGATGCGTTGGAGGGCATCTTTAACCACGTGGGAAGGGAAATTGCGGTCTCTAAAGAAGGAGGCCATCTGGTGTGTTCTATGGTGGAACCGCTCCTCCTGGGAGCAGATACGGCAGAGGCGGAGGAATTGGGAATACGGGATGGCGTTTTTGCAAGAGGTAGGGTGGGAAGAGGTGTAATCCAGGTAGCTGTGGGAGTCGGTGGGTTTGTAGAAAATGTCACCGCAGGAACTGTAAAACCTGTGCCCACACCTCCTCCCTCACCTCCATCCAAGGCCCTAAAGGAGCCTTCCACATCCATCAAAGTTTTACCTGCACATCCACTAATATCATCTATTGTATCCGTTGCTCCCGATGCGGTCTCCTCTACATTGGGGAGACTGGGCGCCTCCTAGCAGAGCGCTTTAGGGAACATCTCAGAGACACCCGCATCAATCAACCAAATCGCCCAGTGGCTCAACATTTCAACTCCCCCTCCCACTCTGCCGAGGATATGGAGGTGCTGGGCCTCCTCCACCGCCACTCCCTCACCACCAGACGCCTGGAGGAAGAACACCTCATCTTCCGCCTCGGAACACTTCAACCCCAGGGCATCAATGTGGATTTCAACAGTTTCCTCATTTCCCCTTCCCCCACCTCATCCTAGTTTCTAACCTCCAGTAACTCGACTTGTCCAGACTTGTCCGACCTGCCCAGCTGCTTTTCCACCTATCCACTCCACCCTCTCTACCCTGACCTATCACCTTCATCTCCTTCCCCACTGACCTATTGTACTCTATGCTACTCTCTCCCCACCCCCACCCTCCTCTAGCTTATCTCTCCATGCTTCAGGTTCTCTGCCTTTATTCCTGATGAAGGGCTTTTGCCCGAAACGTCGATTTTGCCTGTCCTCGGATGCTGCCTAAATTGCTGTGCTCTTCCAGCACCACTGATCCAGAACATGCATTTATCTGCTCTATCCTCCTATTCCTGCCCTCACTAGCTTGTAGCTCTGGAAGTAATCCAGATATTACTACTCTCGAGGATCTCCTTTTTAAATTCCTGCCTAACTCTCTGTAATCTCTCTTCAGAGTCTCAACCTTTTCCCTTCCTATGTTGTTGGTTCCAATGTGGACAATGACCTCCTGCTGGCCCCTCTCCTCCTTGAGAACATTCCGCACCCTCTCTGAGACATCCTTGATCCTGGCACAAGAGAGACAACACACCATTCTGATTTTTCATTGCTGGCTGCAGAAGTGTCTGTCTATGCCTCAGACTAGAGAGCCCCCATCACAATCGATTACTTGGAACTCAACGTACCCCTCATAACATTAGAGCCAGTGTTGATACCAGAAACTTGGCTATTTATGTTACATTCCCCTGAGAGTCCATCACTTCCTGCATTTTCCAAAACAGCATACTTATTTGAAATGGGGATAGCCACAGAAGACTCCTGCACCACCTGCCTACGTCTCTGACCTTTCCTGGAGTGATACCATCTATCTGGCTTTGTCTACGGCTTTTCTCCCTTCCTATAACTGCCATCCATCACACCCCCTAGCTCTTGTAAATTCCTCATTACGTCTAATTGCCACTCTGACTACTCCATGCGATTGATAGGATTCACAACCAAAGACACTTCCTGCAGACATAATCATCAGTAACATGGAAACTCTCCCTTAACTCCGACATCTGACAGGAAGAGCATATCACTCTGCTAAAGGCCATCTTTGCTCTTTCACAATCAACAGACCCAGAAAATAGCACCATTTTTTTGCTCTAAAAGCAGTGCTCCAGGCTAACTTTGTATGTATGGTTTATATTTTTAATATTTAATCAAGAGACAGATCTCAATAAAACATATAATCAGGAAAGAACCCACTCTATTCATTACTGTAGACTTACTGCAAGGTTACACATTAAAAACTATGCACTTATCTGTTCCTGTGCTGTGAGATCTCCCACACAAGGTCCTCCAAGGTCAGCTGTGAATTTCGTTGTTTGTTAATTTTTCCCAGACACACTCCGATGTCCAGAGATACGTGAACTCAAACTGCAAAGTCCGTAACAATGCAGATTCACTGCTGTGTCAGTTAGAAGTGTAGGTTTATTCCTCTCTCTCTCTCTCTCCCTCATTGACCATGTGCTTGCTGCCTTTTGTCTGTCTTTCTCCTTTTAAAAGTGTTGTTGCTTTGATCTTTCTCCCCCAAAGTTCCAAAACAGTGCAATAGCTTATAAAACAGTGAATGCTGCTCCTGGAATTCAAGGAAATCACCTCCAACACCTCAGGGTCTTGCCATGGGGATACAATGCAGCTCTTGTGGCTGTCTCCACAATCCCTTATTTTGAGAAATGTTTGTATAAATTCCTATTTCTGACACAAACCAGAGTCCTGAGTACTTATATGTAGCGGCACTGCACGCCTGGCTGATGAGCTTACATTGGTTTCTGGAGTGACTCCTAGCACAATCCAGGTTATCTACAAAATGCTTCCAATTGCAGAATTATGTCTAATGGTGAGTATACTTTGCTGAAACTTGGAGGCTCAGGTTCATTGAGCACAAGTGGCATGTTGCCCACTTTGAAAGGTCAACAAGACATGTTGTTTGATGTCTGCCAGTCATTGGGACATATGCCCTCCAAACCTGGCTCACACCAGCACTAAAACTCAGATATCACATTCCTTATTTGGGTGGGAAGCAAAACATTTTTTTTTGGCTTCATGGCAACATCCTGTGAGTGGTGAAACTCACTTGCGGATTTACTGCATAGTCCCGGCGTGAGATATCTAGCTTCATCTGCTGTTCATAGTTTTGAGACACCATCCAGGTAATCTGAGATGGGCTCAGGAGTAAAAGTGTTTGACTTCAATCCTGTAATGATTTTTCATGACATGCAATGAGTGCGGATTTGATCAGGCTATCCATTATCACACAGGGTAGTTTGAAATGCACTATCTCAGCATCAAGATGACATGGTGAACAGATGGCTTAGGACCCTATTAGCAAGGTTTTCACCCGAGTGACACAGCAGAGTGATATTGTGAAAGGAAGGAGGCTGTTTGCTACAGAAATGCTCAGAACTCCAACACTGAAGTAGCCGCCAAGCTCTAGAAGACTGCCTGCTGTTGTTAATGAGTAAGGGTTTATCATTCCTGAAGAAGGGCTTATGCCTGAAACGTCGATTCTCCTGTTCCTTTAATGCTGCCTGACCTGCTGCGCTTTTCCAGCAACACATTTTTAAGCAAGGGTCTATCACAGAATTGTTACAGGGCAGAAGTGGGCCATTTGACCCATTGTGCCTGCACCAGCTCTTCAAAGCCTTGCACACGCTGTAGGCAGACCCACAATGACATTAGGGAGAGAATTCCAGGATTTTGACCCAGTGACACTGAAGGAACAGCAGTGTACTTCCAAGTCAGGATGGAGAGTGGTCTGGGGAGCAACGTGGAGGTGGTGGTGCTCCTGCTGCTGTTGTCCTGCGAGATGGATGTGGTTCTGGATTTGGAAGCTGCTGTCTCAGGATCCTTGGCAAATTACTGCAGCACATCTTGTTGATAGTACACACAGAGTGTTGGTGGTGGAGTAAGTGGATGTGGTGCCAATCAAAGAGGCTGCTTTGTCCTGGATGATGTCAAGTTACATGAGTGTTCTTAGAGATGCACTTATCCAGACAAGTAGAAAGATTACATCACATTCCTGATTTGTGCCTTTGGAAAGTCAGGAGGTGACCTACTCACCGCAGTATTCCCAGTCTCTGACCTGTTCCTGTAGCCACTGTAGTTGTAGGGTGAGTCCCATTGAGTTTCTAGTCATTGGTAAACCCCAGAATGTTGGTAATAGGTGAATTCAGTAATGGTAACACTATCTCTTATTGGAGGTGGTCGTTACTTGGCATTCGTATGATGTCAATGTTGCTTGTCACTTGTCAGCCCAAACCTTGGTATTAGTCCTGATCTTGTTGCATTTGAACATGGCCTGCCTCACTATCTGAGGAGTAGTGAATGCTGCTGAGCATGATGCGATCATTGGCAAACATCCCCACTTATGATGAAGGGGCTGTCATTGATGAAGAAACTGAAGATGGTTGGGCCTAGGACACTACCCTGAGGAACTCCAGCGGAGGTGTCCTGGAGCTGAGATGACTGACTTCCAACAACCATGACCATCTTCCTATCTGCCAAGCATGACTCCAACATGCGGAGAGTTTGCCCCTGATATTCATTGATTCCAGTTTTGTTACAGCATTTTGATGCTACACTCAGTCAAATGCAGCTTTGATGTCAAGGGCTGTCAGTCTCACCCCATCTCTGGAATTCAGCTCTTTTGTCCTTGTTTGAGCCAAGGTTGTAATAAGGTCAGGAGCTGAATGGCGGAACACAAACTGGGCATCAGTGAGAAGGTTGGTACTAAGAGGAATCTCCTCTGTGAACCTTGGAATCTTTCTTTCAGCTGGAACTGACAAAAGTTCAGACACTGGAGGTTTAACTGGCTTTTGGAAGGTTGCAAGGTGATTTACAAATCATGTACAGGGTTGGTTACCCTTTACAAATGATGCCAAACGTTTCAGGTGATGCTGGTTTCCCAACACCAGAGTCATCCTAACCCCACCCAAAGGCATTGCCCCCACCCATGAGCTTGTTGCCATGCCATCATGCCACAAACTCACAACAAATCCCAATGATTGCCAACGAGAACCAAGATAGTCATCAAGATCAGCCTGAATGCCAATTAAAAAACAGGACGTGCTGGGGGAACTCAGAGTTTAATGTTTCTCTCTCCACAGATACGGCCAGATCTGCTGAGTTCCTCCTGCACTTTCTGGCTTTATTTGTGCATTCCAATCATCCTGCTCTGTGCATTTCCAGTTTTTTAAAATGGCTTTGTTCATTTAGGCAGGAGGCGATTGCTTACTGGTATTATTATCTGACTGTTAATCCAGAGACTCAGGTCATGCTATGGGGACCTGGGTTCAAATCCTACCATAGCAGATGGTGAAACTTGAACTCAATAAAAATTAGGAAGCTAATGATGACCATGAATCCAGGGTTGATTGTTGGAAAAGTCCATCTGGTTCACTAATGTCTTTTAATGAAGGAAATTGCCATCCTTACCTGGTCTGCCCTACATGTGACTAGGCATAAGTAAGGACTGCAGATGCTGGAGATCAGAGTCTAGATCAGAGTGGTGCTGGAAAAACACAGCAGGTCAGGCAGCATCCGAGGAGCAAGAAAATCGACGTTTCGGGCAAAAGTCCTACATGTGACTCCAGACCCATAGCAATGTGATTGACTCTTCATTGTCCTCTGGACAATAAATGTTAGCCAAGCCAGTGACACCCTCATCCTGTGAATGAATTAAAAAATTAGGGCTTTCCAATTTTGAAGAATGAGATGTGATCTTGTTACATTTGAACTGTATCATTATCTGATGGGTCATGAGTGGAGCTGAACATTGTGCAATTATCAACGAACGTCCTCATTTTGAACTTACAATGGACGGAAGGTCATCAGGGGTGATCTCGTTGAAATATAGAAGATTTTTAAGGGGCTTGACAGGGTAAATGCTGAGGGGACCAGAGGGCAGAGTCTCAGAATAAAGGGATGTCAATTTAAGATTGAGATGAGGAGTAATTGCATTTCTCAGAGGGTTGTGAACCCCTTGCTATGAAGAGAAGTGGGGGCCGAATCCCTGTGTATATTTGAGGCTTAGATTGATAAATTCTTGATCAGCAGGAAATGTAAGAAAGTGAACGCGAGGAATGTTGGATCACCCATGATCCTGTTGAACGGCAGAGCAGACTCAAGAATAGCCTATTCCTGTTCCTAGTTCTTATGGTGTAATGGTCTTATTTCTGTTAGTGGTGCATTCACTAGCTAAATATGAAAATGCTCAATTTCTAACAATAATCACTATCCATCACGTTTCGATTTTCTTCTCCATGAAGCTGTGTGCTCTTGGTTTGTTGCTTTTGTTCCCAATATAGAACGTGACCCATTTTCAGACTCGATTTGATTGATCTTTAACAGAATTAAAATTAACCCTGACACCATTTACAGCATCAGTTGTTATCCTGAGATGTTGAGCTTGACTTGTTATGCAACTGGGATTTCAATGTCATCAGTGCTTGCTTTAAAGGGAATGCGAGTTAGCAGCGACACTTCATTTCTGTCTATTTCAGTATAGTTCGGTTATGTTTCAACAGGTTTAATTGGAAACACACTAGCTTTCGGAGCGACGCTCCTTCATCAGGTGATTGGGATGACAATCACCTGATGAAGGAGCGTCCCTCTGAAAGCTAGTGCTTCCATTAAACCTGTTGGACTATAACCTGGTGTTGTGTGATTTTTAACTTTGTACACCCCAGTCCAACACTGGCATCTCCAAATCTCGGTTATGTTTCACTGTGAACACCTATGTATGCGTTATTAGATACGTGATGGTTCATCCCAATATGAAGTTATACAGCTCATGTCAATTCCTGTGTCTATTGTGGGTGAAGTTGGTAATCATATTTTCTTGTCAGATTTCTGATTATATAGATACACAATCTTTATAGGGGACTTAAACATCTGAAAGAGTTTGAGACAAGTAGAAGTGGGAAATACCAAATGACAGTACCAGACGGAAAGATCATTCTGTCACCTCTTCTGGGAAAGGCCCACTGAATTGTGTGGCCCTACGCATTTACGAGGCCACGACATAAGCCCTTCCCTGGGATTACGGAGCCAGGGAGTGGATGTTCTATCTACTAGGAGCTACCAGCCAAGCACAGCTCAGTAGCTCCCACAATCGTCAATGCTAAGGAGATGTAGTGGCTGCTGCTGGTGGTGAACCTCAAAGCCTTAGGATCCATCCCCTGGGTGATAGCAGGAAGGGGTTACGGAAAAAGGGTCCATGAGATGGGGGTTGAGATCAGTTGTCTAAAAGGGCCAGGAGGCGGCTGTCCACGCTCATCTCCCATTGCCTGACCCCCTCATTCAAGCACCCTCTCCCCACCAACAAAAGAGCCCAAAGCAATCTGTTAATGAGACATAGGAGGAGAAGTAAGCCATTCAGCCCATTGAGTCTGCTCCACCATTCATGGCTGATCTGACAAACTTCAACATTCCTGCCAAATCCCCATATTCCTTAATACCCTTACTGAATAAAAATCATAGTCCTGAAAATACATTTTGTCTTTCAGGTTCACTGCATGACAACATTTCTGCCTAGCCACAGGTGGGAACTTTGGAAAGGGTACCTAGAGGCCTTCAAACCCTGGTGAGATTTCAGGCAGAAGTGAGAAGGTGGCAGAGTCCCCATTTTACCACCAAACACAGCTTGGGTGAGGGCATTGCATCCTGTCCAATGTCTCTTTTTATTTAGGCATCAAGGGACATAGATTTAAGACAATCACTGATGAATGGAACAGAAACTTCAGGAATTCATTAACCAAGAGTGAACGAGAGACAGAGAGAGAAATTTGCCTTCCACTTGACACTTGTCCTGACCACAGGGCACCCAGAAGTGTTTTAGAGCCAAAACACCTGAGGACCTAGTCTTCAGGGGATTCAATGCCAACTTATAGGTGTTTTCTCTTCTGGGTGTTGAGGAGTACAGGTTGCAGAAAAGGGGAGGTCAGTAGGGTCAGGAGGTGGAGTTCAGTGGCCATTCTCTAGCCCCTGATTGGCATGGGATTCGGAGAAATGGAGGCCCCATGCTCAACACAACTGGCAGGCTACCCTCATTCTCCAGACAGAAAAAAAACAGGCACTTTCTCTTTTTGCTTGCAAGGCAGGTAATGGGGTTTACAAGTGAATTTAAACCTTTAATTGGCTATTAATTGATCACTTTCAGAGGTTAATTGTTTTCAAGTCAGCAAGGTGCCCAGTGGACCTTCTCACCCAGTACCTAATTCGTGAGGTGGCAAGTGACACTTCAGGACCAATTATTCATCCTTCTTGTACCTCCAAGGAGGAGTAATTATACCCAATTATAGATCATAGAACAGAACTACACAGCACAGGAACAGGCCCTTCAGCCCACAATGCTGTGCCAAACTTGATGCCAAAATAAACTAATCCCTTCTGCTTGCCCTTGGCCCATTTCCCTCCATTTCTTGCATATTCATGCGCTTATCTAAAAGTCCCTTAAACACCCCCACAACCACACCTGACAGCATGTTCCTACCACTTTCTGTATAAAACCTGTCCCTTCCTTTGAACTTTACCCCTCCCACCTGAAATGCGCATCAACTCTGAGTAAAAGATTCTGACCATCAACCCTACTGATGCAGCTCATAATTTTATAGACTTTCATAAAGTCTCCTGTCAGCTTCCACTGCTTCAGAAAACAACAATGTGGGTTTTCCTAGTCTCTCCTTATAGCTCATACTCTCTAATCCAGGCAGCATCCTGTTAAACCTCTTCTGCATCCTCCCCAAAGTCTTCAAGGAGACCAGAATTGAATGCAAAACGTGGCCTAATCAAAATCTTTTAAAGCTGCAACATGACACCCTGTCTCTTGTACTCAACTATCCTATCCCCCGGAAGCAAATATCGAATCCCTATCTTTGTTGTCTTATGTTCATAGCCCTGATTCTCCCACCTGTACTTCTTGCATGCGTTCCAGGTTGAAATGGGCCGTAGCCATCAGCTGGTCCAAACAGTCATTCCGTCAGTGTGCCCAGGCACCCCACCTCACACACTGAGTGGCACGTGAGGTCGCAGCATTGTTAGATGAGGCTCCTGAAGTTGACCCCTGCACCTAGCAGCCAACATGAGTCAAGAGTTGTTGTCCATTTATCATTTCCATAATGTAGTGATAATTCAAAGTCACTTTGAAGTAACTCATTTTGTAACTCGTTTCTGAAAGCCCTCACGTCAATGTTGGTTCAATATATCGGTCATTGCCATTTCAAGGGCTTCTGCATTTTTGCGCGAAGGTTAAATCAAAACTTACAAAGTGGTTTGCAATGCACAGCCAGGTTTTACTGACAGTCTGTTTAGCACAGTGCAACTGAGAATCCTCCCCATGATGGAGAGAAGAAAGAGTAACTGCTGTAATCAGCTTCTCTTATTTGGTGAAGACTTTTACAATTTCTCAAAACTGCTTGGAATGCATTCTTAAACTGAGGTGGAGATGTTGTTCTCGATTTCAGACATTAGTATCATCCCCAATTTTGCAGAAGTCCCATTGACATTCCCTCAAAAGCGAGAAGCAACATGTCAAATTTCAAGGCAATCAGGTCTGTTGCATTCTGCTTGGCAGTCATGGTAGCTCAGTGGTTAGGTACTGCTACCTCACAGCACTAGAAACCCAGGCTCAATTCCACCCTCTGCCACCTGCCTATATAAGTTTTCACATTCTCCCCATCTCTGCGTGAGATTCTACCAGGTGCTCTGGCTTCCTCCCACAATCCAAAGATGTGCAGATAACATTCCAGGTTGAAATGGGCCAGAGCCATCAGACGGTCCAAACAGTCATTCTTTCAGTGTGCCCAGGCAGCCCACCCCAGGCAGGTGGCACTGGCAAAGCACAGCAGATCAGGCAGTATCCAAGGAGCAGGAGAATTAATGTTTCGGGAATAAGCTCTTCATCAGGAATGAAGCTTATGGGCCAAGCGGCTGTCCCAGAGATGTTCTCTGAAACCACCCGATGTGGTCTCCTCTACAGGACGGCAACTTGCGGATCATTTCAGAAAATATCTCTGGGACACCTGCAATAAGCAACTCCTCTGCCCTTTTACATAGGTTAGCTATGGAAAATGCAGCTTTACAGGGATATGGTTGATCTGGATGGGATGCGCTTCAGAGGTTTGGTGTGGACTCGATGGGTGGAATGGTCTGTTTCCACACTGTAGGGTTTCTCCTACAAGTATCTATCATATCCTAGCCCTGATCTCATACCGTCATGTAGATGTCCTCCTATTTCCCACTACTGCCCAGAGTTCAAATCATAGAATCTCTACAGTGTGGAAACAGGCCCTTCAAGTCCACACCAGCCCTCCAAATAGTATCCCACACAAACCCATTCCCCATTACTCTACCTTTACCCCTGACTAATTCATCTAACCGACGCATCCCTGAACACTATGGGCAATTTAGCATGGCCAATTCACCTAGCCTGCATATCTTTGGATTGTGGGAGAAATCCCACATAGACGTGGACAGAATGTGCAGTCCCCACTAGGACAGACAGTCGCCCAAGGCTGGAATCGAACCCGGGTCCCTGGCGCTGTGAGGCAGCAGCGCTAACCACTGAGCCACCATACTGCCCTTATCTTTGCTCATCAGACACTCAATATCAGGTAACTTCTGACTCACAACTGTTTCTCTTTATCTCAACATTTATTCCCTTGGTTTTCATGAGGAGCGATCTGTATTCCCTTTAAAACTGTTTATACTATCCCCCTCTTCAATGGAGCACAATTGTACCTCCATTTACCTTTCTTTAATTCACTCATGAGCTGGAGTGTCACTGAATGGGCCCAGCATTTATTGCCTGTCCCTAATTGTCCCTTGTGAGCTGCCTTCTTGAACTGCTGCAGTCCATGAGCAGTCCATAGGTAGGTACACAATGCCATTAGGAAGGGAATTCCAGATTTTGACACAGCAACACTGCAGGAACAGGGATATATTTCCAAGGCAGGACAGTGAGTTGCTTGGAGAGGAATCTGTTCCCATAACCTGTAATCTGTGTCCGTAAAGTTTCTTTCCAACTTCAGACTCATAAATATGACAACATTTGCATCCAGTTTCATATTTGTAGCTCACCTTACATGTCATTCTCAAATCCCATCTGCTCCTGTTTTCATAGCACCAACACTACCTTCACCAGAGTCATCAATTATGTCCTTTCAGATCACGCCCCTGAGGTTTTATCCCTTAATCCTCCTCAAACATCTGCTGATACGCAGCACAGACAATTACTGTAAATCATCAACATGTTTTCACCATGGTCAACTACCCTCCTGAATTGGATACACTTCTAACTCTCCTACAATGAAGCAGAAACTCTCTTAACATATTAGACATGTTTAGATGTACGCTTTGCGATGCCAAGGCATACAAGACTATAGACCGAGTGCTGGAAAATGGGATTAGAATTGTTAAGTGGTTGTTTTTGACTGGCAAAGACAGGTGGGCTAAAGGTCCTTTACTGCACTGTATACCTCTATGATTCTATGGTCCGCTTGCTATTTACCAATATTCTTAGTTTAAGTGGCCTGGAGAGCTATATGAGTTAATCATTGGATAATTTTGCTGATTAAGCCAGTATTCTAGGACATGGCCAAGATCCAAATGCCGTTTAGGGTTGTGCTGGAAACAGCATCCATTGTACATGCTCTTACCTTTTCCATGATACCATTGAACACGCCAGCTCTGTGGAGAAAGTGAGGATTGCAGATGCTGGAGATCAGAGTTGAAAAGTGTGGCACTGGCAAAGCACAGCAGGTCAGGCCGCATCCAAGAAGCAGAAGAATCGACGTTTCGGGCATAAGCCCTTCATCAGGAATGAAGCTTGTGGGCCAAGGGGGCCGTCCCAGAGTTGTTCTTTGAAACTACCTGATGTGGTCTCCTCTACATTGGGGAGACAGGACGCCAACTTACAGATCCTTTCAGAAAACATCTCTGGGACACCTGCACTAAGCAACCCCACTGCCCTGAGCCTGAATACTTTAAATCCCCCTCTCACTCTGCCAAGGACATGCAGGTCCTGGGCCTCCTCCATCGTCAAACCCCAACCACCTGACGCCTGGACAAAAAAACACCTTATCTTCCGTCTTGGGACTCTGCAACCACATGGGATTAATGTGGATTTCACCAGTTTCCTCATTTCCCCTCCCCCAACCTTATCCCAGTCCCAAACTTCCAACTCGGCACCGCCCCTTGACCTGTCCTATATATCCATCTTCCTTTCACCTATCAGCTCAATGCTCCCCTCTGACCTATCACCTTCTCCCTCACCTTCATCTACCTATTGCATTCGCAGTTGCCTTCCCTCCAGCCCCACTCCCCTCCCATTTATCTCTCAGCCCCTTTGGCCCACAAGCCTCATTCCTGATGAAGGGCTTATGCTCGAAACATTGACTCTCCTGCTCTTCGGATGCTGTCTGACTTGCTGTGCTTTTCCAGCGCCACACTTTTCAACCATCATTGCTCTGTGTTTGGTTATATGAATCTGTAAACTGAGTTATGCTTATTGTGCTTGATTGGTCTGGGTCTGGGTCGGTGTTAAAATAAACAGAAAGACCCAGGTGGATGTGTGCAGATATTTTGTAACTGCAGAAGTATCTTAAAGAGCTGCAAATAAAAGCTGTTGGGCATTGTGAAATTAGTGTAATCTCTGCATTGCTGTCAGGAAAATCCACACAAATATACAGCACACCATTGAATTCACATCATGTACCCCAGTGCTTCCATTTGCTGAGGAAGACAGCAATAAGTATTTGTATTTCCAAGCCAGGAAGAGGATGGGTACTCCTCTGAGATCCACAAACAACGGAGACATTCCCATGCCTCCCCTGTTTCGAATGCCCGCATCCTGATCAACCCTATTTCAGGTCCTTAGAGATGCCCAGTATTGCCAAAGGGCAAGGGTTAAGTCTGTAAACTGTAGCCACAGTCTGTAAACTGTAGCCCTGCCTGTCAGGAGCGAATGGGACAGGACTTAGGCTGCAAAATCACTGCAGCCTAAGTGATTCCCCACATTCTGAGGAAGCTGGACCAGTGTCAAGTTCTACATGACTTGGTGGCAGGATACTGGCCTCAAACAAGTTATTTCAATCGCAATGATGAGAAATGTAATCTCCACGCAGCTCCCCATCATACAACATGGCTAAGAGATAGAACTGAGCTGAATGGAACTCCATCCCCAGATCACTGACAATGGCTGCTGTCACCTTCTTTACTGGCTTAATAGTCAACTTAGCAACCCCCACCAGGAGTTAAACTAAACATAGGATCAGTTCATTTCAAGATATATTACAGATTGTAGCAGACAGTTTGTCTGTAAAGATTCAGGACATACTGTTTACAGCAAAACAGAGCTGCACTGAGCGGGGCTAGGTGAGACAGTGAAATTGAAACCACAATCAGATGACCATGATCATATTGAATGGCAGAGCAGGCCAGAGGGGCTGAATGTTCATATGTGTTCCCTCAAACTACGCCCTGCAAACTAGAGTGTGCAATAGCTGCGAATCACACATTCTACAAGGTAAAAACAATGACTGCAGATGCTGGAAACCAGATTCTAGATCAGTGGTGCTGGAAGAGCACAGCAATTCAGGCAGCATCCGAGGACAGGCAAAATCGACGTTTCGGGCAAAAGCTGTGAAGGGCTTTTGCCCGAAACGTCGATTTTGCTTGTCCTCGGATGCTGCCTGAATTGCTGTGCTCTTCCAGCACCACTGATCTAGAATCACACATTCTACACCCTGGTTACTTCCTTGTTTACAGATGTGCTCTCTTAAAATGAAATCATGGCTGCCTGTGAATCTTTAGTGAAACCCCTGATCCACTCACTTTCTCCCTCAGGCTTTTGAGAAGATCAGGACCAAAGGTCACATTCGCTTCTTCCAAGAAAAAAACAAATACATGTACTCATGAAGGGTCTTAACAAGTCATCAAGCACATCTCTGAGCTCTCTGTGCAATGGATTGCTCTTTGGAACACAGTGATATTTGGTATGTAACCAGATGACTGAGAAAGATAAGGGAGATGCAACATCACTTTGAGGAAGGCTTTAGCCCATCATTTGTTGAGTACGAAATGGAACTGTTTAATTAATGGATTCGGAGGGTAAGGTTTGATCGCGTGGGAAGGTGGGTGGCCAAAGCTGGGGTAATGGTGAATGTGGAGGAGGGGTAATGGAGAATGACTGGATCCTTCAAAATGATCATCTCAGGGCTGTAAAGTAGAGGAAAAAAGGAATAACAAAAATGATGTTAGAAGTAGTTAATAGTTGATGCATCTTTTTATGATTCATTTTGTTATTTTCCAGAGATAGAAGTGATGGATGAACACTAGAGCTGTCACAGAGGGGGCAGGGTCAACAGTGGCTCATTAAATTGATAATGCTACATTAGAAACCTTAACAAGAGGCTTTCATCTGTATATAACAAATTGCCAGTGACAATGTTGTGCCTAAAAGAGTGAAGTGGGGCACAATGACTTCATTTACATTCAGAGTGTTCACAAGTATTAAGAATTACCATGATTATTAAACTGAAGGTGGCCCTTGGTGATCAATCTCACCCGAATTTTTGACAAGTGTCACAGTTTCAGTTATATAATGAGGGTAAATTTCTACCATGTGATTAGTGTCTGTGCTAGATAGAAACTGACAGCCTCCTGCTGAGTGTGCTTTCTAATCATCCAACTACTGCACATGTGTATCTGTGTGTGTGTCTGTGTCTGCCTGTATCTATGTGTGTGAGAGAGAGTGCAGATAAGCGTGTGCAACAGAATATGTGTCTCTGTCTTTGTATGTATGTGTCTGTGTGTGTGTGAGAGAGAGTGGAGATGAGGCAGTGTGCAACAGAATATGTGTGTGTGTGAGAGAGAGTGCAGATGAGCAAGTGTGCAACAGAATATGTGTGCGTGTGAGAGAGAGTGCAGATGAGCAAGTGCGCAACAGAATATGTGTGTGTGTGTGTGAGAGAGTGCAGATAAGCGTGTGCAACAGAATATGTGTCTCTGTCTTTGTGTGTATGTGTCTGTGTATGTGTGAGAGAGAGTGCAGATGAGCAAGTGTGCAACAGAATATGTGTGTGTGAGAGAGTGCAGATAAGCGTGTGCAACAGAATATGTGTGTGTGTGAGAGAGAGTGCAGATGAGCGTGTGCAACAGAATATGTGTGTGTGTGAGAGAGAGTGCAGATGAGCGTGTGCAACAGAATATGTGTCTCTGTCTTTGTGTGTATGTGTCTGTGTATGTGTGAGAGAGTGCAGATGAGCAAGTGTGCAACAGAATATGTGTGTGTGTGAGAGAGAGTGCAGATAAGCGTGTGCAACAGAATATGTGTCTCTGTCTTTATGTATATTGTCTGTGTATGTGTGAGAGAGAGTGCAGATGAGCAAGTGTGCAACAGAATATGTGTGTGTGTGTGAGAGAGAGTGCAGATAAGCGTGTGCAACAGAATATGTGTCTCTGTCTTTGTGTGTATGTGTCTGTGTATGTGTGAGAGAGAGTGCAGATGAGCGTGTGCAACAGAATATGTGTCTCTGTCTTTGTGTGTATTGTCTGTGTGTGTGAGAGAGAATGCAGATGAGCAAGTGTACAACAGAATATGGGTGTGTGTGTGTAAGAGAGAGTGCAGATGAGCAAGTGTGCAACAGAAAATGTGTGTGTGAGAGAGAGAGAGTGCAGATGAACGTGTGCAACAGAATAGGTGTCTCTGTCTTTGTGTGTATGTGTCTGTGTATGTGAGAGAGAGAGTGCAGATGAGCCAGTGTGCAACAGAATATGTGTGTGTGTGTGTGTGTGTCTGTCTGTTTACCTGTGCATAAGCACCATTGTGTGTCAGTGTTATGCAGTGCCTCAGATTATTTGGCCAGATGGTTATGGAATTCTTGACAGAAGCAAATTGATATAAAATGATTGCAGAACTAACGTGTTTGCAGATAATGTGATGCCTCTTAAAGTTTAGAAGGTAGTGCTCCTGTTCTTCTGATATCAGTACAAATGTATGTCATGTGTTTATATCAACTGTATATTTATGTTTATCTACATTGTACTTGTGCTATAAAAGGTCTTATTCTCCAGCTTTCAGAAAATACACTTTCACTCCTGACTAAATTATTACTGATGTTCAAATCCTTCCTTAGCCTTAGTCCTCTCTGTCTCTTTAACCTCCTCCTGCTCTGCAACCCTCTGAGAACTCTATGTTCAACTTCTTGCAATCTCTTAATGCATTCCTCATTCCCTTTATCTCAAACTGGTTCCTATGCATTGGTTTTCTAAGCTCTCAGATTTCCCTCCCTAAATAACTCTGTCTTTTCCTCTTTCATCTCTTAGACATTCCTACCTCTGTAACAAAACATTTATTCATCAATGTTGGTGAATTTTGGAGGTGGGAAAGGCATATAATGACGAAAGATATTGATGTACCTGGAGCCTGGTAGCTTCCATGCTCCATTGGAAAACCCACACTTGACTTTTAAACTCCAGGGGCAATTGAGACCCTTATGTAATCAATTAATGACCACTCAATGAAAGTCTTGTGATGTAGTGTTGGTGTCCCTACCACTAGATCAGAAAGTCCAGGTTTCAAGTCCCACTTGTCCCAGAAGTATGTCATGGTATGTGCAAACAGGCTGATTAAAATAATTGAGTAACCAACAAAAATAACCACTTAAGGGTCTCAACTTGCTGCCATTGGGATTAACCCAATTAGCAGGCCTGTTGCTGTGCATTGTGTATGGCAGCTAAAACACTGAGATGGAAATGTGTTGCTGGAGAAGCGCAGCAGGTCAGGCAGCATCTAGGATTAAGAGAATCGACGTTTCGGGCATTAGCCCTTCTTCAGGAATGAGGCCATCTTGTACTTCCAGCGGTGGATCTGAACCCTTTCACCAAAGGCACTCAATGTTTGATCGGGGACTGGGTCTTTGGAACGTGTTACCCACTGGAAACCAATAGCCACTTGCCCTTGCTGCCAAACTCCATGCCCTTACTTTCCACGGTGGCAACCCCACAAAACACACCTCTCCCCGCATTACTCTCCTGAGCCTGTCGATTCTGGGAAGCCTGGGGCCTTCCTCACCAGGTCTCTGGTAAAGGAGAGGCAAGTCTAGTTAACATCTCAGCTTCAGCTCAGTGTCAAATTCTACCCTCGTGAAGCACCTGGGGATATTTCAGCATGTTGCAAGTGGTATATAACTAATGGCAAGTTGTTGTTATCGCATTTTCCTACTTTGATGTACATTTGTGGTTGAAACTGACCAATTGATCAATCAAACTCTCAATTTGCATTCTTTAACCTAACCCAGACAGGCGTTAGAATGGCACTCAGTTGTGCTGCTCCAAGATTTCCTCTTCCTGTTGGAACCCATGATGTCTCCTGCCCTCACTATATCACCAGCCTAAGATTGTGTCCAGGTATGAAGAAGTATAGAATGATCAATTACTTTCATTTCTTTCAGGAGACCCAATTCAAGACAAGTGCTTTATAGTGCCTCACTTTATTGGTGGGGCATAAGGAACACTAAGGGGATGAAACAGACTTGACTCTCTTTCATAAGATCAAGGGAGATGCAAACTTGACAATCATTAGAAACACATAGTGTACAAACGACAGTTTTTGTTCGTGAAATTTGTTGGACTTTGTTGAACCTTACCTAGTCAATGGCAGGTGACAGTAAACTCTAGCAGAGTCTGTTTCAATCTACAGAGCTCCAGGAGGTCATTCAAAATCTTTCTTATAATTAGATTCCGGGGTCGCAGGATTTGGTGAGCTGTAGTTTGTACTGCGTCAAATCCATCTCTCAGATTAGGAGCTGAGTTGAACGTAAATTCAAGACAGATCTGCTGCTCGCCTACAGAGGCAGCTTTAACAACATCAACATTCGCAGCCAATTCAGAATTACGAGGCTCTGAGAATATACCGTCTGATTTTGAAAAGATCAATGAAAACCCAACTGTTGCCTTCAGTAGACAAGACGCATGTTGTAGAAATATCTTTCGCAGACAGTTACAAATGGATACCGTCTTGACAGAGTGGTCTCATCTTTTTGGTGACTATTGATAATTTCATTTATATTGATGAATTGACTGTTACTTCATGTTCAGTGATTGCTCTTGTACCCTCCTGGGCTCAGAGGCAGGTCATTACTTACTGATCGATTTTTGGAGCTGCTAAAATTGAAGTGTTTCTTTTTAAATCGGAGAATTGTAGAAGTTATGGTGCAGAGGGAGGCCATTTAGCCCATCAAAGCCCTTCTTTTACTAACTGATGTACGGCCATGCCAGCTCCCTGTGCTGTCCAAGTTGCTGCCACTATCCTGTTGAAGTGTAGGAAGGTACTGGACCTTCTGTATCTAGTATGGGAGACGGAAACAAATTCCTGGTCTAACTAGAAGAGTCTCTTCTGGTTAACAAGAACAGGTTTATTGCATGTTAACAACTAATTACTGGTTACATTGATATGAGAAATATTGTTGCAGAGACTTTAAGGAGAATTTGTGGCTAGGTCTGACCTTTTGAGGATCCAAAACTCCTTTGCCCACAAGTCCAAATGAAGGAGTGTTGTGTTGCAATGATAATGTCCCTACCTCTAAGCCAGGAGGTCCAGGTTCAAGCTCCCACCTGCAACAGTGTTGTGTGATACCATCTCTGAGCAGGTTGATTAGGAATATCTACAAGTCCATATGACATCGTGATAATGTGTGGTGCTTATGGTACACTTCAGTATTAACCCTTTCAAACCCAAATACAAGTCGAAGCAAAATGTTATAACCTCATTACTTTACCGTCTGCCTAGATAGACAGCTCACAATTGTAAATTGTCTCAACAAATTTTGGGGGAGGTGCAGTTTCCCATTTATGTTCAAAGTGTTAGGTGGTGCTCCCGACTCACTACATTTACTTTGATTTGATTTGATTTATTATTGGTCACATAGAGATATACAGCATGGAAACAGACCCTTTGGTCCAACCTGTCCATGCCGACCAGATATCCCAACCCAATCTAGTCCCACCTGCCAGCACACGGTCTATATCCCTCCAAACCCTTCCTATTCATATACCCATCCAATTGCCTCTTAAATGTTGCAATTGTACCAGCCTCCACCACTTCCTCTGGCAGCTCACTCCATACACGTACCAACTTCTGCGTGAAAAAGGGGTCCCTTAGGTCTCTTTCATATCTTTCCCCTCTCAAACTAAACCTATGCCCTCTAGTTCTGGACTCCCTGACCCCAGGGAAAAGACTTTGTCTATTTATCCTATCCTATCCATGCCCCTCATAATTTTGTAAACCTCTATAAGGTGTACTGAGATAGAGTGAAAAGCATTGTTTTGTGTGCTATCCAGACAAATCATAACTTACATAAGTACATTATATAGTAGAACAGAATGCAGAATGTGGTGTTACAGCTACAGAGAAGGTGCAGAGAAAGATAACTCTAATATATGAGAGATCCATTCATAAGTCTTATAGCAATGGGGAAGGAGCTGTTTGTAAACCTGTTTTTGAGTTTTCAAACTTTTGCATCTTCTGCCTAATGGAAGAGGGTTGAAGAGAGTAAAACCGTGGTGGGACGGGTTTTTAATTATGTTGGCTGCTTTCCCAGTGGGTGGTGTAGACAGAGTCAATGAAAGAAAGGCTGGTTTTCGTGTTGGACTGGACTACGTTCACAACTCTCTGTTAAGCTCTTGTGGTCTTGGGCAGAGCAGTTGCCACACCAAGCTATGCTTGTTCGGATAAGTATTGCATGCCAATCAGCTCATTCACAGTTAGAGACAAAAAAAACTGCAGATGCTGGAATCCAAAGTGCAGGCAGGAGTCTGGGAGAACACAGCAAGGCAGGCAGCATCAGGAGGGCAGTTCTGAAGAAGGGTTTCACCCACAATATCAACCTTTGCACCTCCTGATGCTGCCTGCCTTGCTGTGCTCTCCCACTCCTGATGCTGCCTGCCTTGCTGTGTTCTCCCAGCCTCCTGATGCTGCCTGCCTTGCTGTGTTCTCCCAGCCTCCTGATGCTGCCTGCCTTGCTGTGTTCTCCCAGCCTCCTGCCTGTCTATATCAGCTCATTCAGAGCTCACAAATGGGTTTCTAAGCCTATTGGGTGTCCTGACACTGGCGTGTCAAGACGCCTAATCTGTCAGCCAATCAGAGCTTCTGAAACCTAAAGACCATCCTGCCCCGGAGGGTGAGCGGGGAAGATTTTTAAATTTTTTTGTCAATGGTTATCTACAGGATAAACACACCCAACCCTTCCTCCTTCTCATCACTGCAGGGAGAGGAGAATTTGCTTTTACATGTGGAAAACACAGAATTTCATTTGTCCTTTATTTAAGAGAGCAACGTAGCATGGACGCTGTGAATCTGAAACTAAAACAAAGAGCGCTAAAAAAACCCAGCAGGTGTGGATATACATGGCCTGCTGGGACTTTACCATCCCTCTGCATGTGGAAAGCATTAGGAGTGAAGCTTGGTGCTTTCCCAGCCATAGGTTATTTCATAGAACCATAGAATCCCTACAATGCAGGAAGAAGCCAAATAGCCCATTGACACTTCGAAAAACTTTCACCTAGACCCATCCCTACCTGACCCTATCCCTGTAACCCTGCATTTCCCACGGCTAACCCACTTAACATGCACATCTCTGGGCTCCATGGGCAATTTAGCACGGCCAATCCACCTGACCTGCCCATCTTTGGACTGTGGGAGGAAACCGGAGCCCCCGGAGGAAACCCACGCAGACACGAGGAGAATGTGCAAACTCCACACAGACAGTTGCCCAAGGCTGGAATCAAACCTGGGTCCCTGGCCCTGTAAGGCATCAGGGAGGAGAAAGTGAGATGCTGGAAATCAGAGCTGAAAAATGTGTTGCTGGAAAAGTGCAGCAGGTCAGGCAGCATCCAAGGAGCAGGAGAATCGACGTTTCGGGCATAAGCACCTCCACACACATCATTTACTGCATCCGCTGCACCCGATGTGGCCTCCTCTACATTGGGGAGACAGGCGCCTACTTGCGGAACGTTTCAGAGAACACCTCTGGGACACCCGCACCAACCAACCCAACCTCCCTGTGGCTGAACACTTTAACTCCCCCTCCCACTCCACCAAGGACATGCAGGTCCTTGGCCTCATCTTCCGCCTAGGAACCCTCCAACCACAAGAGATGAATGCAGATTTCTCCAGCTTCCTCATTTCCCCTCCCCCCCACCCTCGGACTCAGCACCACCTTCTTGACCTGCAATCTTCTTCCCGACCTCTCTGCCCCCATCCCCTCTCCGGCCTATCACCCTCACCTTAACCTCCTTCCACCTATTGCATTCCCAACGCCCCTCCCCCAAGTCCATCCTCCCTACCTTTTATCTTAGCCTCCTTGGCACACCCTCCTCATTCCTGAAGAAGGGCTTATGCCCGAAACGTCAATTCTCCTGCTCCTTGGATGCTGCCTGACCTGCTGCGTTTTTCCAGCAACACATTTTTCAGCCCTGTAAGGCATCAGTACAAACCAGGAATGTTCACAAGGGGTCTGCTGCGGGACCTGCTGACAGGTGATGGCTAGTGAATCAAGATAATCAATTCACCTATCAACGACCATTTTAAGCATCTTCTGGCATATTAACCCCCAAATTGTACCTTACGCCCATCACAGGGCGTCATCTGGTACATTGAGTCAATTCACCAGCAGCTTTCTGGGATGAGATTGCCTTCTCTCCCAGAGACTGCATCTTCTACTGAGGGGAGTCCCCTCCAGCAACAGCCGCTCCTGTGAGTCCAACACTATCACTGGATGGCTGACCCCACCATGGTTTTTTTCTCTGTTGTTACAAATTTATTCACGGGATGGGGACAACTGGGCCAGCATTTGTTGCGCATTCTTGATTACCCCTTGACAAGATGGTGGTGAGCTACCTTCTTGAACAGCTCCAGATCATTTTGATGTGGGAGGCCCACAATACCATGTGAGAGATAACTTTTAACCAATTTATCCAAGAACTCAGAGAGACAGTGTTCCTGGTTGAGGTCCCTCAATTGACCGCCACTGGTAAAAGTCCTCTCCGTGATCCCACCAGGCTCAGAACCAGCATTTGAAGATTGCTCCTGGTAAGCTGCAACTTTTCACAATCCAGATCAATTTTACAATGTCAAGAGCAAACTGAACCAGGGGACTACAGTCCCATGCTGAACTGTCCTGAAAATCACACTCGTTGAAGCTTTGTGTTATCCTCACATGGAGATTACTGACCCTGCTGAGCGTAGACTATTGCTTTTATAGAGTCTTAGAGTCATACAGCATGGAAACAGACCCTTCGGTCCAACCAGCCTGTGCCAACCATATTCCCAGACTAAACAGTGCCAGCTGCCTGCATTTGGGCCATATTCCTCCAAAACCTTCTCCTATTGAGTACAGGACTTGGGAGATCATGTTGCGGCTGTACAGGACATTGGTTAGGCCACTGTTGGAATATTGCATGCAATTCTGGTCTCCTTCCTATCGGAAAGATGTTGTGAAACTTGAAAAGGTTCAGAAAAGATTTACAAGGATGCTGTCAGGATTGGAGGATTTGAGCTATAGGGAGAGGCTGAACAGGCTGGGATTGTTTTCCCTGGAGCGTCGGAGGTTGAGGGGTGACCTTATAGAGGTTTACAAAATTATGTGGGGCATGGATAAGGTAAATAGACAAAGTCTTTTCCCTGGCGTCGGGGAGTCCAGAACTAGAGGGCATAGATTTAGGGTGAGAAGGGAAAGATCTAAAAGAGACCTATGGGGCAACTTTTTCACTCAGAGGGTGGTACGTATATGGAATGAGCTGCCAGAGGAAGTGGTGGAGGCTGGTACAATTGCAACATTTAAAAGCATTTGGATGGGTATATGAATAGGACGGGTTTGGAGGGATATGGGCCGGGTGCTGGTAGGTGGGACTAGATTGGGTTGGGATATCTGGTCGGCATGGACGGGTTGGACTGAAGGGTCTGTTTCCATGCTGTACATCTCTATGACTCTATGACTCTGTCACCTTAAAACTATGCCCCTAATTTATCTTCTACAACACTACTCAGGCCCCGACTATTAATTGTTAAACCCTGCCCCTGTTTGTTTTACCAAAATACAATATCTTGCATTTATCCAAATTAAACTCCATCTGCGACTCCTCAGTTGTTTAAGATCTCTTTGTACTCTTAGATAATTTTCCTCACCGTTTCCTTCTCTAAATTTCTCTTTCTCTCACTCTCTCTCTGATGGAAGGAGCTCAAACCTGACAGGTTCTACTGTCAGGTAACTGTCTGGTGTGAGACTCTTCGGAGGGCCAGTGTGGACTTGTTGGGCCGAATGGCCTGTTTTCGCACCGTAGGGATTCTATGATTCTAAAACTGACCAGGTCTTTGCTGGCAATATTGATGTCAGGACAGAATGTGGACCATTTATCCTTTTTTGCCAAAGCCTGCATCATTCAGAGCATTGACAGAGACTCCAGGCAGGTTCGTGAGATTGAGCTGCATATTTTGTACAGTCTGAAACCTTTCACAGACTGGAATTTCTTTGATGGCTTTAATCTATCCAAAATCATGCAGACTCAATGAATACACCACGTTGCTGTTTGGCAGGAAGAATCGACAATACTAGAGTATCAGCTTCAAATGAAAGCAAGAACAGCAGCTCAAAACTGAATCAGCAGTGGTCTTTATTGCTGCAGCTATGTAGCTGATGTGTTAATATTTTATGAAAATCAATTGCCATTTTTGTCTCCTTCTGAAAATAAGAGCTTTTAATCGAATTGAAGTGAATTAGACATGTACTCAAAAGAGTTTTTTGAAACTATTGTTCCAATGAAAATGTTCAAAGTCTAGTAGTTTTGAGATTACCTCTGTTCATTTGTTTTCTTTTCCTGTCTATCAATAATCTCGGAACCAACCTCTCCAGCAGACGTTGCACAAATGCAACAATTATTGGAAAAGCTCAGAGATTAACCCCTTAAGTGCCACAAATTTGCATTCATTTAACCTCCCAGCTTCCAGTGTGTGTAGTTTGATGAGTATGACATCTGCTGAAAATGATCCATTTTCATGCTGTTGGACAATGAAATGTATTACCTCAAGTGCCTGTTGAAGTCAGTTCAATCATGGTGCTTGAGAGGGAACGAAATAAATGGTTGAGAAAAAAGATAGATGAACAGGTAGAGGAGTAAGAGAAGGCTAATTAGTTGTGGCACGGAGCTGGCAGAGATAATAGGGCAAAGGGTTGAATCAGTCTGCTTTTGTGCTTAAACTTCTCTAATCCATGAGAATTGCTCCCTAAATTATAAATAATCTTTTCTTGAGTAAAAGTGACAAGACTGATTTGGTCTCTAATTGTCCCTGTCTGTGCCATTAGAGTTGAGCAGCATTTAATGGTAACATGAGGTGTCTGAAGCAAACCCACTTCTATCTGAAAGCCATAAAATGGATACATGGTCACTGCTCTTGAGCATGGTCCAGTGACTGGAAGAAAACATAGCAAAAGGAGAGATCTTTGAGCAGGTAGCTTGTTTCGGAACTGCTCTATGGATGACCAGAAAAGCAGAACTAGGAGAAGCCTTTGTCACACTTGGTTTAGTTTCTTAATTTATTGCTAAATTAGCAGTGAGACCAAATCTTAATTATTCCAATAACACAGTTATGGTAGAGTTTGTACAATATCCTTTTGATAATCCAACACCAGCTTTTAAAAAATGGGGAGGCCAAGACATGGAGTGTATCCAAGGAAGAGCTGGATTTTTTTTTAACCTTTCATAGGCATTAATTATCGGGGTATGAGGACAATACAGGAATGTGGCATTAAGATAGCGAGTCAGCCATGATCATAAGGAATGGCGGAGCAGACTCAAAGGCCCGAATAGAGTCAAGATTAGAGCGGTGCTGGAAAAGCACAGCAGGTCAGGCAGCATCCGAGGAGCAGGAAAATCGACATTTCAGGCACAAGCCCTTCATCAGGAATAGAGGCAGGAAGCCTCCAGTGTGGAGAGATAAATAGGGGTGGGGGGTGGGGGGGGGGTGGGGGGGGGGTGGGGGGGGGTTGGTGGGGGGGATGGTGGGGCTGGGGAGAAGGTAGCAAAGAGTAGAATAGGTGAATGGGGGTGGGGATGGAGGTGATAGGTCAGAGAGGAGGGTGGAGCGGATAGATGGGAAGGGAGATTGGCAGGTAGGACAGGTCATGAGGACCATGCTGAGCTAGAAGGTTGGAACTGAGGTAAGGTGGGGGGAGGGGAAATGAGGAAACTGGTGAAGTTTTGCTGAGGACTGATCGTTCATCCTCAGTGAGAGGAAGGTCAGGGGGAATGGTGAAAACTCAGCAGGGCTGGGAGCTAGGACCTAGGACCTGGTGTAGGTGTGGAGCTGGGAGTGGGGGTGGAGCCTGGATCTGGAGTGGGTGTGGTGATGGGGGAAATTGGGGTGGAGTCATGAGCAGGGGTGAGCATGACCCAGTGACTGCAAGAAACTTCCCCCTTCCCCCCACCTTACCTCAGTTCCAACCTTCCAGCTCAGCACTGTCCTCATGACCTATCCTACCTGCCAATCTTCCTTCTCATCTAACCCCTCCACCCTCTGACCTATCACCTCCATCCCCACCCCCATTCACCTATTGTACTCTTTGCTACCTTCTCCCCAGCACCCCCCCACCCCAACCCCCCCATTTATCTCTCCACCCTGAAGGCTACCAGTTTCTATTCCTGATGAAGGGCTTTTGCCTGAAATGTCAATTTTCCTGCTCCTCGGATGCTGCCTGACCTGCTGTGCTTTTCCAGCACCACTCTAATCTAAACTCTGGTTTCCAGCATCTGCAGTCCTCACTTTTACCCTCAAAGACCCGAATAGCCTACTCCTGATCATAATTTGTTTAACACCTGAAAACTCAATTATGTTTGTGGGACAATAATTGTTCGATTGCTAACAAGTAATTGTCACTCCATTCCTAGCACTCCATGCACACTCCTTCTCTTCTCAGTCATCAACCCCGTCCTACTTCATCTCCCGACCATGTGTCCCCTCTCCCAACCCACACTTTTCACTTTGCAGCTTATTGCTCAATCGAATTGAATTGAATTGAATTTATTGTCACGTGTACCAGGGCACAGTGAAAAGCTTTGTCTTGCGAGCTATCCAGGCATATCACAGAGTTAAATAGCATAGATAAGTAAATAATAGGTAAACAGCAGCAAAAACAAAAACACAGGTACAGGCGAATACGAAGAGTTTGTGAGTCCATTCAGTATTCTAAGAACACTGGGGCAGAAACTGTTACGAAACCAACTGGTGCATGTGTTCATGTTCTGTACCTTCTTCCCGATAGTAGAGGTTGTAGAAAAACATTGCCAGGGTGGGATGGATCTTTGAGAATGCTGTCAGTCTTTCCTTGATGGCGGGCCTTGGTATTCTTACGCTAATCGGCATAAAGAATCAGTCAGCTTCCACAGAACTACATTCCAGAAGCTTGCTTTCAATCTCGCAAGTCATCTTTACGACTCCCTCAACCTCAAATTGCTTCAACCTTTACATCATCAGGACTGCTATAATGTAAGACCACCTCAATTAGCTCGGATAGCTCATCCCTGTGACTCAACTGTTAAATCATTGTCTCGTCTGGCAACATTTCGATTCCTTAGTAATATGTTTTAAAGGTCACGCTTCACAATATCTAGAGTTCTGTGAGTCTTTTTCATCTCTTTATTTACAAAAGATGTGTTTGAAGCAATTCAAAGAAAGTTCACAAGACTAATGTCTGAAATGGGCATGATGTTTAATGAGGAAAGATTGGATGGGGAGTGCATTGAGTATAGGAGCTGGGATGTCATATTGTGGCTGTACAGGACATCGGTTAGGCCACTTTTAGAATACAGCATTCAATTGATTTGATTTATTGTAGTCACATGTACCTAGGTACAGTGAAAATCTTTGTTTGTGAGCAGTACAGGCAGATCACGGCACACAAGGAAATGCAGATCATAAGGCATTTAGAGAGAGGTTACAACTGCACAGCAGAACTGGGGAGGTCACTGTTTAAACATAATGAGTTGGCCATTTAAGAAAGAGAAATGCTTCCTGTAGAGGTTCATAGGTTTTCAGGAACCTTCGTCCTCAAAAGGCAGTGAAGATTTTTAACAGACAGATAGGGGATTCTAGATAAACAAGGGAGGGTGAGAGGGTAGTGGTTGCAAGCAGGAATGTGGAGTAATTAAATCAGCCATGATCAGCAGGCTCGAAGGGCCAAGTGGCCTTCATTTATATGTATGTCAAATCTTTAGTTATTGTGAAAGCGTGTGCAAAATATTTTGACCACACTGAAAGGAGAAGACTTAAATCAGTGGAGATTTTTATGGCCATAAATAACTTGTGTAGATTCACCATATGTTTATATGTAGCCACTAGAAGGACAACTTCTGACAATGTTTGTCTGACAAAAATTACATTCAGTGGTTTCGAGGAAAACAGCTGGTCAGCTTTAGTGTGCAACTTTATAAAGATCTGGTGTCCCTCAGTTGTTATGGGGTAAGGGTCAGTTGATGTTAGTTTCAGACAAGTCATCCTTGACAGGAACCTGGCTAGATAGCTAACTGTTTGTTTTATATATATTTCCAAAGCCACCTTTTGCAAAAACAAACACACAATGGGGAGTCATCAGGTTATACACCATAGAAACAGACCCTTCGATCCAACTGGTCTGCGCCAGCCAGGTATCTGAAACTTATCTAGTCCATTTGTCAGCATTTGACCCATCTCCCTCTAAACCCTTCCTATTCATGTTGCCATCCAGATACCTTTTAAATGTTGTGATTGTACTAACTTCCACCACCTCGTCTGGCAGCTCATTCCATACACGCACCACCCCTCTGCATGAAAGAAAAGCCCCTCAGGTCTGTTTTTAAATCTTCCCCTTCTCACCTTAAACCTATGCCCTCTAGTTTTGGACTCCCTACTCTGGGAAAAAGATCTTAACTATTCACCCTATGCATGCCCCTCATGATTTTATAAACCTCTACAAAGTCACCTCTTAGCCTCCAATGATCCAGGGAAAAATGCCCCAGCCTATACAGCATTATAGCTCAAAGCGTCCAACCCCAGCAACATTTCTGAACCCAGTCAAGTTGAACAATGTCTTTCGTAAAGCAGGGAGACCAGATCTTGCTAATGTTGATCTTGTTTTGTGCACGTGCTGTGCAGTTGTAACCTCTCTCTAAATACCTTATGATCTGCATTTCCTTGTGTGCCGTGATCTGCCTGTACTGCTCACAAACAAAGATTTTCACTGTACCTAGGTACATGTGACTACAATAAATCAAATCAATTGAATGCTGTATTCTAAAAGTGGCCTAACCGATGTCCTGTACAGCCACAATATGACACCCCAGCTCCTATACTCAATGCACTGACCAATGAATGCAAGCGTGCCAAACGCCTTCTTCACTATCCTGTCTACCTGCAACTCCACCCTCTAGGAACTATGCACCTCAGCTGGTTGGACAGCTGGCTCATGATAGCAACAGAATGGGTTCAATTCCCACAGCAGCCGCAGTCATCATGAAGGACTTTCTTTTGCAACCTCTCCCCTCCTCTCAGCCAAGGCGTGATGACCCTCAGCTTAAACCACCATCAATCACCTCTCCATAATGAGACTGTCGGGCTATGGTAACTTTACCTTTAAGCAAACAATGTAGCAATCTTTGTTTTGACAATAAAATTTTAAAAATTATCAACTATAGAATTGAAGATCGACACACATTCGAAGATGTTTAAACACACGGTAGAAATAGCTCAAGCATTCTTTATAGATTGAGCAGAAACAACAGCTCTGCGTTGGAAATGGTAAAATCGGGCACAGCTTTCCAACATTGCAAATTCCTGACTGACAGTGCTTGGTCTGGGGCACAACTGTCTTTTAAATATGGTGCCAACACCTAGAATCCGAGCACAGATAAGTAACTCTGCCACTGGAGAGCCGGTGATAGTGTAAGTGGGGCACCTTGGAACTGTGGTGTATACATAATCACAGGAGCTATGGAGAATTGTATGGACTAACTCACCACAGCTCGTAGAGACAGACAGACCCTCCATGACACTTGCCAAAATAGACCGTGAGCCAATTTTGAGTAAAATTCTGCCCTTTATTTCCTGACAGAGTAGTAAATTAGTTTTGCCAAGAATGTTGTGCACCTTCCAACACTGGTCTTGAATTCTGAAATATTCTTGCTCTCTGCTTCCCTGAGGATATAGAGTGGAGGCTGGTACAATTGCGACATTTAAACGGCATCTGGATAGGTACATGAATAGAAAGGGTTTAGAGGGATGTGGGCCAGGTGCTGGCAGATGGGACTAGTTTGGGTTGGGATATCTGGTCGGCATGGACGAGTTGGACTGAAGGGTCTGTTTCCTTGCTGTTCATCTCTATGACTTTAAATGGTCCTATGGGTGAAAACATGACTATTTTGCAAATGCTCATTAACTCCATTTTCTTCTCCAATTGAAATTGAGTTGAATACTTGTTGCTTTTCTCATGAAGGCATCATGATAGATCATATGGTATATACTAGACTTGCCAAATTGATGGAGATTGCCACTAGAACTGATGGAGAGAATATCTAACTGTTGCCAAATATGTCTTTAACTTAATGAACCATCATAATTACTGGAAGGAAATTAATAGTCAAAATGTAGTTTGAGGCTTGAAAAACTCAAACCAATATGAGATCTTTGAAATTTTATCCGAGGCTAAAAGTCATAGGATCAACTTATACGTGAGTTGACTTTTACACAGGTGTATAAAGTGATGGCTAAGTTATGGTTAGATTAGACAGCTTTGTGACTGATCAGAGTGTTGTTATGTCTCTATTAGTTGGTAAAGGGGATGTTTGTAGATCTCGAGGTTGAAGAGATTTTGATTTTGTTCCAGACAGTGTGAGAGTTGAAATCCCCTTTAACTTGTGGATCATTCAGTTCTTAGATTTGCTTTGCAGAAGATGCCTTTCCTGCTAAAACAGGCAATTTCTCCACTGCAGCATTTGGAGGACATTTCATCTCATGTATTTCATTCAAAGAGGATAGTTTGTTTTTAATCATTCATGGGATGTGGGCATCACTGGCTGGGCGAGTATCTGTTGCCCATGCCTATGCTGTCCTGTTGAAACAGGCAATTTCTTTTTGCACTGTATCCTGCATCTCGACACTCAACCATTTCTGCTTGACTATATCTTGGACATTGCTCATCCTCATCTCAATGATGGCTTCATTGAGTTCTGTATACCCTATCTTCTAACTGAGTCATCAATTTTTGCTCTCAATCTGCTGTTAAAGTGTTGAGATTCTTTAAGTTGTTGGGTAGGTATGACACTTTCATGTGTCATCCATGAATGCAGTACTGGTAAAACCACAGTTTTCAATTCATCAGTTCTGTTGTTTGCAGATTGCTTGACTTTGGATCGATCCCTGTCTCTATCACTGAAGATGGTTCCTGAGGAGAGTAAGGAAATTAAAATCTCTACTTGCCGTTGCATCTTCTGAAACACATCAACATATGATATCAGTCTGAAATCCATAACTATTTGTTTACCTGGCTGTGTCACGCTCTCAGTTACCTCCACTGAAGATGCAAAAGACCTTAAGTGAAGTATACTGCTCATTGGCTGTCTGGTTGTTTGTGAATCCTTGCAAACTCTGCTGATCATTATAGTCTGAACACTTTTTTGATTGACAATAGTGCAAAACATTTCTGTCCATCCCAGTATAGTGGCAGGTTTCCATCTTACTTACACTACGAAACAAATCTCTTATGCCAACGTAGGCTAATCTCAATGGACTCTGTCTTGTGTTTGAATTTGACTATGAGTCTAGTGAGCTCTATAAAACTTTCCCTTTGTGAGAGGCGCTTGCGAAGGTAGTTGTTTCTGCAAAAATCACAAGGCTGAGTCATGGGGGGGGGGGGGTTGTATGTTAAGCTAGATATGCTTGCACAAGTAGCTGCATCTTGCTTCTGCAAAAATTGCAAGGCGGAATCACAAGGGTGTAGACCAAGAAATAACTAACCAAAAAGGAAGGTGGTCGACTGGTAGAGACAGATGTATTGACTTGACTTGTCATGCACATAGGGAGTTAGTATGAACAAGATAACCAAATAAGATCCAGTGTTACATCAGCGAAAGTAATAAGACCTAGCTATCAAGGGGTTGCACACCAACAACAGGCCATAGACAGATGTGGTAAGCCGATTAGATTAGTAGCTGCACAGAGCAATACAACTATCAGATATGATACTGTATAAACTGTTCAACTGAACTGTATACATTGTAATGTAACATCCTGATCAAGGTGCCTACTTTGTGGTCACCCGGCTTGCAAGAGCGTATGAATAAAGACTGCTTCAGAATTTGACTCGGACTGAAATTATCGAACAGTGAGCTTCATTTCTCACATCTGCATTGTCCTTTGACTTGTTTAAATAGAACCAATGTCTTTTGACAGGTTATTCCAAGATCAACTGTTCCTTTCCCAAATATTCCTTAACCTCTTGTTCTATGACTGGCTGCATCTGGGTTAGTTGCTTCTGGAATGTAACTTGCTGCAGTGCATGGTTCATCGATAGTGGCTGGGGTCTTTGACAGATCGCCAAAGTGAACTGTGCTAAAATGAGGAACTAGAAAAGGATGGTAGACAGAATGGAGAACATGGAGGTTTGAGAGAACATGGACTAATGGTTGAGCAGGACACACAGTGAAACAGTTTG
Organism: Chiloscyllium plagiosum; assembly: GCF_037043375.1. NCBI lineage: Eukaryota > Metazoa > Chordata > Chondrichthyes > Orectolobiformes > Hemiscylliidae > Chiloscyllium > Chiloscyllium plagiosum. The sequence continues at coordinate 17,607,922 of NW_028270152.1, read as the reverse complement.
CAGCTAGAAGAGTTTGGGCAAGTTGAACATAATGTTTGGTAGAGCTTAGAGAGATAAGCACTGGAAAAAATGCCACATGTAGGTAATAAAATTCCGAATAAAAGTTTGAGTGTGGGAGTGGGAGAGAGATCCCATGTGATAGATGGGTGTAAGTTCTCATAAGGAGTCTGGGTTTAAAGCTCAAGGTTGGTACATCAAATTCAACAAATATGAACAACCAATGGAGATGGGGAGAGGACAGGAGGAAGGACGTTCAGCAACAACTCGACAGATGGCTTCAGTACTGCTATCGTTAAGTTCAAGAATACTCTGGTTGATCGCCTGTCATTACTGGGGTAGAAACACACTCTAAGACTTAGATTATGATGGATAATTTTATACAAACAATGAGCTTTGGTGACAATCTAACCATAACCTGACTTGGGAGTGTCTGATGCTGAAACTGGATGCCAGAAATATGAAAATATTCCATTGTGCAGTGCTGACATCCTTCACCTTGCTGATTATAGAATTCACCGATAAACATAGAGAAAGCTTGTGGTATCCATGGACACTGCTGATAAAACAGCCTTCAACCTATTGTACCTTCATAATCCTGTTTTGCAGTCAGTTGGTTTGATTTTATGTGGTAGAAAACAATTCAGATGCAAATTTATTTCAGTGCTTGTAATACTGATGAAATCAATAATTTCTTTAAACAAAACTGGGTTCATGTCAATGTATAATTTGAATAATTAATTTGAGATTAATTGGAAAATAAAAAACCATAGTTCCTTAATTGCTCCTGAGTGCCTCCATGAATAATTGTATTGTTGAACAGATCCTATCTTACTTATATTCATAGTGAATGAGCATTAGTAATAACAGATGATGGTTGCTGATATGAATATACAGTTGCTTTAACTGAGAATTAAACTGAATAAAGCAGGTAATTCTGTGCATGTTAATTGTCTGTCAGTTTAATTGGGTATAAAGGATAATTTATTAATTTTTGTAAGGCTTTTTAAGCTAGTTTTAAGTCACCTAACTTGCAGGAAGCAAATATCTTAAGTTTTATTGATGAAGGCATTGTTTGTTGCATGCAGGAGCTGACATTTTATAAGATATCCAGCATTAGACTATACTGTTGTATGTTCTGACCCTGCCACTGTCAGCTTGTGATATACCAGTTTTGATAGCTGACTGTTCCCAATCTTCTTTTCCTACTATTTTAAATAAATGAAACAATCGATCAAAATTAAACCAAATTAGAATTGACAACCCCAAGGCAGTAAGGAAAATGCAAGTTACTAATGAAATTTAAATCAAACTATTATTTTGAGGTGTAATGTTGCACTCCAGCCCCTGTCATACCCACCAGTCAGGAAATGCCTGAAGTGTACCAGCAGATCCTTCTTTCGCTATGCTGAGAGTTTAGGATCTGTCTAAATGTCAGTAGTAGAGGATGGAACACTGTGATTTAACAAGGAAAAGCACTTAGGAAACAAGTGAGGACTGCAGCTGCTGGAGATCAGTGTTGAGAGTGTGGTGCTGGAAGAGAACAGCAGGTCAGGCAGCATCCAAAGAGCAGGAGAATCGACGTTTTGGACATATTCCCTTCAGCAGGATGAAGGGCTTCTGCCTGAAATGACGACTTTCCAGCTCCTCGGATCCTGCCTGGCCTGCTGTGCTTTTCCAGCACCACATTCAAGGAATAGCACCTGCCTTACATAAAACAGCAATAGGTACAGGGTGTCACTGGCTGGGCCAGCATTTATTGCCCCTCCCTCAATGCCCTTGAGAAGGTGGTGGTGAGCTGTTTTGTTGAACTGCTGCATGCAAAGTGCAGTGATGGCAGCAATGTTTGTTTTTAAGAAGTAAGAATTTTGGGGTTTTTTTTCTCTTTTGCTTTCCCTTTCTGGTAATTGCATTATTTTTGTGTAGGTTTTGTTTCCCTTTCCCTCGGAGATATCTAACTTTACTGCTGGAGCCTTCTGTGTTCTCCACAGACCCTCCTTTGCTAAAGTCCCTTTCTTTCTGTGTGGTTCAACATTTCTCTTGGCTGACACTGTTGCCCCTGCACTTCACGACAGAAGGTCTGTCCCTGGAGTACCGAAGTAGCCCCATTGTTGATCTGATTCTGCTGCTGACTGTTGTCGGTTTTCACGTTTCATTTGCTAACTGTACATTCTTCAAATTGTAATGAAATTAGAGTAGTAAATGGATTTTCTTCACAATTTTGTTTTCCTGGTTTAGCGTTAAAAGGATTCGATCATGCCCCACTGCTGATCACCATGTTGTACTTTCAAATAACACTACTGCTACTCTATAGTGTTCTTGGATATTTTACTGTCTTTCTTTCTCTCCTATTTTAAATAAAACCATCAACTAAATTAAATGAGTACCACATTCTCTGCGCTGAGTGCAAGGCCCATCTAATTAAGAGTGGGAAAGGAAGGACCTCTGGGTGAGTCTAAACAGGAAAGACACTTGTCTTACATAACAAGGTAGTTTCTTCAATAATAGCAATAGATACAATTTGCACCATTAGTCAGGCACAGTTGTTAAGGATTCTCAGGAGCTATGCAGAATACATTTACGCCACTTGCGTGCTCATGATATTTTTGCTGTCTCTGATCAGATTGGGTAGAGTGCAATGTCACAGGAATATTAACTACAAGAAAACTTCTTGCGATTAAGCCTACGCTGAGCTCCTCAACTTGGTGTTGTGAAAAACAAAACAAGCCAGCATTGTAGCTAACAGTGTTAAAGTGTTCCTCCCTCTCTTTAAACTTTACCCACATTCCCTCTCGTTCCTTGCTTCGTGTAACAGACTGAGCAGTTCCTTGACATTTCTCTCAGATTTGTTTATTGTTACCGGGCGGTGACTGGTTTTGCATTTTATTTGATAGGGGGTATTTCCACAATGTCTGTTCAGAGACTCTGTTCACAAGCAATATGAAAGACTTGACACATTGTCGAGTTTACTGCAGTCTTTTCTGAGCGACAGAACTATCCAAATTCTGTACCTCGGTGTTAACATTATGTATTCCCTGAAGTGTTTCAGCTCAGGTTAAATGCTGAGTAAAGAGCTCATAACACTGTAAAAAAATTGGAGTCTAATATGTTTTAGCTAAGGATTTTAAAGTCTCAGAAGTATCTATTTGCCAATTTCCACAGGTTGGTGGGGAATGTAGCAAAAATAACTGAGAGCCTCTGGAAATTGTTCTCTCGCTGGTATGTTTTTTGCTCAGAAATGGAGGTGCCAGTGTTGGACTGGGGTGGACAAAGTCAGAAGTCACACAACACCAGGTTATAGTCCAACAGATTTATTTGAAATCACAAGCTTTCGAAGCACTGCTCCTTTATCAAGTGAAGTCTTCAATCTTGTGATCTCAAATAAACCTGTTGGACTATCACCTGGTGTCGTGTGTCACTTCAACTTTTCCCGATTCTGTCTCTGTATACTGGGCAGATGCTGTGACTGTACACCATGATGGTCTGTATCCTGAGCCCATAATTGTGCATCCATTAGAATTAAGGATCAGAAAATCATGATCTGCTTGTGCACCATCTCATAGTATGCACGGCCAGTGAGCACGACGATTGTAGAATTAGATTTTTATCCTGCAGTTGGTTCCGCTTTAACTCATGTTTCTTCAATGCAACTTGGCTATAACACGACTGAAGAATGTGGACCATTATTTGTAGAACGTGAACTTTCCTTACCTGTATTGGCTAGAACATGATTCCAGCCCCATTAGTTTAAATGGCGTGGCAATTGTGCGATTTCCTTATCACGTGTGACCACATGAGAATCAAACTTTCTTGTTATATTGGAATCGACTGTAATTATCTTTGGGTATATTAAGACATGAAATCGCAGCAGTAAGTAAGAAATCAAATGAGGCTCTGAGTTAATACTTTGAAGGCTTTCAATAAACACAGATTTTGCCTACAGGCTGGGAGGTAGTTATTTAATCCTAATATTGTGAAAAAGAGAGACGTGTTAATAAAACAATTGTAAATCAATTATTTGACAATTATAGCACCCAAGATCACTTTACCAGACATTGTCAATGTCTTGATTTAAACAGCATGGAATTCATGTTGGGCTGGGAAGCAATAGGTCATTTTTCAAATTATTAAAGAATTATTGTGACCAAAAACGAATGCACTTTGGATTTACAGGCGACACTTACTTCCTGTACCTGAGATTTTTAAAGTTGCTTATAGCATATTAATCTGTTGACAGAGACAGAGTGGGCTTTAATGACCAAACCACTCTCAATTTTGTGGGGTTGTTCACACAGTGGATTTGTATATAGTCTATACCGAGCCAAATGGCCAACTTCCAAATTTCCAAACCCACAACCAGTTCCTGTAGAAGGAGAAGAGCAGCAGCTATATGGTCGAGAGTGTGGTGCTGGAAAGACACAGTAGGAGAATCAATGTTTCAAGTATAAGCCCTTCATCAGGAAATCTGATTTTGTGGGTTTATGCCTGAAACATCGATTTTCCTGCTCCTCAGATGCTGCCTAACCTGCTGTGCTGTGCAGCACCACACTCTCGACACTGATCTCCAGCATCTGCAGTCCTCACTTTCTCCTTCAGGTACATGGGAGCACCACTACCTTCAAGTTCCCGTCCAAGCCACTCACCATCCTGACTTGGAAATACATCGCTGTTCTTTTATTGTAGCTGGGTCAAAATTCTGGAATTCCCTCCCCAATGGCATTTTGGGTCAATCCCCAGGAGGTGGACTGCAGCGGTTCAAGAAGGCAGCTCACCACCACCTTCTGAAGGGCAACTAGTGACAGGCAATAAATGCTGGCCCAGCCAGTGACAACTACATCCCATAAAATGAATATATAAAAGTGACCGGTGAATGTGGATTGATAGAATTCAACAGTGGTTTCCAAAACAGTGGATGAGCTAAACAGGACAGGAAACTTAACACAGATGTAAATGTAAAATAACTTGAACCACAGCAGAATTGGTGAAACATGCAGATAGTAAATCAACATATGCAGTCAAATGTGGAAATAGAAAGGATTTATTTGTGGTTATGAGGTACTCACTTGAGCTAACCAGTACTGTGAGCCGCATTTAGCCAATTTAATCAAATTTGAGAATACACCGGAACCAAGTACAAACGCATTATTTTAGCTTTGTGTAGCTTCTAATTACATTTGGGGTTATTTTCTAAACTGATATTGAAATTGATTCATCCAAAACATGATGTGGAAAGATAGAACATCACTCAAGAGCATCCCTAAGTGCTTCAGACACAATGAATTTCTTTGAAATGTAGGAACTGTCGATATGTAGGAAGCATGGTAACCATGGTAATCATGTTTTCGCACAGGATCTGACAAAGAGCAATGTGAAGATTGGTTTTGGCTGAGGGAGGAACGTTAGCCAGGTCAGCATCATTGGATCATTAAAATCTGCCTGAAATATCACCAGAGGCAGGCAATGCCTTGTTTTAATATGTTACATGGAAAAAATGTCACCCCTGACAATAAGATATCAATCCAGGGATATGTGCTTATGGTGCTTGAAGGCCAACATCTTCACAGTCAAGTGAAATATTTACCAATTGAGCCAAGTTAACACAGTTGGTTAGTCTGATTGTCGGAATAGCTGTTAAAGTTGAAGTCTCCACCTTCTGTGAAATCTTGGCTCATTTCCATAACCTCCTTTCTGCTTCTTACCTTCAGAGTTGGATTTTTCAGAGTGAAGAGAAGTTTGTTTTGACACAGTCTTGGATATTTGAAGGACCCATGTTAAATTAACACCATGTTTTGACTGTGACATGCACTTCATGCCACTGTGCACCCATTCTGAAATGTTTCAATTCTGATGTGCAATGACTGTCCTTCATCTTGAATATTAGTCAAGGGCAGTGCGTGTTGAAAATAAAACGTTGCTGCTTGTTACGAATAAAGAACAGATGTTAGCTGTATTTCTTATCACTACTTATTAAATAAAAGTTTTTGTATTATTTTTGATACTCGGAGATTTCTGGCTCAGCCAGCATTTGTAGCCCATCAATTGTTATTTTTTGAAGGTTGCAGTCAGTCACTTCCTTACGACTTTTCAAGTTATAATGGTGTCCCCACAATACCATTCAGGCTGAGACAGTTAGGTTTGTTCTCCTTAGAGCTGAGACTCTCAGAAGGCATTCGATACAGGCAGTTAAAGTTATGGAGGGTTTAGAGAGGATGAATAAAGAAAAGAATCATTTACAATGGTGACAGGTTCTGTGACAAGAGAACACGGATTTAAGGCATTTTACAAAAAAAAGGTAGAAACACTGTGTAGAAATTGGAATCAAGGCCAGGTAGATCTCATTGACTGAGATCCCGGATTGGAGTTTGGTATCCTAGGCAATCAGGAAGCCCTGGCTGACAGATATCAACTGAAGATTCAGAAAGTCTCCTCAGTCGAGGGACCAGCTCTGAGTTGTCTGGTCAGACTCCACGTACTGTGTGCATGTAAGTAAAGGGTGACTTGCTGAAGGGAAACTGGCCTCTGTGCAGTTATTCCACAATGTGAGGAACAATCTTTCATGCAATAGATGTTTAGGATGTGGAATTGCTTCAGTACAGAAAGGGGCCATTTGGCTCATCATGTTTGTGTAGGCTTTCTGAGCAATTTAACTGAGTGTTAATTCTCTGCCTTTGACCCACAACCCTACACATTAATGTTATTTTAACAACCATCCACTGCCCTCTTGAATGCCTCAACTGAACCTGCCTCCATCACACTTCCAGGCAATGCATTTTAGATTCTGGTTAGTTACTGTGTGAAAGGACCTGTCCACATATCACATTTTCTGTTTTTTCAAAACACTTCACACTACCTATTAGAGTGGTGAATGCTGACTGAGTAGCAGTTTTTAAAAGATAAATAGATAAATATTTGAAGGAGAGAAAATGTCAGGGATGTGGATTGTTTTCCAAAAGAGCTGGCACTGACTATGTGGGCTGAAAAGCCCACTTCTATGCTTATCTATTACATAATTTCATGATTTTAAACCAATATGATGAAGACATAATTATCTCTGCCCAAGTCACGATGGTGTATGGCTTGTTTGCATATAATTGTAGCCTTTGTTATAGAGATCAATTGTTCTGCCTTTGATTGTGGTAGTCTGTTTACTATTGCTGCTCACTGTGCTTGATTGGTTAGCCTGGTGTGGACTCAGAGCAAATAAAATAAACCGAGGTGTAAAAATAATAGAGACTGGAGCTGAAGCATGAAGTGGTCATTTTAAAGTAGTCTAACTGAAATCTGTTACAACCATGGAAACTAGTGTCAACTCTGCATCATCCTAAGAAATAGAATATACAACATGTCCTTCCTCGAGGTGGGAGTCAGAGATGTTGCTGAAGCACTTTTGGGGAGTTGCTCCAGTACATTTTATAGGTAGTGCAGAAACAGCATGCTATAGTGGAGAGGTTGATATTGAAGTGATCTGATCAATCATCTAGCTGCTGGGTATAGTTTCTTTTCCACTGAGTTTCAATGCATTCCAACTTCCCACCCACTGAGGGGCTGCAGTAACTGGTGGGCCAGAAAGAAGCCCTTCAGCCCATCATGTCTATGCCAACCACCCCTTAACATTTGAACATTAGTATAAATCTACGATCTGTCATTTACTTATAGCGCAATAACTGAAGTTCGCTTCAGTTCAGGGATGGCTAATATAATTCTGAGCTCATGAAATAGTGAGGTTTAATAATGCTTAAGGAACTATCAATGTGAGCTATTTGTGATATAATTGAGAAGCACCTTTAACACACTTCTTTTTAGCTTCCTGCATAAATGCTAATTCCAAATGAATTTTTAAATAGCAGAAATGCTAATGTTCTGGCTTTTTAAAAAATTCATTCCTGGGATAAAGGCTAGACCAGCATTTATTGCCCATCCCAATTTCCCAGAAGGCAGTCAACCACATTGCTGTGGGTTTGGAGTCACATGTAGGTCAGAGAATGGAAGTGGCTCAGTGGTTAGCACTGCTGCCTCATAGCACCAGGGTCCCAGGTTCAATTCTAGCCTCGGGTGACTATCTGTGTGGAGTTTGCACATTCTCCCTGTGCCTGTGTGGGTTTCCTCCGGATGCTCTGGTTTCCCCCCACACTCCAAAGATGTGAAGGTCAGGTGAATTGGCCATGCTAAGTTGCCCATAGTGTTAGGTGCATCATTCAGAGGGAAATGGGTCTGGGTGGGTTACTTTTTGGAGGGTCTGTGTGGACTTGTTGGGCTGAAGGGCCTGTTTCCATACTGTAACTAATCTAATCTAAAGGGGAACATTTGATATTTAACATGTGATATTCTTTGTGTCACTGGTGATTAGTATAATTTCAGTCAACAAATACAGCGTTCATTTCACGGCTGTTTCGGGTCTGGCTGAATGTAGATCTGGTGAATTAGGGAAACATACGAACTAACATTAAAGGGGATAATAAATTGCATAATATCAAGTCTAGTATAGCTTGCTGTCTGGCACCAGAACATATTAGAAATTTTTTTGTGGGCGGCACGGTGGCACAGTGGTTAGCACTGCTGCCTCACAGCGCCAGAGACCCGGGTTCAATTCCCGACTCAGGCGACTGACTGTGTGGAGTTTGCACGTTCTCCCCGTGTCTGCGTGGGTTTCCTCCGGGTGCTCCGGTTTCCTCCCACAGTCCAAAGATGTGCAGGGTCAGGTGAATTGGCCACCCTAAATTGCCCATAGTGTTAGGTTAAAGTGGTAAATGTAGGGGTATGGGTGGGTTGCGCTTCGGCGGGTCAGTGTGGACTTGTTGGGCCGAAGGGCCTGTTTCCACCCTGTAAGTAATCTAATCTTTCTCCTGGGAATAGTGATGGTTCAGGTGCTGCGCCATCCAGAGAAAAGTCTGCAGGAAATTTGCAATCACTGGTTTTTACTGTCAACCTGGTCTCTGTGGTAAACTCTTACCTCTACGTCACAAGGCCATAAGACCATAAGACATAGGAAAGGAAGCAAGGCCATTCGGCCCATCGAGTCCACTCTGCCATTTAATCATAGCTGATGGGCGTTTCAATTCCACTTACCCGCACTCTCCCCCATAGTCCTTAATTCCTTGCGAGATCAAGAATTTATCAATCTCTGCCCTTGCAGACACCCAGCATCCCAGCCTCCACTGCACTCCGTGGCAATGAATTCCACGACTCACAGTTTAAGTGCCACTCAAGAGCCTGAGTATGAAATTCAAAGCTGATACTCCAAAGCAATACTGAAGGAGTCCGGTACTGTTTGGGGTGACATCTTTCAGATGAGATGTTGAACTCTCACTTCCCTGTGCCAGTGCATTGGAAAGAACCCATGGCAATGTTGTGACAAAGGGCAGGAAAGTTAGCCACTGTGTTCTGGCCAATATTTATCCCTCAATCAACATTTTGAAACCAGATTATCTACGCAGGTTGGCCGCGGCATTTCCTATGTTATAGTATGATCACAATTCAAAGCACTGCATTGGCTGCACAGCACTTCGAGACATCCAGTAGTTATGAAAAGTGTTATATAAATGCAAGTCTTTTTTTTTGTGGCAGTTTCGGATCAGTTAAGACAGGATAGTGAAGAAAGCATTTGGTACACTTGCCTTTATTGGTCAGTGCATTGAGTATAGGAGTTGGGAGGTCATTATGCGACTGAATAGGACATTAGTTACACCATGTTTGGAATACTGTGTTCAGTTTTGGTCTCCCTCCTTTCGGAAGGATGTAATGAAACTTGAAAGGGTTCAAAAAAGAGCGACAAGGATGTTGCCAGGTTGGAGGGTTTGTGCTACAGGGAGAGGCTCATTAGGCTGGGGCTATTTTCCCTGGAGCTTCAAAGTCTGAGGGGTGACTGTATACAAGTTTACAAAACCATGAGGGGCATGGATGGGGTAAATAGACAAGGTCTTTTCCCCAGAGTAGGGGAATCCAAATCTAGAGGGCATAGGTTTATGGTGAGAGGGGAAGGATTTCAAAGTGATCTAAGGGACAACATTTTCATGCAGAGGGTGGTGCGTGTATGGAATGAGCTGTCAGAGGAAGTGGTAGAGGCTGGTACAATTATAGCATTTAAAAGGCATCCGGATGGGTACATGAATAGGAAGGGTTGTGGAGGGATATGGGCCAAATCCTGGCGAATGAGATGTAGGATATCTGTCGGCATGGATAAATTGGACCGAAGGGTCTGTTTCTGTGCTGACTCCCTGAAGAGATTATTTAAGTGAGGCCATTTTGCATCAACGTAGCATCAAACCTGGAGGTCATTCACCACATAATGCTTGGGTTGGCTCTTTAAGCTCTCAATCCCATTATCCTGCTCTTTCACCATAGTCTTGCAAGTCTTACTTTCTTAAGGCCATTTCAGTTTCTTTTTGAAAGTTGCTGTGAAATCTGCTTTCATAACGATACCACGTCCTAGTGCATAACACCTCACTGCGTTAAAACGTTCAATTTACCTTCCCCTTCCAGCCACACTCCACATCTTACGTCTTCCAGTCGCTGATCTCCTGCTAGTCAAAACAGTTTATTTTCTATTTATTCAATTAAAATCCATGGTGGCTTTCAAACACGTTCTTCATAGTGTTTTTATTTTGTTTAATGTTGCTCTATTTGACATTGTTCAGAACTCACGAGAATCACCCAACAAGGCAACAGGCAACAAGTGTTGACCTTTGTTGTGATGCCCACATTCTGTGATTCAATACATTTTATAAGTAAGGTGTTATTTGCTTTTGTGGTTTTTGCTGGATGCCTCAAGTACTGTTATGAAATATGCATCTGCAATATTTATTACTGTACATCTGGATCGACACAGCTTCACTTTTCTCCTTTATTTTCTCTCCAGGTCCCTTGAGTTCTAATTGTAGCACTTAATCAGAACTCGCTCTTTGCAAACAGGATACCCTGTGAAGGACCGACATTTATTCTAATTGTCTTGTTAATTGCCGCTGACAATAGATCAGACCCTGTGTCAAACAAAGCCAAGCAGCTGGATGTTTTTATTCTTAACTGGGAAAACGCATAATTAACATTTTTTTAAATATAAGAAGGCATCTGCATTTGTGATTTTTTTTTATATGATACCATGGCAGATGAATGCAAGGTCAGTGCTTTTCCCAGCATGTGTCTCCAGTAAGCACGGAAGTGGAAACTCATTAGGGAGCTTTTCAGATGCAAGTCTTTAATCGTAAGCTTTGAAGCTTTTGCGAAGGTGTCACAACACTGTACAGTTAATGGTTCGAAAATTATACAGCTAGGAATGAGCACCCATCATTTTAATTTCTCAAGTTAGCTGAGTCCCATATATCTTTATCAAGACCGAAAGCACTACAGATGCTGTAAATCAGAAACAAAAAGAGAAATTGCTGGAAAAGCTCAGCAGCTCTGGCAGCATCTGTGGAGAGTAATCAGATTTAACGTTTCGGGTCCAGTGAACCCTTCCTCAGAATACAGGTACTGCCAGACCTGCTGAGCTTTTCCAGCAATTTCTGTTTTTGTTTCCCATATATCTTTTGTTTCACAGACAAGAAGAAAGAATTCAGAAGTCACATGACCCCAGATTATAGTCCAACAGGTTTATTAAAAATCATAAGCTTTCGTAGCACTGCTCTCTCGAGAGCTCGACAGCTTGTGATTTTAGATAATCTAGTTGGACGAGAAGCTGGTGTCGTGTGACTTCTGACTTTGTCCACCCCTGTTCCAAACCGGCACCTCCACATCAAGAAGACAAAAGACTGTACATTGATTTAGTGCCTTTTACCAGCATAGGACTTTCCAATCCTTTCACCATCAATTAAGTGCTTTTGAAGACTAATCATTGCTGGAATGTTGGAAACATGGCAGCCAATTTGCCCACAGCATGGACACACAAACAACAATGATGTAAGTAACTGAATTGTGGTGTTTAGATAGTGATTGGAAGAATAACATTAGCCAGGGAACTCAGAGAACTTACCCACTCCACTCATGGCATGGGGATCTCTTACGTTTGTTTGAAAGGACAGATGACCCTCAGTCTAACGTCTTGTCATCGAGTCATACAGAGCCAGACCCTTCCATCCAACTAGTCCATTCCTGCCGTGTTCCCGAACTCAACTAGTCCCACTTTCCTGCCCATATCCCTCCAAACCTTTCCTATTTATGTACTTATCCAAATGTCTTTTAAATGTTGAACTGTACCAGCATCCATCACTTCCTCTGGAAGTTCAGTCCACACACCAACCACCCTCGATGTAAAAAAAATTGCCTCTCATGTCTTTTTAAAATCTCTCTCCTCTCACCTAGTGCCCCGAGTCTTGAAACTCTCCCCATTCAAGGGAAAAGACAACTACCATTAACTCCATCTATTGCCCTCATTATTTTATAAACCTCTATAAAGTCGCCTCTCAACCTCCTACGCTCCAGTGAAAAAACGATCCAGTCTATCCAGCTTTTCTTTTGATGGCATCACAGGACAACAGTAAAGTGTTCTGAAGCAGAATCACACCAGACTTGAAATGTTAACTGTTTCTCTCTCCCACCGATGCTGCAAGATCTGGTCAGCTCCTCCAGCATTCTCTGAGTTTGTTTCAGATTTCCAACATCTGCAATATTTTGCTTCAGTTGCAGTAGAACACCAAGCCTCATTAGCAATGTTGTTGCTACAATAGTGACACCTTCTTAAATAAAAAACTAAAATGGAAACCAAAAAATCGAGAGTCTTTTTGTTTTCACCCACTCGAGTATAATATTATGGAAGCATTCATTATTAATGTGTCCCTGCATATTTTATAAACACGCAAACATTATAGCCATAGTTTTACTCTCAATCTATGTTGCTTTTGGGTGAATATACCCCAGTTGTTGTTCTGATGACTCACTGCTTGGCCTGCAACCCACTCTAATGAGAAAGCAAATCAGAATCTGATTTTACTGTTGTGTATGTTGAAGGAAGAGTGTAGACCATTGCTTGAGGAAGAATTTGTTAGATGGTAGAATGCAGCCGGAACAGACACCAAAAAAATAGCCAGCCGTAGTCTTGTTAAACATCTCCTGAAACAGTAACTCTGACCCTATAACACTCCCCCAGTGCCAAACATCAGACTGGATTATTTTATTTATTAAATTGCAGAGTATAGATGTCACCGGTGAGGCTGGCTTTCATTACCCACCCCCTATTGCCATTGAGAAGGTGGTGATTAGCTGCCTTCATTAATGTGGATGCATAGCGATGTTAAAGAGGGAATTCCACGATTTGACCCAGCAACAGTGAAGTGATGCAATTAAAGATAGCTAATTAGTAATTTATTCTAACAGAGATAGTTGGCTCATCCAAAGGAGCCTTTCATCCTGTGAATGAATAAAAAAATTCACTTCCACACATCCCTCACCCAATCACCTACCTCTCCTTCAGTCCAGACTCTTCCAATTACCATCTCCTATCAGTTACAATTGTAATTTCAATCTCCAAATTGCATATATATGGGCTTTCCATTCAGCACAATTGTTCAGCTTCTATTTTCTTAAACACTCCCTCAAATCACGGTAAATGGGACGTGGTGTGGTCTGGTCGGTGTGGACTGAAGGATCTATTTCTATGTTATGACTCTATGATTCTCCAATGTTCAGTGCCCTTATTCACATTAACACTTTTCCTCTGTCCACCCCCTCTGGCCAGTCCCCCCTGAATGAAATACAAACTGTTATAGCCACGTATCACTTGGAAATGTACTGCAGCAAGGAAAGAAGAGGACCTGGGATTGCCTTTCATTATCCAGTGCATGTGACTCAATGTAATTTGTATAATGGCCTTAGTTACAGGTCTGATAAAGCCTTGTATTGTATATTGTTGCCCTAGCTTTCATATGAAAAAGTGCACTTTTGATTTTGTACCTTTCACAATCATTGCCTTTGAGCTGTAAATTAGATAACAAAGCAATGTATCTGCAGAGAAATCTGGCAGGATTGAGATGAAGGAGGTCCTGGCCCAGTCTGCCTGATTTCCAATAGAAACGTCACACATCCCAAATGTGGCCCATAACGCAGAAGATAGAAACACCAAAAGAGGAAATTCCCAATCAAGGAATTCTTTCATCCATCCATAGATCTCAGGGTGAATTTCATGACATTCATCAATTAAGTAGAAGTCCACACAACGTACGTGGTCAATGTCCATAAAGCCAAGTCTTTTGCATGTCCAACAATCAGTTCCCTTATAAAGGAGGCAAGTTAGACAGCAAAGATGAACTGTGCATTGGTCAACCAAAAAAGTGACTTTTCTTATCACATAGTGTACCTCCACCTGCTGCCCTGGCTCAGAATCTTGCACCAGGAGCTGTCTACAATGCATTGTGATGTGAATGCCATCATTTCATAACAAAAATTAACTGTATTACCTAAAAATGGGAATTTCTTTCATAAGGAGATTGTACGTGCACTAGAAATCTTCCTTCCATTTCTTTCTTTGTTTGCATGACTTTAAGCAAATTTTGATAAGTAGGATTTTAAGACACTTGACAGTTCATTCGTCCAATTCAGGATGATAGTTTAACTGCGAAATGGTCCTTTGATCAAGTAAATGGCACAGAAAATTATCTGAAGTGAAATCAGTTGGATAAAATAAAATAGAAGGTTTTTAGAGTTCATTTAAAACTACACCAGATTCAATTCTGTAACCTTACTTCTTTTTAACCTCCTTGAAACTTAACACATTCCAAACAAATGACATGAAAGCTCTTGTCTGCTGTTTTCATAAATAAGGACCTCCAGCTTTTATTATTCAATAATAATTATTCTGACAAGGGGAAAGAATGCAACCAATCCAGATTTTGAATCTAACCCAATTGAAGGGGATGGGGCAAAAGCTCAACTCTCACCCAGCCAGATACTAGACTTCTACACAACTAATGGCGCATAACACTGTGCAGAGAATGAATGGCCACCTAACTCAAATGTTACCACCGGAGAAGGTTATGTTAAAATCGCCACCAATGATTTTGCTTGTACTTAACATTCAGTTTTAGTAATATCAATTTAATATTACTTCATTCAGTATGTTACCATTTGTACAATTTATTCAGTAATTTGTTTTGTAATCCAAGATGGTGCTGAAACATGGTAACATTATTCATTCTTCAATGTACCTCGGGACAATATTAAATAAATCTAAATCTAACATTGCCATTGCTCAATCATAACCCTGCCCATGTAACAATAGTCATTGCTTCTCAACGTAATTGATTGAATGGGACATGCTTAGAAATGCTTATGAAGGACAAGGTCAGGCATTACATAAATACATGTCTTTCTTTCTTAATTGCTTCATGACTCTGTGCTAACAGCAAACTACAATTGAAGTGCGGAAAAATATGTTGCAGCTAGAAATAAAACACCTGGGCAACAGTTGCTGGGAGTGCATTGTGTTCAGACTGACAAATACGTGGTCAGGCATGCTGCTGTCAATCAGTTCATACCACTGGCTGTTAAACCAACGGCAGGTTTATTTAAACTGAATAGGCTCAGGTTGCTGGGTCGAAAATGTGATTCAGCCATGTCAACACTGCAAGGTCAACTGGGGAGGTGATGGCTTTTGGTATTATCGCTGGACTGTTAATCTAGAGAACCAGGTAATATTCTGTTAATCCAGAAAACCAGGTAATGTTCTGGGTTTGAATCCTGCCATGCCAGACAGTGGAATTTGAATTCAATAAAATTCTGGAAATAAGAGTCTAATGATGACCATGAATCCACTGTTGATTGTCGGGTTGTGAGGAAAAAGCCCATCTGGTCCACTAATGCTCTTCAGGGAAGGAATCTGCCATCCTTACCTGATCAGGCCTACATGTGACCCCAAACCCACACCAATATGGTTAACTCTTGACTGGGCATGATGGCCAATAAATGTTGGCGCACCCAGTGATGCTCTCATCCAGTGATTGAATAAAAAAAATTGATTTATGTAGAAAATATACCCTAGTTTACAAAGACACAATTCATTTAAATGTGCTGTTGTATGACTTAAGCCTGGTTAGGTGTCAACTCCTTGGACTGGGTACATTGCATATACAAAAGACTAAGGGATTTGAAAGTGTTTGAATGAAAGAGGAGCTGGGCTAGCCACATCAATGTAACCTTCATGCACCCTCTCAGCTGGGCGGAAGCTGTAACCCGTGTAGATTTACTGGTCATTGCTTTCAGTGAACATCTGAGCAACTTTGCGATAATAATGTCCACCTTCCAATTAGTGCAAACGAAAGGAGTTCTAGCTACAGTTATGTCAGACTGAATATCTATACTATTCTGTGAATTAGTGCTCATCAGTGCCAGAGATATGTAGAGGATTTGAGGATTTTTCACACAGTAAACATTTACACATTACGTAGGTTAGATGCAGAGTAAAGCTACATTTCGGATTAGTCTGAGCAACATCTAACTCTACCAACTATTTTCATACACCATTAGCCTAACAGCAATTTTATGCAATGGACTCTTCTTCACACCATCATTTTACCGTGCCTGAATGAAAGAATATTGGTGCTTCAGTGGAGTATTGAATTGGAGGGTGCATTGTTTTCTTTCAATGGGATGCTAAATCGTAGCTTTGGGATGCTGTTCAGACTGGCGTCAAAAGGTTTCATGATGTAATTTGAAGGAAAAACAGGACAGCACCAAGGCAGGTGAACTAATCATTTCTCCCATTCCTGCTTGTGAGATCTTGTTGACTGCGACCTAGCTACTGCCCTGCTCATAACAACAAAACTTTAACTGCAAGAGTTGGGGAGGGGGAGCAATTTGTGAAACATGTTTATTGGAACTATCTGGGGAAATGCAAGAAATTATATAAAAGCAAATACGTCCCTTGTCCTTAATAAATACTGATACTTTCAGTTCACCTTACAGTCCCAAAGAAGAGTCATACTGGAGTCAAAATGTTCACTCTGCATCTCTCTCCACAGATGCTGCCAGACTCATTGAATTTCACCAGCATTGAGTCACAGAGTCATAGAGATGTACAGCATGGAAACAGACTCTTCGGTCCAACCCTTCCATGCCGACCAGTTATCCCAACCCAACCTAGTGACACCTGCCAGCACCCGGCCCATATCCCTCCAAACCCTTCCTATTCCTATACCCATCCAAATGCCCCTTAAATGTTGCAATTGTACCAGCCTCCACCACTTCCTCTGGCAGCTCATTCCATACACGTACCAACCTCTGTGTGAAAAAGTTGCCCCTTAGATCTGTTTTATATTTTTATTTCAAATCGCCAGCATCTGTTTTCAATTGATTTTATTTCATCAGCATTAAAATATTGCTCCACATTTTCTTGAAGTTGCTTGAAAAGCATAAGATCCCAGTTTCACACGAGTGATTAGCAGGTTTGTTGAGATTCCTCTCTCCATTACATTAATAATGGCATTAATCTACTCCAAACAAACAGGGTAACACTTGCGCAAAATTTCGGAGGGACAGATTAATCGTTGGCCCACTGGGGCCTTGAGATCTAGGTCCAAGTAGAGAACAAGCATGTTTGGAAATCCCGTGAATGGAAGAGCATCCATTGTAGTTGTGGACAATTTGTCTCAGTGAAAACCACTGGCATCATTCCTTCAAGCAACTTTGGAATTTTATTTTATTTTATTCTGTGATATTGCCACAAGATTCACCATTACAAATATTTGCTGCCTTTGTGTGACTCGATATTTTTTTGAAGAAGTGCTGCTCAACACACATAGATTTTGATGTGCCTCTGTGCAAGGATTTTCAGCATCCAAATGATAAAAGACCGCTATGACTCAGAATATAATGATACTCCATTTTTCTCAAGGTCACAGCTCCGAGACTTTTCTCTTTTATTTATTCCCTCCATTAGTCCTGAGCTGTACTGTAGTTGAGTGTAGATTTATAATTCTTTCACTGCATTATTGTTGTTGCTTCTGCTGCAGGATTGCTGAATTGTAGCAATTAATTCATTCGCTGTCGCACAAAACTCTCAAATCTAACTCGTCCACATAAGAAAGGCAAGCCATTTAAACCAAAACTTTGCCCATCTGGTACTTTAACTGGGAGATAGTGAGGACTGCAGATGTTGGAGGCCAGAGTTGATAAAAGTGTGGCACTGGAAAAAGTGCAGCTGGTCAGGCAGCGTCCGAGGAGCAGAAGAGTCAACATTTCGGGCAGGACCCTTCATCAGGTCTGGGGAGGGGGAAAGGGGCTGAGAAATAAATAGAGGAAGGGGTGGGGCTAGGGAAAGGTAGGTGGGAAGGAAATAGGTCGATTGTGATAGGTTGGTGGGAAGGAAGATGGACAGGTAGGTCAGGTCAAGAGGGCAGTCGGGTCAAAGGGTTGGATCTGGGATGGGGTGGGGTTTGGGGAGATTTGGAACTACCCTATTATATAGTCCAAATAAATCCTGAATGGCTTTCTTTCTCCTTCCCAATCTTCAGGAATATTCCAAACAGCATTTAGGTCCCTTTTAAATCTTTCCTCTCTCACTTTAAGCTTACACCATCTCGTTTTGGCCTCCCCTACCCTGGTGTAAAGACCTTGACTATTCACTCTATCCATGCGTCTCATGATTTTATGAACTTTTATGATTTTATGATTTTTATGATCACCCCTTATCCTCCGATGTTCCAGGAAAACAGCTCCAGCCTATTCAGCCTTTCCCTATAGCTCAAACCCTCTAACTATGGCAACTTCCTTGGAAATATTTTCTGAACCCTTTCAACATTTTTCCTATAGCAAAGAGACCAGAGCTGAATGCAGTCTTCCAAAAGTGTCCTCACCAATGTCCTGTAAGGCCACATCATGATCTCCAAACTCCTATGCTCCTATACACTGATCAATAAAGGCAAGCATACCAAACTTCACTATCCTGTCTACCTGTGACTCTGACCGAATGACCTTCCAAGGATATGGTGGAGGCTAGTACGATTATAACATTTAAAAGGCATCTGGATGGGCATATGACTAGGAAGATATGGGTCAAATGCTGGCAAACGGGACTGGATTAATTTAGGATATCTGATGAGCATGGATAAGTTAGACCAAAGGGTCATTTCTGTGCTGTACATCTCTATGATTTTATGACAATATTTAGCACTGCATGAATGATGGATTCTTCCAAGTACACAACTAAATTCACTGTACATTTATTTTAATTTCTATTATTTTGTCCTGACTTCCTAATTAAAAGTAATATTTTGATTTATTCTTATTCATAATATTTGACACCGTGTGTCTCAATAGGATAACTCATGAACTGTTTTATTCCAGTGTTATGAAACCTCAGTTTCTCTAATCTTTCCTTATAGCTCTTCCTCTTCCATTAAAATGTTGGACTGCTTTCCTATCCTATTATTTTTCCTTATGTTAAACAGAGACATTGATTGTTACAAATTGCAGAAATTGTCTTTAATGAGTTCATGCTACACAATCCAAAATAATTCTTGTCATCATACATTAAAATTTCATTTAATTATTTGTTTGTTTATTATTGAGTGTATGTTTTACAACAATAATTCAGGTACCATGATTTAGAACTCCAACCTAATTATAGTACACTGTGGTTGGCTCAAATGAATTATCCAATTCTACCATTTTTCTCTATATTCCATACATTTTAGCACTATAATTCATTACAATACACACAATGCTGACTTCAAATAAAATGGAGTCAAGATGATACACTTCTTTTAATCAGTCACTCCCAGTGATTCTTTTACAATGGATATATGGCCCACTTAACCTCCTTAATCATTTTATGCTACAAACAAGCAACATGTCGAAGAGTCTTGAAACATGGATGTGATGTCAACTCAGATCCAAGTCAGTTCGTCAGGCAGATACCAAGACACCCTTCTTTGTAGATAGAGTTTACTAACTGCACAGTTTTACAGCTCCTTTTATTCATCAGTCTGAACTATTACCCCCTTTATATCTACTCAGTCCATTATTTAATGGACTAACCACCTAACCTGCAGATCTTTGGTCTGTGGGAGGAAAGCAGAGCATCTGGAGGAAACCCACGCAGAAACAGGAAGAATGTGCAAATTCCACACAGACAGTCGCCCAAGGGTGGATTCAAACACAGGTCTCCGGTGCTGTAAGGCCACAGTCTAACCCCGGAGCCACTGGGCCACCCATCCACTGACTCCATCTATACTCTTGCTGGCTCGGGAAGGTAGCCAACATAATCAAAGAACCTTCCTACTCTTCCAACCTCTTCTGTTGGTCAGAAGATACAAAAGGTAAACCACACGTACCAACAGATTCATGAACAGCTTCTTCCCCGCTGTTATTAGACTGCTGAGTGGTCCTCTCAAATTTTTAATTTAATGTTGATCTCACTCTTTGTGAACCTTCTCTGCAGCCATAACATTCCTTGCTTTGTTCTAATACCCTAATGCACTTTGTATGTTTTAATACACAAAACAGAACTTTTCACTGTCCCTGGGTACATGTGAGAATAGTAAATCAAAGCAAATCAAATACACCCGTATTATAAATTAGAATCTAAGCACAATCGCCTCCTTTAATTCTGTAGGAGTTATTTAATGAAAAAATGAACCAAAGCTGACAACTTTATTTGAGAAATGCTGGCGCACCTCTGATGTACAGGGCACAACTAGGTTGGATCATACACAGTTCTTGAAGAGAGAATAGTGGACCTAGGAAACAGGTTGCTAGGGCTTGTTGTTACTATCTTATTTGTTTATTTATCTGCAAGATTTGTATGTGTTCCTCAGAGGGCAGTGAATCTTTGGAATTCTCCATCCAAGAGGGCTGCAGAAGTTCAATCATTGAGCAAACCCAGGATAGAAACTGAGGATAATGGGGGGGAAGTGCTGCTATGGATGGTGTTCAACCACTGGAATTAAAGCTAAATACAGCACGTGCTGGAACTCTGAAACTAACACAGAGAATGCTGGAGAAACTCAGCGGACCGAACAATGTCTATGGAGGGAGAAACAGAATTAATGTTTTCAGTTCAGTGTGACTCTTCGTCAAATGCTGCCAGACTTCTATATTTAATGGTAAGGTCCTGGGAAGTGTTGCTGAACAAAGTGACCTTGGAGTGCAGGTTCATAGCTCCTTGAAAGTGGAGTCACAGGTAGGCAGAGTGGTGAAGAAGGCATGTGTTATTTATAAAGGCATTTGCCCTAATTGGTCAGTGCATTGAATATAGGGGTTGGGAGGTCATGTTGCAGACATCTCGGACATTGGTGAGGCCACTTTTGGAATACTGCATTCAATTCTGGTCTCCCAGCTATCGGAAGGATGTTGTGAAACTTGAAAAGGTTCAGAAAAGGTTTACAAGGACATTGTAGGGGTTAGTAGGTTTGAACTATAGGGACAGGTTGAAAAGGTTATTTTCCCTTGAGCATCGGAGGCTGAGGGGTGATCATATAGAGGTTTATAAAATCATGAGGGGCATGGAAAGGGTGAATTGTCAAGGTCTTTAGTACGGCATTTGATAAGGTTCCCCACTGTAGACTAATGGAGAAAGTGAAGTCACATGGTGTGCAGGGTGTTCTAGCTAGGTGGATACAGAACTGGTTGAGCAACAGGAGACAGAGAGTAGTAGTTGAAGGGAGTTTCTCAAAATGGAGAAAGGTGACCAGTGGTGTTCCACAGGGGTCAGTGTTGGGGCCACTGTTGTTTGTAATATACATAAATGATCTAGAAGAGGGCACTGTTGGTATGATCAGCAAGTTTGCAGATGACACGAAGATTGGTGGAGTAGCAGAAAGCATAAGGGACTATCAAAGAATACAGGAGGATATACTATCAAAGAATACTGGAGAGTTGGGCGGAAAAGTGGCAGATGGATTTCAATCCAGGCAAATGTGAGGTGATGCATTTAGGCAAGTCTAATTCTGGAGCGAATTATACAATGAACAGAAGAGCCTTGGGAAAAGTTGATGGGCAGAGAGATCTGGGAGTGCAGGTCCATTGTACCCTGAAGTTTGCTGCACAGGTGGATAGAGTGGTCAAGAAGGCATATAGTATGCTTGCCTTCATTGGATGGGGTATTGAGTATAAGAGCTGGAAAGTCATGTTAAAATTGTACAAGACATTGGTTCGGCCACATTTCGAATACTGTGTACAGTTCTGGTCGCCACATTACCAAAAGGATGTGGACGCTTTGGAAAGGGTGCAGAGAAGGTTTACGAGGATGTTGCCTGGTATGTAAGGTGCTAGCTGTGAAGAGAGGTTGATTAAGTTAGGTTTGTTTTCATTAGTAAAAGGAGATTGAGGGGGGACCTGATTGAGGCTTACAAAATCATGAAGGGTATAGACAGGATGGATAGAGACAAGCTTTTTCCCAGGGTGAAGGATTCAATAACGAGAGGTCATGCTTTCAAGGTGAGAGGTGGAAAGTTTAAGGGGGATACACATGGCAAGTACTTCACACAGAGGATGGTGGGTATCTGGAATGCGTTGCCAGCAGAGGTGGTAGAGTCAGGCATGATAGAGTCATTTAAGATGCGTGAGTAGGTGAGGAGCAGAGGGTTACAGATGCTTAGGAATTGGGCGACAGGTTTAGACGGTGGATTTGGATCAGCTTAGGCTTGGAGGGCCAAAGGGCCTGTTCTTGGGCTGTAAATTTCCTTTGTTCTTTGGCTTTGCCCCAGGATAGGGGAGTCCAAAGTTGGAGGACATAGATTTAAAGTGAGAGGGGAAAAATTTAAAAAGAAGCTAAGGGGCAACTTTTTCACACAGACGGTGGTGCGTATACGAAATAACTGTCAGAGTGGTGGAGGCTGATACCATTACAACATTAAAAGGGATCTGGTTGGAGATATGAATACGAAGGTTTAGAGGGATATGGGACAAGTGTTGGCAAATGGGACTAGATTAATTTAGGATATCTGGTTGGCATTGACGAATTTGATCAAGGGGTCTGTTTCCATGCTGAGAAGCTCTATGACTCTAAGGCATTCTACACCTATGTGAGGAACAAGAGGATGGCCAGAGTGAGGATATGGGTGATCAGGGATTGTGGAGGGAACTTGTGCTTGGAGTTGAAGGAGGTAAGGGAGGTCCTTATTGAATACTTTGATTCCATATTCACTATAGAGGGGGACCTCATCGTTTGTGAGGATAGTGTGAAACAGGCTGATATGCTCCAAAAGGTTGATGCTAAGAAGGAAATTTTGAAAAACATTAAGATAGATACGTCCCTGGGCCAGACGGGATATACCCAAGGTTTCTACAGGAAGCAAGGGAAGAGATTGTTGTGTCTTTGGCGATAATCTTTGTATCCCTATTGTCCACTGGAATAGTACCAGATGACTGGAGGTTGGAAAATGCTATTCCCTTGTTCAAGAAAGGGAATAGGAACAAGCCTAGGGATTACAGACCAGTCAGTCTTATGTCTGTGGTGGGCAAAGTATTGGAGAGGATACTGAGAGACAGGATTTATGATTACTTGGAAAACCATAGTTGATTAGAGATAGTCAGCATGGCTCTGTGAAGGGCAGGTCATGCCTCACAAACTTTAATGAATTATTTGAGGAAATGACAAAACATATTGATGAAAGTAGAACAGTGAATGTGGTGTATATGGATTTTAGCAAGGTGTTTGATAAGGTTCACCATGGTAGGCTCATTCAGAAAGTAAGGAGACATGGGATACGGAGAAATCTGGCTGTCTGGGTATAGCATTGGCTGGCCCATAGAAGACAGAGGATGGTGGTAGATGGAAAATATTCAGCCTGGAGCTCGGTGACAAGTGGTGTTCCGTAGGTATCTGTTCTGGGATCTCTGCTCTTTGTGATTTTTATAAATGATTTGGATGAGGAACTGGCAGGTTGGTTAGTAAGTTTGCCAATGACCTGAAGGTTGGCGAAATGGCGCACTTATAAAAGTTGGCAATGGTATTCGCTGTCATGTAAATTTCCTCAGCTGCCTGAGGAAGAAGAGACGGCATGGTGGCACAGTGGTTAGCACTGCTGCCTCACAGCGCCAGAGACCCGGGTTCAATTCCCACCTTGGGCAACTGTCTGTGTGGAGTTTGTACACTCTCCCCGTGTCTGCGTGAGTTTGCTCCGGGTGCTCCGGTTTCCTCCCACAGTCCAAAGATGTGCAGGTCAGGTGAATTAGCCGTGCTAAATTGCCGGTAATGTTAGGTGTTGGGGAATGAGTCTGGGTGGGTTGCTCTTCGGAGGGTCAGTGTGGACTTGTTGGGCCGAAGGGCCTGTTTCCACACTGTAAGTAATCTAATCTAAGAGACATTGTTGGACCTCTGTAACCAGTGAGTCCGCATGAAGAGTTCAAGAAAGCTTGTTGTGGATGATCACTCCCAGGAGCTTGACACTCTCCACTCGTTCCACCTCTGTGCTGTTAATGTGTAGGGGGGCATGAGTAACATCCTGTCGAAAGTCAGTAATGAGTTCCTTGGTTTTGCTGGCATTGAGAGCTACGTTGTTCTCAGTGCACCATTTTTCCAGATCTTCCACCTCCCATCTGTAGTCTGTTTCGTCGCCATCTCAGATTCAACCAACTATGGTGGTGTCATCAGCGAACTTGTAAATGGCATTAGTCTGGTATTTGGTGACACAGTCGTGGGTATACAGTGAGTACAGTAGGGAGCTGAATCGGCACTCCTGGGGGGCTCCAGTGTTGAGTGTTAGTGAGAATGAAATATTGCCCCCAATCTTCACTGATTGTGGCCTGTGGGTCAAGAAACTGAGGATCCAGTTGCAGAGAGTGGGGCTTGGTCCGAGATCTCAAAGTTTAGTAATCAGTCTTGAGGGGATAATACTGTTGACAGCTGAACTGTAGTCAATGAGTAGGATTCTTATGTAGCTGTTCTTGGTGTCAAGATGTTCTAGGGAGGAGTGATGGGCAAATGATATGGCATCTGATGTGGATCTGTTGGTCCAACAGGAAAATTGGAGTGGGTCAAGAGTAGTGGGGAGGCTGGAGTTGATTAATGCCATGACCAGCTTTTTAAAGCACTTCATGACCACTGAAGTTAGGGCCACTGGGAGGTAGTCATTGAGACATGCTGCATGAGCCTTCTTAGGCACAGGGATGATGTTGACCCTCTTGAAACTGGCAGGGACAGTAGCCTGCTGAAGGGAGAGGTTGGAGATGTCCGAGAAGACCTCTGCCAGTTGATCTGTGCATTCTCTGAGTGCATGACCTGGTATTCCGTCTGGTCCCATCGCTTTCCTTGGATTCACATGAAGGAAAACTGATCCGACCTCTGATGCAGTGACTGTTGGGATAGGTTCATCAGGACTTGTCCAAATAAGTGTTACCTCTCTACCAAAATTCTGCTCAAAGCGAGCATAGAAGGCATTGAGATGATCTTGGAGGGATGTGTCATCGTCAGCTATCTTGCACTGTCTCTTTTTAGAACCTGTGATGTCATTCAGTCCTTGCCATAGTCGCCGGGTGTCTGTCTGGGTCTCTAGTTTAGAAGAAGGTTTAGGGGAGATGCGAGAGGTCAGTTCTTTACACAGAGGGTGGTGGGTGTGTGGAATGCACTGCCAGTGGTGGTAGTAGAGTCAGATACATTAGGGACATTTAAGCAACTCTTGGATAGGTACATGGATGATAGTAAAATGAAGAGTGTGTAGGTTAGTTTAATCTTAGAGTAGGATAAAAGGTCGGCACAACATCGAGAGCCTGGACTGTGCTGTTCTTTGTTCTGAGTGCCACTGCCTTCTCTCTGATAACCTCACACACTCACTCCATCTCTGCTACTGGACCTACTTCCTCACGATTTGACACAACACATTCCCTACACATAGCCCAACCGCTGACACCATTAATGCTGCATTGCCCTCTGTGATGCCTACTGACTCATCCAGAACACCTCTCCACATGCACCGAAAGTGCCAGCCACTTTCATCTCTCTCTCTCTCTCTCATTCCAGCAGGAAAACTGCCCCATTAGGGCAGAAAGAGTCAAGGCGGGTAGTGTGCTGTCTGCCATTCAGCCCCTCTCCCCCTTAGGAGAAGATGATCCTGACTCTACCCGGCCCTAGATTGGTATCAGGGTCTGCCCTTTCTCGTATTGTGCCAGAATCCTCTAAATGAAGACTATCCTCCTTGACTAGATTGAGGCCTGCTCCAACTGTGACAAGCTTCCTGGTTTTGTGTCTGATCTAAACAGCACAGACTCAGTGGTTAGCACTGCTGCCTCACAGCATTAAGGTCCCAGGTTCGATTCCAGCCTTGGGCGACTGTCTGTGTGGAGTTTGCACATTCTCCCCGTGTCTATGTGGGTTTCCTCCCACAGTCCAAAGATACGCAGGTCAGGTAGATTGCCCATAGTGTTAGTCAGAGGATCTGGTTGGGTTACTCTTCGGAGGGTCGGTGTGGACTGGTTGGGCTAAAGGGCCTGTGTCCACACTGTAGGGAATCTAATCTAATCTAAGCTAAGGCTCCTATGCGGAGCACAGCAAGGCAGTAGTTGTATGAGCCTAGTATCTTTGACTGAAAGGGCAAAGTGACCAAAAGCAATTCTATGTGAGGCAGTGATGTTGCAAAGCATGCAGATAGGCTCAGGGTGAGTGAGCGCTATGATGGTGAGTGAAGAGCCTGGAGATACAGCCTGGTCCAGTCCAGGGTGTGTGTGTCCCTGAGCACACATTGTCCATGCTGCAGTTTTAAAATGGTAGTCACCATCGCAGCCTGAGGTGCAGCATTAAAGTATGGAAACATCCTGTAAATGAATCAGAGATGTGTCACAAGGATCTTAGAGGTAGCAATTGTCTGGTGCCAAAGTCGGGGAGCTGGGCTGCATGTGCTCAGTGCCCGGGGAGCATGCCCTGAGACATTGGTCCAACATGAAGATCTTTCAGATCCAGCGCGGAGGTGAACCCAGCAAGAACCCGTTGTGGTTTGCCTGTCGGGTTTTCCTGGTGGCTGGTTTGCCAGGTGAATTCAGTAAGGTGGCAACGCGTGGCAGGTTGGGATGTTAACAAATCGTTCAACAAGCAATAATGACCGTCAACTGAGAACCTGTTGCTGCCTAGTGAGAATTGATGTCGCTGCCTAGTGAGATCTCATGTCGCCGCTTGGGAAAGGCATAAACGCTTTCTTCATAAGACATGCCTTTCAGTCCAGGCAGCATCCTGGGAAATCTCCTCTGCACCCCCACTTCTATAAAGCTTCCACATCTTTCTTATAATGAGGCGACCAGAACTAAACACAATATTCCAAGTGTGGTCTGACCAGGACTCGATAGAGCTGCAGCATAACCTTACAGCTCTTAAACTCCATCCTCTGCTAATGAAAGCCAACACACCATACACCGTACACAAGAGATGAGCCTGACACTGAGTTGACACTTATCAGATATCTCTGTCACACATCCCACCATATACTTCATCAGCCTGAACCCAGAAAGATTCCAGCCCTTATCCTCATGCCTGATACTTCTCAAAACCTAGCTCTTTGACATGTCTTTGTGTTGATTTTGTTGATTTGGTGCACACTGCAGCATTTCCCACTTTGAACGCACTACTTAAATTCAAGTCGTTGCTCGCTTGAGAGGTGGTTAAAAAGTTTTACAAATGCAAGGTTTTTCTTTGCGATTGGTAGCATACCTGTTTTGTTCTCCTTCGAGATTCACAATGCGGAATAAACAAAATTCTTTCCGCAGAGGTTTGGCTGACATCTTTGATGGAGTGATTTCTTTTATCCTTTGTCAATTCTTGCCAAAATTCTCTCGGAAGACATCCGAGTCAATTATTGTTCCCAGAAGGCACTGCAGATGGGCATCAGTACCACTGTGATGTGAAAATCTTAATAATTTGGATGCCATACAAATATTATCATCGCTAATCCCATTCTAATCCTAAAGCTTGAACGATTTACCCTTCCATGTATTTCCAACACACCAGCTGCTGAATATTATGTCTAGAATATGTCATTTGCTTATAAAGATATGTAACTGTGAAGCAAATGTAATGCTTCATAGAATATTCCAGAATTATGTCGGTCATCTACTTACAAACTGTAAGAGATTGCATTCTGTTGAAAAATCTGCTCCAATTTTAAGGTCCATTACAATTCCAGGGAAGAATTTAAATTACAAGTCAGCCCCTTGTATATTCCACTTCCTCTCAGTGAGTGTTCTGTAGAATTTCAGAACCAAATGTTCATTAAGATGCAAGCAGTGTGCTTTTTAGGATACAGCAAAAGAGATATATACACACAAACATGTGAGCAATTTAATGTTTGTCAGATGTATAAGTGAGTAAATAAAGTCACCATAGTCTCAAAGGACAGTGCCCAAGACTGAGCAAGACCTAATGTTTTAATTAACCAAACTGACAGGAGCACTGAATAATCATAGCAAAGACATTTGTTAATACTTTGATTTTAAAACTCGCACCCTCATATTCCAATCCAGAAAGTGAGGACTGCAGATGCTGCCTGACCGGCTGTGCTTTTCCAGCACCACACTCTTCGACCCTGGGTGATATTGTCAAACAAGAGACCTTGGGGTTCAAATACATTGTTCTTTGAAAATAGACAAATGGTTAAGAATATGTTTAGCACACTTACCTTCATTGCTCAAACCTTTGAATATAGAAGTTGGCATGACATGTTCTGGCTGTAAAAGCTGTTGGTGAGGCCACATTTGGAAATATTGTGTACAGTGCTAGTTGCCCTGTTATAGGAAGGATATTATTAAATTGGAGAGGGTTCAGAAATGATTTACCGGGATATTGCCAGGACTAGAGGGTTTAAGTTATAAGGAGAGGCTGGATAGGCTGGGACATTTTTCACTGGAGTGTAGGAAGTTGAGAGTGACTTTATAGAAGTTTATAAAATCATGAGAGGCATCGATAAGATGAATAGCCAAGGACTTTTCCCCAGGGTAGAGGAGACCAAAACCAGAAAGTATAGGTTTAAGTTGAGAGGGGGAAGATTTAAAAAGGACCTGAAGGGCAACCTTTTCTCACAGAGGGTGTTTTGTATGTGGAATGAACTGCCAGATGAAGTTGCAGACATTTGGATAGGTACAAGAATTCGAAAGGTTTGGAGAGATATGGGCCAAATGCTGACAAATGCTGTTCAGTTTAGGAAGCCTGATCAGCATGGACAGGTTGGACTGAAGGGTCTATATGACTCCATCTGAGCTCGTGGAGAGGCAATATTGTTGGAGCTCTCAAGTATCTCTTCCTCCAAGTAGTTGTAAGAAGTTAAAAATGACCTGACGCCAGGTTATAGTCCAACACGTAACAGCCATCAAAGTTTGGCTAATACATCACATCAGTTGTATGACAGTTTGATCTTTTGCTATAAATTCTGTACCCTATGTATCCTGCTCCAATAGTTAGCTGACAAAGGAGCTGCGCTCCGAAAGCTTGTACTTTCAAATAAACCTGTTGGACTATAGCCTGGTGTCAGGTCACTTTTAACATTTCCACCCCTGTACTTCCACATCGAGTAGTTGTAGGTATTTTCAAATCAACCTGTTCAGAGATGTTGTTACACCACCTCTGGAGCCTGTGGGTCTTGAACCCATGCCTCCTGGCTCAGAGACAGGGACACTACCACCATGCCTCAAGACACCCCCTCAGAGTAGTTATCAACATTTGTGATCAATCACCCGATAACTGCCTTCAGTGATCAAAACTGATAGATTTTCAAGTGTCTGCAGTCCATTTCTGTGTCCAGGGTAGAAAAGAACAGCATGAAATGACTGGCTTACTCCCTCTCATAGTCATGGAGTCATACAGCATGGAAACAGACCCTACAGTACAATCAGTCCATGCCAAACACAGTCAAACGAGATTGGTCCCACCTTTCTGCTCCTGGCCCATATCCCTCCAAACCTTTCCTATTCATTTACTTATTCAAATGCCTTTTAAACATTGTAATTATGCCCAGATCCACCACTCCCTCAGCAGGTTTGCTCCAAACATTGTAACCTGTTGAGACTGTGACATCCAGGGGACACTCTCAGAAAGTTCTATTTGGAACGGAGAAACAAACCGATATCAGTAAATCGCTGCATATTTTGAAGAAGACCTGACTTAGGTGAGTCTGGCACTACTCTGGAGGAAGGAGGGAGATGTCTCAGGATTGTTGACACTTGCATCCCACAGAGTCAAAATGTGTGTGCGGGATCGATGCAGTTTCCTGTCACATGGTGGTGGTGTTTTATGTGGGAGGTATGTTTTGTATAATGTGATTACAGTTTAGTCCACTTAAAGTTGCAGTTGTGTGAATTCTCAGCACTCTCCCTCTGTTCCAGCTGTACAGAAGCTTGTATCGTTAAGTGTATATTAATAAGGGTAATTTTCTGATAAGTATAAGGTTTTCCAGCTCACGCCCCCATCCTCCCCATTGTAAATGGTAATTTGTTAATTGTTCATTTATCCACTTGTGTCAGCCCGCTGTACATATCAGACTCTGAGTGCTTGCTAAACAGAGCTATTATTGTAAATATAAAAGAACATTTTTCCAAATAAATCTGTTTTTCTGCAAAGCAACATTTCTCTTAAAGCCGCCAAGCCCTAACAGTTACCACAGAGGCCGGTATCCGATAGCAACGACCTGACATGAAGGTGGAGAGTTAAGGTTACAAACTCTGGTTCTACATATTCCTGGAGATTTTATCCTGTGACTTCTTACTTTCAGCTAGCCAGCCCTGTCAAACAGCCACTTAAAGTCAACTCCAATTTTCACATGAACTTATGGCTAGAAGCTCCAGTTCCCAACCCCACATCAGGACCTGTTGCCTGTGGAAGGTGTGTTGGTAAGAAAGTCAAATAGGTTGATTGACAGCTTTGTGATGTGCAGGCGGTAACAACCAGAGAGTTTTCTAGTCAGTCATCCAGCAGGAGGCGATGGCAAACCATTCACCTATGAGCATGGGCTAACCCAATGGAAGACCATCGCCCTACTCTCAGAAATAGACAGGTAAGAACAACTCAGCATCTCAGGCAGGAGTTTATCGTCTGAATGGCAAGACTGGAAATAGGCTCCCTCTGCTGGACTTGCCTACAATCACGGGGAACTTTAACTCTCCCCTCCACTGAAGGCTCCTTTTCCCACTCTACTTGACCCAGCTGCTTCCAGTGGTGAGGTATCCACAAGATTCAGACAGGGGCTCTCGTGCTGTAAAGTGAAAGACTGAATTAATTAATTGATTAATGTACTCATGAGGATTTGCAGCTGCGAACCAGAACCCTAACTCCTAACCTGCTGTTAACAAGATGCTGAAAGTTAGAATCATAGAGTCCCGACCAGTGTGGAAACAGGCCCTTTGGCCCAACAAGTCCACACCGACCCTCCGAAGAGTAACCCACCCAGAGCCATTCACTGAACCTGATATTAGCTGGAGCTTGAGCAGAGAGGCTGGGGGCTTTCCTGAGGCAGGTGAACAGCTGATGGGAAGGTGAAGATCCCTTCCAGGTAAGTGAGGAAACGACTTGCCTGGGCGCCAGGTAGGGTGGCCTTTATGCCACCTTGTGGCAGTTTTCCTAACATGGCCCTGGCAAACAATATAGCGTACCGTCTTCCTGTCTCTTCCGGTGCTCCTGCGGTCGTTCATCAGGAAAGACTCTGAGCTTGGATGAAATTTCCTAGGTTTTTATCTTTACTCTTTCACAATATGGACTCCCAATAGATTGGAGAAGTTGGGACTTGGAGAGAAGATGGAGATTTGATTGAACTTGAGCAGGCTGGACAGAGCAGAAAGCGAGAAGCTGTTCCACATTGTGAAAAGAGACAAGATCGAGAGGGCATAAATTTGAAGTGAATGTGCAAATAAAACAAGTGCAAACTAAAACCTTTTCTTACAGCAAGGAGTTAAAGTCTGAAATGCACTGTCTGGAATTGTGGTGAAGGCAGGTTCTACGGAGACATTCCAGAGGGTATGAATGGTTATTTGGATAGAAATAAGGAAAAGGCAGGAGATTGGCACAAGGTAATAGAGCTGATGGGCCCAATGGCCTCCCTTTGTGCAATTCTGCGATTCTATGAACTTGTGAGATGTGAGTGGTGTGAGTGGTGCTGGCTAGGCAGTATAGGCTGAGGAAGGACAGCACTCGTAAATCAGTTTGTAGCAATCAATGAGAAATGTCATGGTCACCCTGACTGAGACGAGTTTTCAATCCCAGGTTTATTAAAATCCTGCTGCCTGTGTGTCTGTCCTTTGTGAACCAGCTTCTCCGCACATCTATGCAGTTTCGATGACAGCAAGTCTATTGTCACTCAATTCACTCAGTTTAAAGAAAACTGACTTCCTGGAATGGAATCTACACACAGCACATGCACTTTCACAGTGTACCATGTTTGTAGGAATCACTGTTCATAGGAATATATCCCCTGCATCCAGTAGGTCTTTGTTGTAACAACTAAATTCCACCAAAAACTACTGTAGAATCTGAACCCCTATCCCCAGAGCATTGACCCTGGATCTCAAGGTTACTCATCCAATGACATTACCAATTTACCCCCATGGTCACAGCCCCCTCAATTCAATTTATGTTAAAATCGGGTAATAATGTCTCTTTATTCAAACTCAGTCACACAGACATGAATCCTAAACCTTGCATTTAGTTGCCCTTAACAACAACAGTATCTTTAGTATCTTTAATATGTACATCCCAATGCACTTTGGATTTAGTCCACTTAAAGTGGCAGTCAGCCCTCTCCATCTCCTTTGGAAAGATGTTGATGACCCTGATCTTTTCCTGAGTCTATTATTTAGGGGTCGCAACTGTGACTCAGGGAAGTTTGTTTTTCCTTCTCTGTAGAATTGTCTGTCTCCTCCCCACAGCAGTACAATCGAAACAGGAAACTCAAATTGTCAGGCTCAAACATAAAGAAAAGGAAAACAAACCACACAGACGCCGGGAGTTGTGAGAGATAAAGGGAAATGCATCCATCAGTCTTTCAGGGCAGGGTACAGTCCAAAAGCATAAGGATTATATTCAAACAAGATTCCCATCGTAAATGATAGAGATATTCCCACAATTTACAGATTAAATTTTATCATTCATAATGTGGAACATTATTTGACATTTGTTGAAGCAATCCATCTATTTTCTCAATTTGTACCATAGAATCCCATTAACTGTGGGTGGCACGGTGGCTCAGTGGTTAGTACTCCAGCCTCACAGCACCAGGGTCCCAGGTTCAATTCCAGCCTTGGGCATCTTCCTGTGTGGAGTTTGCACATTCTCCGTGTGTCTATGTAGGTTTCCTCCCACGGTCGAAAGATGTGCAGGTTAGGTGAATTGACCATGCTAACTTGCCCTTAGTGTTAGGTGCATTAGTCAGAGGGAGATGGGTCTGAGTGGGTTACTCTTCGGAGGGTTGGTGTGGATTTATTGGGCCAAAGGGCCTATTGCCACACTGTAGGGAATCTAATCTGTTCAGCCAAATACATTGGCTGAACTCCTTACTACGTACTAACCATGTAACAGAATCTTGTCGAAAACTGAATGATGGCAGGATGCTATAGGTTCAAGTTCCACTCTAGGGACTTGACTACAAAATTTAAGCTGAGGTTCCCAGTGCATGGCCCTACTGTTTTGTGCATAGGATTTTAAGCTGAAGACCTGCCTGACCTCTTGAGTGACTGTAACAGATACAATAGCATCTTTTGAAGAGGATCAAGGCATGGCTCACTGGTGTTTTATTCAGTATTGGTCTGTCAGTAAAAATCATCAAAGCAGATGTTCTGGCCTTACCCGCTTCACCCCCGTCACGTTAATTGGTGTGAATAAGACTGCCATGTTTCCCTCAGTAGCTGCATTTCAGAAAGTACAGAACAACCTCAGTTATCCGAACATCATTAATCTGAATTTCAGATTATCCAAACAAGATCTCAAGGTCCCATAAATGCATCCTTTGTTTGCGATCAGATCAGTTATCCGAACAAAATTCTCTCCGTCCGTCTCATTCGGATAATTGAGGTTGTTCTGTATTTCATTAGCTGAGGAAGCCCTGCAATCATGCAAGGAGCTACACCAATATAACTCCGTCCCTCTTTTAAACATTTGAGTCTAGTCTGTGGAATCATCCTAAATCTTTCCCAAGAGTGCAGGCACCAAAACAAAAATGCCATGTCTCATCTGGGAATGTTTAATTTTTCAGGAATAACTATAAGAATAAAAATCTATTGGAATTTTGTTAAATAATCACTTCTGTTTTTTAATCTCAGATTAAAATGTGGTGTTCTGTGGATTAACACAAACTATCCCCTTTTATTGAGCCACGTTAAAATAAAATTCAATAAATTCTTATTCATGAGATCTGCGTTTAAATCTATGAGGTACTGAAGTGACAAGGAAACACAGAGTCCAATAATCCCAACCTTTTCGATGGATCTCTGCCTTCTCCATGTCTACCTTAATCCATTCTCTCAATCCAAAGGTTTACTTGATCATCTCCTGATTCTGGAGTAGAGTGGTGCTGGAAAAGCACCGCAGTTCAGGCAGCATTCGAGGAGCCTCAGATGCTGCCTGAACTGCTGTGCTTTTCCAGCACCATTCCAGAATCTGGGTTCCAGCATCTGCAGTCATTGTTTTTACCCTTGATCATCTCCTGACTCCATTAAAAATATCCATTTCCGTGGCTGTTCCTTCCATTTGCCCCCCCCCCCCCGAACACATGCCTTCTTTGCCTCATCTTTAAAATTAATTTATTTGAACAAGTTTTTGATCACACCACGAGGGGAGGAGGTGACATGGGGATGTTGTTGCTGAACTAGGATGACAAAGAGCCCAGGAAAATGCTGTGCTACAACGCACGACCACAACATGATGTAATTATCTGCCATGATCATGCTGTGATAATCAGGTCAGCTCCCGTAATGTACTTTGAAGTTTAAGTCACATATGGCACGGTGGCACAGTGGTTAGCACTGTTGCCTCACAGTGCCAGAGACCCGGGTTCAATTCCTGCCTCAGGCGACTGACTGTGTGGAGTTTGCATGTTCTCCCCGTGTCTGCGTGGGTTTCCTCCGGGTGCTCCGGTTTCCTCCCACAGTCCAAAGATGTGCAGGTCAGGTGAATTAGCCATGCTAAATTGCCCGTAGTGTTAGGTAAGGGGTAAATGTAGGGGTATGGGTAGGTTGTGCTTCGGCGGGGCGGTGTGGACTTGTTGGGCCGAAGGGCCTGTTTCCACACTGTAAGTAATCTAATCTAATCTAAGTATCTTTCATAGACAGTGTGGTTAGGAAGGTGTTTGGCACACTTGCCTTCACTGCTCAGCCCTTTGAGTACAAGATTGGGAAGTCATGTTCAAGTTGTATTGATGATGCCTCTTGTGGAATACTGTGGCCAGTTCTGGTCTCCCAGTTATAGGAAGGATGTAGGAGAGGGTTCAGAAGAGATTTACCAGGATGTTGCTGGGTATGGAAGGTTTGAGTTAAAAAGAAAGGCTGGATGGGCTGGGACTCTTTTCACTGGAGCATAGGCGGCTGGGAGGCAACCTGATGGACGTTTATAAAATAATTAGTGATAGAGTTATTGGTAGTTGCCTTTCCCCTAGGATGAGAACTTTCAAGATTAACAGGCACATGTTTAAGGTAAGAGGATAGAGATTTGAAAAAGATATGAGAGGCAATTTGTTTATACAGAGGGTGGTTCACGCATGAGGCAAAGGTAGTAGTGGGTACAATTACAACATTAAACAGACATTTTGGATATGTACATGAATAGGGAAAGTTTGGAGGGATATGGGCCAGGAACAGGCAGGTGGGACTAGTTTATTTTGGGATGATGTTCGGTGTGGACTGGTTGGACTAAAAGGGTCTGTTTCCATGCTGTATGACTCAATTACTCTATAAGAATGATACGTGTCATACAGGCAACAAACATTTATTACAATACCTGGCTCCTTGTATATTTTCACCTTGTGAAAGCTTTGATCAAGATTTCCCAATCACGAGCAATTCTGACCTGTCTTCATACAAAGAACTAAAAACCAGTCCAGCACAGGAGCACACCCTTTGGCCCACTAATCCTGCGGCAAAACTTGGTACCTTGTCTTGCTAAAACTCTTTTGCCTCGAGACCATCCATATCCCTGTGTTCACTAACTGTTCATCTATCTGTCGCAATAGCTCTTCAATGTTCCTCTTCAATCTGCTTCTAACACTTCTGCTGGTAGTGCATTCCAAGAATTACCACCCATTAGTTTGGTTTGCGATTATGGCTTATGCCCGAAACGTCGATTCTCCTGTTCCTTGGATGCTGCCTGACCTGCTGCGCTTTTCCAGCAACACATTTTCAGCACTAAGGTTGAGGACTTCATGTATAAATAAAGGGTGACTTTGTGATGGGATATCAGCATCTATGGAGTTAGTTCATCTTTAACTGCTGTAAGACCAGTATCATCTTCACTGCCCCACTCCCTATGAATAGGTGGCCACAGGTGTGTGCTGTGCTCCAGGCAACAGTGTCCAATTGGCAGAGGGGGAAGCTCAGCAACAAATCTGATCAATTTCAGTTTTTAATACTGACAATAAAACCTGAAGTGATTACCTCAGTGACCCTGCAAAGCTCAGACTGAAAGTGCTCTGTTCTGCTGGAGTGGTAGTCCAATACTGTTCAGTCATGTTTCATTTTGAAGTAAGCTGGTCAAAGGTTGAGGTCAGGAAAACTACCATGTGATTGATGGTGGTGTGGGAATGAAAGCTGTCACCAGGATGAATATCAAATACTTTTAACACACAGCCCCCCTGATGGTATAATCACTCTACCTTCCAGCATTTAATGAATGGATCTTGTTCAACATTAAATTGTGGCTCTGGCTTTTGAGCAGCCACCCACATAGGATATCAGTAATGAGAAATAACTCCACCGGTATAATCCATTCGTTCCTCTTGTCTCTTCTCTTACACTGGAGATTTAGAGTGTATATTTTGCTGGTAATCTATACCCCAGGGTCTATGCACACCTTCAGAGACGAATAGGGTGTGAAGCACTTCGAGCAGTTTTAGTCAGGAGATGAGCTTTGCAATTGTACACTTAGAATTCTACAAGTGGTGACATTTACTCTGTTTAAAATTTATTTGCTGCTCCCTTTGTGTGGAACAATGCAAGACATTCACTTAGCCCCTTCCAATGAAGGTTTTATTTTATTCACTCATGATGATAGGCATTGCTGAATGGTCAGCAGTTATTGCCGGTCCCTAGTTGCCCTTGCTAGGCTTTTTCAGAGGGCTGTTGTGAGTCAAACACATTGCTGTGGCTCTGGAGTCACATGTAGGCCAGACCAGATGAGGATGGCAGATTTCCTTCTCTGAAGATATTAGTGAGGCAGATGGATTTTTCCTGACAATTGGCAATGATTTCATTGTCATCAGTATATTCATAATTCCAGGTGTGTTTTTTAATTGAATCCTAATTCACCATCTGCCGTGGTTGGATTTGAACTCAGGACATCACTTCCATATTCCGGATTAATAGTCTACTACCTCCCCAAACCTCACACTGTGTTTCCTCTTCTTGGAGGAGGTTGGAGCTGACACTGATTGGTATCTGGCACCACAGGTGGAACTTTCCTTCCATAGAATCCCTACAATGTGGGACAGTTTGGCCCATCAAATGCACACTGATCCTCTAAACAGCATCCTACCCAGACCAATCCCTTTACCACATCCCTGTAATCCTGCATTTCTCATAACTAATCGACCTAATCTGCACATTATTGGACTGAGGAATGAAACTGGATCAGCCGGGGAAAACCACACAGACACAGGGAGAATTTGCAAACTCCACACAGATTGTTGCCTGAGGCTGGAATTGAATCCGGGTCCCTGGCGCAGTGCTAACCACTGAGCCACCGTGCCTCCCAAAAACTTAAGTGCAAAGGCAGGTGTAAAGGCAGGAGGTACTTAACGCTCAACAGTGAACCAGGTTCTCCCTCATGATCACATTCTACTGAGCTCAGCACACAATCAGATACCAAATGTTATTGGCAAGAAACTCTAAAGCCTTCCAGGCTCCAAACTTCTGGAGACAGGTTTCAAAGGCATCCAAATAATACTTCATTCTCTGCAATCCAGGAATATCACTCAATCTCCGCTCATTAACCCCCAACTCCCAAACCACTACTGGAGTCTGGGGATGGGGGTGGAGACCCAGGACAGGAGGGTGATCGACCAGAATGGGGACAGTCACTGAGGCAGCCCATAGTGTATTAGCTCTTGAGAGGCAGGGGGTTCAAGACCAGTGAAGAACTGTGATCATTTAGGAATTTGAATGGGATTTGATGACCCAGCGTGCCATTAATATTTGTAAAGAGTTACTGGGAAATTTGCCGAATCTGCCTTGATCGCACAGATGTGCAATCGTGGTCTATTCCCCATATTTGCCACATGTTAATTCTGGGTATTCGGAGTAAGTTGCCTAATACATTGCATAACATTACAATACAATACAATACATTGTATTGCTGTTCTAATGTTGTACAGTAAAGTTTATTGTTGTTTGTTATTGTCTATTCTTGGAAACTGTGAAATTTATATTCTCTTTGCAAGTCCCCTGCATCTAACGCTTTTTATTGGTTTCAAGAAAAATACTACCAGTCCCTTGCCAGGTCATAACATAAATTTGACAGTCTGGTCTGGGATTGTAACACTACCCAATACTTCCTCCTATTCTGAGCCTGAGTTAGTGTTTTTAGGTAGCCATAGCATAGGTCTGTCATTCAGGAGACTTGCCTGATCAATCTTTTTTTAATTCATTCATTGAATGAGGGTTTTGTTGGCCAAGCCAGCATTTATTACCCAGAGGGCAGTTAAGAGTCAACCGCATTGATGTAGGTCTGGACTCTTATGTCAGCCAGACCAGGTAACGATGGCAAATCCCTTCCCTATAGGACATTAATGAACCAGATGGGTTTTTCCAACCATTGACAATGGATTCATGGTCATCAGTAGACTCTTACTTCCTGACTTTACTGAGTTCAAATTCCAGTATCTGCCATGGCAAGATTCAAACCCGCATCTCCAAAACATTCTCCAAGTCTCTGCATTAACAGCCTAGCAACAATATCACTAGGCCATTGCCTTTACTTGATTGCTGCTTTGGTGCCAGAGGTGTTCTTTCCTGTGCTCAGCAGGAAGAGCAGCAGTATGTTTTGATAACACATAGGTAAAAACAATGACTGCAGATGCTGGAAACCAGATTCTGGATTAGTGGTGCTGGAAGAGCACAGCAATTCAGGCAGCATCCGAGGACAGGCAAAATCGACGTTTCGGGCAAAAGCCCTGATAACACATAGTCTGTCCCTCTTAAAGTCAGCTTGTCCCTCTTAAAGGGGCACTACAGTCAGGTAAAGGGAGTTGAAGGTGCCTTCCTCTGTGACACTGGACAGAAATCAAAGCCGTGCAAATGAAGCACCAGGAAAATCAGAGTGTCCTGGGTTTTCATGGAGACTTAACAGGGTGGTGAAGGTCAACAGGAAGAGGACATTGGTGATATCTTCACGAGTGACCAGACATCCTTCAAGGCAAACCCACAGAAAGGAATGACAGAAGTTGATTGGGAAGAACCTTAAGAGCATAAGGTTCAATAACTGTCTCTCTCTAATGTCTCCAGCCACACCCCACAAGTGAATAAAAAATACTTGAATGAACAGGAAAATAAAAACCTTTATGTATTTGAAGAGTACACACTTCCAGCTGTTGCATGACGTTAGTGCAATGGCTAGTTTTGAGTTTTTCTCAGGAATTAATTCTTTGTCAGATGTACCTGGTGCATCTGAAATTCTCCAGCGTTTACCTTTGTTTATGATACACAAACTAGCTAACCATTTGTATTTGCTCTTCATTCCCCTTCAGGTGGAACCAGAAAATAAAAATAGTTCTGAAAGTGTGCAGTTAGAGCTGGAAAATATAAAAGGCAATTGTAATGCTTCGTATTGAAACCAATCCAAAAAAAATCCTTTGACAACTGACTGCACCTCATACCATACTGAGCTGGGCATTTTAGAAAGTTCCTTTTTTTTACCTTTTTTTCCCCTAAACTAAGGAGACTCTAAATCTCCTGGTTATATTTTCTTTTCTTTTGCCTGAGGAGATTCTAAATCTCCTGGTTTTATATTTTTCTCCCACATTACCGCCTAACAGTGGTAGTGCTTATAGTTTTCCCCAGCACTCATGATGTGTGCGTGCAGATGTGAAACACAGAGAAAGACAACAGGTGTATAAATCTTTATTCAATTTCCACCACCAGGAAGAAAGGAAACACCTGAGTGGCCAGTGACAAGCAGTGGCTTTAGAAATGTCCGATATTTGGTAAGTCAATCTGTACTGTGCCTGGAAAAGGAAAAGATTCCTACTTGGGTCATTCACCACTTTCTTTGCATCTATGGACTGTTGAGGTATGTTGCAAAGCGTGGCTAAGAAGAGGGTCAGGTTTAGATAGACACAGTGGTGTGTGTGCTTGAAGTGTTAGTACTGAGCAGTTTCCATCCAATTCTGGCAGATTAGGAAAGTCGTCAAAAAATGTGGCACTGGAAAAGCACAGCCGGTCAGGCGGCATCCAGGGAGCAGGAGAGTCAATGTTTCGAGCATAAGCTCTTCATCAGGAGTGTGATCTCCAACAGCTGCAGTCCTCACTTTCTCCCAGATTAGGAAAGTTGCCAATCTAATCACCAAGCTGCAAGATTTAGTTTGTTTAGTTAAGACAGCAGTGAAGAAACATTTTATCATAACGATGAGCGCTATTTAATACACCACATCTGTGACAGATCTCTGAAAAAGCTAACCACTCTGTTCTGTTCACCTATTCCCCCTATCTTTAGACTTACTTCTCTTTTAAAGGACACCATGGTTGGTGCTGAAAAGGCATCAGCAATCCTGTTGTTAATAGCTAGCCAGTAATCCCTGCTCCTCGGCACTGTGCCTACCAATGGGCTAAGATTGGACCCTTTACTGCTTCATACACATAGATTGTGAGAGTCAATGGTGAAGCAAATATTTATAGTTCATCCTTAGTTACCCTGAAATCAAAGTGGCTTGTAAGGATGGCAGATTACCTTCAATAAGTGTGAAGCTAAGGGTTTTTTTTTAAATAATTTGATTGCTTTGTGGTGTCACTAGCTTTTTAAAAGTGGATTTAATTAAAGTTTGCAGACTGCTGTGGTGGGGCTTCACAATGTTATTACCCCAGACCTCGGGAAGACTGGTCCAGTAATACAACTGCAGCACTGCGTACTAGATCAACAAGAAAATAACTGGCTTGTGATATCTAAATTCACTGCTGAAACTGATTTTTTGGTACTAGAGGGTGGCAGATGCTGAAAAAGAATTTGGAGCGAACAAATCAGCCTTTAGGAGACACAAAGGGAAAAGAACAGTGTACAATAAAGTCAGCATACCTGAGCAGGGAAGTCTAAAACATATTCTGACTGATCATCTCTGTGAATGGCACAGTGGCACGGTGGTTAGCACTGCTGCCTCACAGCACTAGAGACCTGGGTTCAATTCCTGCCTCAGGCGACTGACTGTGTGGAGTTTGCACGTTCTCCCCATGTCTGTGTGGGTGTGCTCCAGTTTCCTCCCACAGTCCAGTAATGTGCAGGGTAGGTGAATTGCCTGTGGTGTTGGGGAATGGGTCTGGGTGGGTTGTGCTTCAGTGTGGACTTGTTGGGCCGAAGGGCCTGTTTCCACACTGTAAGTAATCTAAAAAAAAAAGAGTTTTCTTGGAATCTCCGATATTGCACAAACAGAATGGGACACTAAAATAAAACAAAGAACTGTGGAGACTGTGGAAAATCTGAAACAGAAGTTGCTTGAGAAACGCAACAGGTCTGGCAGCATCTGTGGAGAGAAAACCCAGTTAACCTTTTGAGTCTGATGATGCTCCATCTGATGAGGGTGCAGAGGTGAGTGTGGTGGCTACCACAAAGGAGAAGTTGCTGGGGAAGCTGAAAAGTCTGAAGGTGGATAAATCACATGGACCAGATAGACTATACCCCAGAGTTTTGAAGGAGATAGCTGAGGAGACATTGTGGAGATCTTTCAGGAATCACTAGAGCCAGGGAAGATCCCAAAGGACAGGAAAATCGCTAATATAACATCCCTGTTTCAAAATGGAAGGAGGTAGAAGACAGGTGAGTATACAACAGCTAACCTGACCTGAGTCATCGGTATGATTTTAGGGTCCATTATTAGGGATGAAATTGTGGAAGTGCATTCTGAAAAAAGGATGAATTAGCATGGCTTCATCAAGGGGAGGTTCTGGATGTAGGTTTCTCACTGAACTGGACGGTTCGTTTTCAGATGTTTCGTCACCATACTAGGTAACATCATCAGTGAGCCTCCGGTGAAGCACTGGTGTTAGTGACCCACTTTCTAATAATGTGTTTAGATTTCCTTGGGTTGGTGATGTCATTTCCTGTTATTTTTTCTCAGAGGGTGGTAAATGAGGTCCAAGTCGATGTTCTTGTTGATAGAGTTCGGGTTGGAATGCCATGCTTTTAGGAATTCTCATCTGTCGGTTTTGTTCAATAACAAACCAATGAAACATCCATGGAATCTCCAATATTAGCAGAGGCAGTAATGCAGAGACTCAAACAAACAGCTCTGCCAACCATCCAACCCAAACTTTGGGTCCACTACGTGGATGACACCTTTGTCATCACTAAGCAAAACAAATTACAGGAAGCCTTCAAGACCATCAGTAATACCCTTACTGGCACAAAATTCACTAAAGAGGAGGAAAACAACAACAAACTGCTATTTCTAGATGTCACAGTAGAGCAAACAGCCAATGGGGAACTTCAAACTAGTGTCTACAGGAAAGCAACACATACAGACTAAATACTGAATGACAGAAGCAATCATCCCAACACCCACAAACAAAGCTGCATTAGAACATTATTTCAATGAGCCATCACTCACTGCAACACAGAGGAGCGACGAAGAGTAGAGGAAAATCACCTATACAGCGAATTCAAAAAGAATGGGTACCCAATGAACACATTCCGCCAATTTCTCAGCAAATGCAGACAAAACACATTCAGAAACCCTAGCCACTCTGCCTTACGTCAAAGACATCTTCAAAATGACTGCCAGACTACTCAGACTTCTTGGCATTGAGGTAGCCCACAATACACTAAAACAGCAGCAAATGAACTTGAAAGCCCCCAATACAGACAATAAACAAAATTGATGTCATTTACAAAATACCTTGCTAGAACTGTAACAAACACTACATTGAACAAACAGGCAGAAAACTAGCCACCAAGATATATGAACATCATTGAGCCACAAAAAGATGTGACCCACTATCACTAGTATCTTTACATACAGATGAGGAAATGTTGAAATTCTGCTCTGCACACTCGAGTCTGGATCAC
This sequence comes from Chiloscyllium plagiosum, assembly GCF_037043375.1. Classification (NCBI taxonomy): domain Eukaryota; kingdom Metazoa; phylum Chordata; class Chondrichthyes; order Orectolobiformes; family Hemiscylliidae; genus Chiloscyllium; species Chiloscyllium plagiosum. The sequence goes on along the minus strand of NW_028270152.1, from coordinate 17,564,628 downwards.
TATCATGGTCCCAACAAGTCAATCTCTCCTCAGAAGGCAACTCTGTCATCCTTACCTGGTCTGACTTACTTATGACTCCAGATGACATGGTTGATGCTTAACAACCATTTGGGCAATTAGGGTTGGGCAATAAATGCACGAATGAATTTTTAGAAATCACCGCTGCATATAATTGTTGCTTCTTTGGGCATTCCCCCAGTTACATAGAACATAGAACATTATAGTGCAGTACAGGCCCTTTGGCTCTCGATGTTAAGCCAACCTGTGGAACCAATCTGAAGCCCATCTATCCTACACTATTCCATTTTTATCCTTATGTTTATCCAATGACCAATTAAATGCCTTAAATTTGGTGAGTCTACTACAGTTGCAGACAGGGTGTTCTACGCCTCTACTACTCTCTGAGCAAAGAAAATACCTCTGACATCTGTCCTATATCTACCACCCTTCAATTTAAAGTTATGTCCCCTCATGCTAGCCATCGCCATCCAGGGAAAAAGGCTCTCACTGTACAACCTATCTAACCCTCTGTTTATATTATATGTCTCAATTAAGTCACCTCTCAGCCATCCTCTCTCTAATGAAAACAGCCTCAAGTCCCTCAGCCTTTCCTTATAAGACCTTCCCTCCATTCCAGGTGACATCCTAGTAAATCTGCTCTGAACCCTTTCCAAAACTTCCACATCATTCCTATATTGCGGTGACCAGAACTGTACACAATACTCCATGTGCAGCCGCACCAGAGTTTTGTACAGCTGCAACATGACCTCATGGCTCCGAAACTCAATCCCTCTACCAATAATTAACACCGTGTGCCTTCTTAACAACCCTATCAATCTGGGTGGCAATTTTCAAGGATCTATGTACATGGACACTGAGATCTCTCTGTTCATCTACACTGCCAAGAATCTTACCATTAGCCAAGTACTCTGCATTCCTGTTGGTCTGTTACATACTGCCATCCTGAAACTGACTTATTTATCTCTGTTTGCTGCCCATTAACCGATGCTAAATCCTTGCTTGTGCATCAGTTAGTTTACTAATTCATGGACAAAACCACATTCATTGCCCATTCAAAACTGCTCTTAAGGAACTAGTAGAGAGCCACTTTCTTGAATTGCTATGGTCCATCTGGAAAGGTAAATTTACAACGCTGAGATCAAAGGGGTTCAGGATTATAAGCCCATGACAGTGAAGAAATGGTGATATAGTTCCAATTCAGCATGGTGCATGGCTTTAAGAGGAACTTGCAAATGGTGGATCTCCCATATGCTTGCAGCCTTTGTCCTACTAGGAGAAGAGTTCCATAAATTATTATCAAAGGAGTTTTAGTTGCAATGTATTTTGTGGATGGTACACACAGCTGCCAATGTGCTCCACTGGTGAAGAGAGTGAATGTTTAAAGTGGCAATGTGTTGTCAATCAAATGAGTTGCCTTAAAACAAAAACAGAAAGAGCTGGAGAAATTCAGCAGGACTGGAAACATCTATCGAGAGAAAAACAGAGTTAATGTTCTGAGTCCAGTGACATTTAATCATGTTATGACATAAGGTAAACCCTTCTGCTCAATTTAACCCAGCAACACAGAAACAATTTATCCCATGCAGTAATCTGTGAAAATTCGATAGGCCAAGAACTAGTTAAAGTAAAAATTAACAACCTTATTTCTTAAAGTATAACAGAGAATAATTAACTAACAACTATCTGCAATTCCATCCTCTAACCTATCTTTTACCTTCTTTTCTATAATACTAGTCCGATAAAACTCCCGATTAAGATTTACAAAACTAAACTTTTTATCTCAAAAACCAGGCAGCTTTTAGTTCTCTGTATTCCTGCCTTCTTTTCTTCATCTTGGGAATTCTGTTTCACAGGTTACTGATCGATAAAGGTACCTTTAAAAGAGCTATTTTTATCAGGCAGTCTTTACATGCTGGTAGCCTGGCAGTTCTCCTCTCAACTGTCCAATCCTCCCCGGTCTTATACCCTCAAAGATTGTGTCATTGGCTTTTAAGATTGTCAATATACTCAATTCAAACTTGATTGGGATTTGGTATTTTCAGGGTATAATTTAAACTGATTAGCCAAATTCAAGTTTGTTTTTGTCTCATAGCAACTCAGCCAGTGCTATCTATTCTGAACCAAATGTTATTTTGTAAATTCTCCAGCACTGGGTGCACTTGCCAGGTCCTTCACTCTCTTAAAGGTACAGTCCACTTCTATAACTTCATAACAATCATAACTAAAAACAGTTGGGAAAGGTTTATGCTGACGATGGAGTGGGAAGTGAATGGAGCACGTGGAGACAGTGTCCAAAGAGAGAAAGAGAGATGGCAGAGGCAAACAAAGAGATTGTTGATTATAAGTTGAGACAGATGTAAATGCTGGGCGGGGTGCTATGAGAAGTCTGCATTTATTGCCCATCCCTAACAGCTGTTAAGAAGCTGGTCACAGGCTGCCTTGCTGAGACATTGAGCTTTTCCTGTGTGTTGAAGCTGCACATTTTTGACAGGCTCCTTGTATAATGGGGACAGGATTTAGAGAGTCAAGAGAACATGGATAAGACGGGCCAAATGACTCCTTTCCATGGTCCCACACAAAATTCCCAGTATCTTAGATTCCCTAGAGTGTGGAAACAGGCCCTTCGGCTGAACAAGTCCACACCAACTCTCCAAAGAGTGACCCACCCAGACCCATTCCCCTACATTTACCCCTAACCAACCTACACACCCCTGAACACTATGGACAATTTAGCATGGCCAATTCACCTAACCCCTTGCATATCTTTGGATTGTGGGAGGACACCAGAGCACCTGGAGGAAACCCATGCAGACACGGGGAGAACGCGCAAACTCCACACAGGCGGGTGCCTGAGATGGAATCAAACCTGGGTCCCTGGCGCTATGGGGCAACAGTGCTAACCACTGAGCCACCATACTGGCCTAACCTCTCTGACCTTTTCCTGCAGTTGTGTGACTTGTCCATTTGAGCTTTTAGTAACCCCTCCAAGATGATGATACGGGGCACTTGGCAATGTTTATGCCATTGACTATTAAGGAGAGGTCATTTAATTCTTTCTTGTTGGAAATTGTCAATGGCAGTCACTGAAATATAAGGAAATGGCAGGTGAAGCAATCAGATATTTTTATACCAATTGGCACCAAAGAAGAAGCAGGTAACATCTCAAAATAGCTGTAGATCAGGAGATGGAAGGAAATGAGGAATTTAAGAAAATTCCAATTGACAGGAAAGTGTCACTAAGCAAATTGTTCGAGTTGGAGACTGACAAATCATTGATCCTAATGGATTTATTCCTAATGTCTTAAAAGAAATGGCTAGTGAGATGATCAATATGTTGGTTTTAACTTTCCTAAATTCCTTAGATTCAGGGTAAATTCTATTTGATTGGAAAGACACAATATTTTCCAATCAAAACCGGAGGGCAGCCAAAAGTAGGAAACAGCTGGCAAGTTAGTTTTGTCATCTATCATAGGTTAGACATTGGAAATTGTTTTAAGACATATGGCAGAACACTTAGTAAACTTTCAAGGTCATCAAGCAAAGGCAACATGGTTTTGTGAAAGGGAAATCATAGTTAACTCATTTACTGTGGTTCCTTGACAAAGCAACATACACTGTGCATAGACTGGTTCCTGGGTGGCAGGACTGATATTTCAAACGAGATTGGATCAGTTAGGACTTTATTCATTGGTGTTTAGAGGAATGGGGCGTGGTGATGGGGGTGTGGTCTCATAGAGATCTCTCCATTTCTAACAGGACTAGACAGGGTAAACGTAGGAAAGATGGTCCAGATGACGAGGGAATCCAGACCATGGATCACACTCTAAGGATATAAGTTAGGCCATTTGGGATTGAGATGAAGAGAAATTTCTTCACCCTGAGAGTAGTGAGCTTATCGAATTCTCTGCCACATAGAACAGCTGAGGCCAAAATATTGAATGTCTTCATAAAGTCATAGAAATGTACAGCATGGAAACAGGCCTTCTGGTTCAACTTGTCCATGCTGACCAGATATCCTAAATAAATCTAGTTCCATTTGTCAGCATTTGGTCTATATCCATCTAAACCCTTCCTATTCATATACCATCCAGATGCCTTTTAAATGTTATGATCATACCAGCCTCCACCACTTCCTCTGGCAGCTCATTCCATACACTCTGCCTGAAAAAGTTGCTCCTTACATCCCTTTTAAATCTTTCCCCTCTCACTGTAAACCTATGCCCTCTAGTTCTGGACTCCCCCACCCCAGGGAAAAGACTTTGTCTATTTATCCTATCCAAGCCCCTCATGATTTTATAAACCTCTATAAAGTCATCCCTCAGTCTCTGATGCTCCAGGGAAAGCAGCCCCAGCCTATTCAGCCTCTCCTATAGCTGAAACCCTCCAACCCTGGCAACATCCTTGTAAATCTTTACCATCCCTTTCAGGTTTTATAGTATCCTTCCTTTTGTAGGGAGACCAGAATTGCATGCAGTATACCAAACAGCAGAATTAATATATAGTTCTTAGATCTTAAAGGATCTAAAGGTGTGAGGACAAAGCAGGAACTGGGTACTGTGTTGGATGATCAGCCATGATCATATTGAACGGTGGAGCAGGATCAAAGGGCTGAACAGTCTACTCCTGCTCCTATTTTATATGTTTCTATGTTAAAGCAGAACCAGTGAGGGTCAGTGTGGACTTGTTGGGCCAAAGGGTCTGTTTCCACACTGTAAGTAATCTAATCAGGATAGAGCAATAAGAGAAGACCTGATTGAAACATATAAAATTGTTGTTAAAATCTAGCTAGAAACCAATGATTTTTTTAAAAGTAGACAAATTGTGAGATCCAGCAATCACAAGAATTCATGGTTTTGAACATATAAACCTTGCTGTACAATGTTAGAACACTAACAATTTCTGTATATTCCAATGCCCAGAATTAAGATATGTTAGGCATAGGTAATAGTCTGTGATTGAACGCTTTATAACATTTATATAACAGTAAATGAAAGGAAGACAGGCTCTCTGATTTTGTCAGAACTTAGGCAGATATCAAAAGCATCAGAGGATGGGAGAATGTCGAACTTTCTCTATCAGGGTGGTAAAGGCAGAAACCCTCATATCATTTCAGAAGTATTTCAATGTGCCGCAACACCAGGGTGTACATAGCACAACCCTCCCTTCTTCTTATTCGTCTGAAGTCCACCCTGTTTTCAACCTCTTTTTTCTGAAACCTTTACTGTCCACCTTTCTTGAAATATTGATGCCCTCCAGCTCTCCATTTCGCCTTCAGCTAACTTCCCACTCTCCACACACACCTCCCAATTTTAGAAAATCTGTGTGAATCTGATCTGATCCACCTCGAATCAATAATAGAAGTGTAACTGGGCTGACTAACAGCAAACAGGCTTTGATTAATACAGTGAGTGAGGAGGACCTTCAGGGGAGCTAAAAAAAACTTCAGATTAAAGAGAAAGCTTGAGGAACTGGTCAGAATACAAACATAAGAATACAAGGTTTAGAATGGTCGATATCTGGTGAGGACAGTGTTACCCATAAAGTAGAAGTTTGGTGGAATTGTGTTAGAATCTCAGGGTAAGAGATAGTCCATTTAGGACTGAGGAGGAGGTGGAATTTCTTTACTCAGCAGGTGGTGAATCTTTGAAATTGTCAACACCAGAGGACTGTGGAGGCTCTATCGTTATTTTGAACACTGAGATTGATGGATGTTAAAACATTAAAGGATATGAGAATAGGCTTTGAATGTGTGTTTGCAATAGAAGATTGGCCATGACCTCACTGAACTATGGCCTGGGCTAGATGACCCTCCTCCTGTCCCTATTTCATATGTTCTTATGTATCATTTATAGAATGGCAGATCAATGAAGTTGTATGACTCGTAGTTGGCAGAAGATAAGATTGTCGGCTTCATAAACATTAGGTGGAATAATATCGTGAAACAGACTGTCATAGCGCTTATCCCACTCCCTCATCTCCACCATTGCTGCCTTTATCGCAAGTACAATTTTTTCTCACGATTTTTCAAAGCTCAATGAGAACCGTGTCCCAATGCACAATAATTGCAGAACTACCAGAATTTGTAAAGAATATCCATACTCTCTGCACTTATCTTTCATAATACTTCTCCTTGCTGCCAGGATGCAACATATGAGCACTTCCAATCAGCCATCTGCCTGTCCAATGTATAACCTGAATAACTGGGACCATATAAAGTGCTTGGAGATAGCCTTCATCTCATGACTGAGAGAGACCTACTGTAGGCCAGACTTCTTGTGTTGGTGCATGGCCTTGTGTCTTGCTGAATCTGTTAAAGTCAGCAGCATCATTTGTACCGATGCAACTGAAAAGTTAGTGAGACCATTTATCAAGTCAACCATATAGCTGTGGGACTGGAAACACATGTAGATCACATCGCGTAGGGGCAGCTACATTCCTTGCCGAGAGAATATTTGTGAAGAGATGGATTTTTGCAACAATCAACGGACATTTTACAGTTTCTGCTATTGTATCCAACCTGTTATGATACAGCTCTGGAACAGGTGGGACTTATAGAGTCATAGAGATGTACAGTATGGAAGCAAACCCCCACCCAGTCCAACTTGTCCATGCTGACCAGATATCCCAACCCAATCCAGTCCCACCTGCCAGCATTCAGCCCATATTCCTCCAAACATTTCCCATTCATATACCCACTCAGATGCCCCTCCAATGCTACAACTGCACTAACCTCTACCACTTCCCCGGCAGCTCATTCCATACATGTACCACCCTTTGTGTGACAACGTTGCCCCTTAGGTCTCTTTTACATCTTTACACTCTCACCATAAACCTATGCCCTCTAGTTCTGGACTCCTCCACCCCAGGGAAGAGACTTTGTCTATTTATCCTGTCCACGCCACTCATGATTTTATAAACCTATATAATGTCTCTCCTGAGCCTCCAATGCTCTAGGGTAAACAGCCCTAGCCTATTCAACCTCTCCCTATAGCTCAGATCCTCCAACCCTGGCAACATCCTTGCAAACCTTTTCTGAATCCTTTTAAGTTTCAAAGCATCTTTCCGATAGGAAGAAGACCAGAATTGCATGTAATATTCCAACAGTGACCTAACCAATGTCCTGTACAGCCGCAACATGACCTCCCAACTCCTGTACTCAATACTCTGACCAATAAATGAAAGCATACCAACCCCCCTACTTCACTATCCTATCTACCTGCGACTCCACTTTCAAGGAGCTATAAACCTGCACTCCAAGGTCTCTTTGTTCAGCAACACTCCCTAGGGCCTTACCATTAAGTGTATAAGTCCTGCTAAGATTTGCTTTCCCAAAATGCAGCACCTCGCATTCATCTAAATTAAACTCCATCTGCCACTTCTTAGCCCATTTGTCCATCTGATCAAGATCCTGTTGTAATCTGAGGTAACCCTCTTCGCTGTCCACTGAACCTCTAATTTTGGTGTCATCTGCAAACTTACTAACTATACCTCTTATGCTCAGATCCAAATCACTTATATAAATGACGAAAAGAAGTGGAACCAGCATGGATCCTTGTTGCACTCCACTGGTCACAGGCCTCCAGTCTGAAAAACAACCCTCCACCACCACCCTCTGTCTTCTACCTTTGAACCAGTTCTGCACCTAAATGGCTAGTTCTCCCTGTATTCCATGAGATCTAAACTTGCTAACCAGTCTCCAACTTGAACCCTGACCTTCTGGCTCAGAGGTACGGGCATTACCAGTATACCACAAGGCCCCTCTTTTGGAATAAACCTTTATTCCCTGACCAGCAATTAAACCTGGACCAAGGTGATAAAAGCACCAAACATTAAGAAGCTAAGAAATAAGATGGGGACAATATTGGAGTTGAACAATAGATCCCCAAATAGTCAATGGGAAGTAGAGGAACAAATATGCAGGGAGATTGGGGAGATTTGCAGGAGTAAGAGGGTTGTCAAAGTAGGGGATTTTAGTTTTCTTAACATAGACTGGAATGGCCATAGCGTTAAGGGCTTAGGTGATGTGGAATTTGTTAAGTGCTTTCAGGAAAGCTTCCTCAAGCAGTAGATAGAGGGTCCTACTCGGGAAGGGGCAAAATTTGACCTACTCTTGGGAAATAGGTGACTGAGGTAACAGTGGGGAGCACTTTGAGACCAGTGACCATGGTTCTATTAATATTAAAATAGTTATGAGAGGGACAAAACTGGTCCATGTATTCAAGTTCTAAATTGGGTCAAGGTGAATTTTGATGGAATTAGACAGGAGCTTGTTTGTAGACAATGGGACCTCCAACATGGGGAGGCCTTTAAAAGTGAGATAGCTAGAGTTCAAGGTCTATATGTTCCTGTTAGAGTAAAAGGCAAGGTTGACAAGAATAAACAATCTTGGATGACAAGAGATATTGAGGCTTTGACCAGAAAAAAGGAGGTATGGCTCAGATACAGGTAGCTGGGCTCAAGGGAATCCCTGAAGATATATAGGGGATACAGGAGTTTACTGAAGAAGGAAATCAGGAGGGTGAAAAGCAGTCATAAGATAGCCTTGACTGAGAAGATTAGGGTGAATCCAAAGAGATTCTTTAAGTATATTAAAGGAACAAGAATAACTTGAGACTGAAAAGGGCCCCTCAAGGACCAGAGTGGACACGTATGTGTAGAACCGCAGGAGATGGGTGAGGTCCTCAATGATTATTTCTCCTCTGTGTTTACCATGGACAAAGACTTGAAAACTTAGGGAAGTTAATGCTCACTTCTTGGGGATAGTCCATGTCACAGTGATTAGATTCCCTACAATATGGAAAGAGGCCTTTTGGTTCAACAAGTCCACACCGACCCTCCAAAGAGTAACCCACCCAGACTCATTCCCTTACCCTATATTTATCCCTAACTAATGAACCTAACACTATGGGCAATTTAGCATGGCCAAGTCACCTGAATTCACCTTTGGATTATGGGAGGAGACCGGAGCACCCGGAGGAAACCCACGCAGACACGGGGAGAATGTGCAAACTCCACACAGATAGTTGCCCGAGGTGGGAATCAAACCCGGGTCCCCGGCACTGTGAGGCAGCAGTGCTAACCACTGAGCCACCATGCCACCCAGTGAGGGGGCATTGGATGTATTAGAATATATGAAGGTGGATAAATCTCCTGGTCCTGGGAGCAATTGTTCCACTGAAAGGGCACAGCAGACATGTGGAGACTGTTTTAGGAGCAGTTGTTGCAAGTCATGCATGAATTTGTTCCTCTGAGACAGGTAAGAAGGGGTAAGATTAAGTAACCTTGGATGACGAGAACAGAGGAGCTTCTCGTCAAAAGGAAGAAGGCAGCTTACGTAAGGTGGAGGAAGCAAGGATCTAGCACAGCTTTAGAGGATTACAGGCTTGTGAGAAAGGAGCTCAGAAATGGACTGAGGAGAAGCAGTAGAGGGCATGAAAAAGGCTTGGCAAGAAGGATTATGGAGAACCCAAAGGCATTTTACTCATACGTGAGGAATGAGAGAATGATCAGGGAGAAGGTAGGGCCGATCAGGGATAGCACAGGGAACTTTTGTGTGAAATGAGCAGATCGGGGAAGCCCTAAGTGAGTTTTTTGCGTAGGTTTTCACTAAGGAAAAGGACCTTGTTGTGAATGATAACTTTGAGGAGCTGGGATACAGGATTAACAAGATCAAGATTGATGAAGTTGATGTGCTGGAAATTTTGGAAAACATTAAGATTGATAAGTCCGCAGGGCCAGACCAGATTTAGAGTCATAGAGATGTCGAGATGTACAGCAAGGAAACTGACCCTTCGGTCCAACCCGTCCATGCCAACCAGATATCCCAACCCAATCTAGTCCCACCTGCCAGCACCCGGCCCATATCCCTCCAAAACTTTCCTATTCAGATACCCATCCAATGCCTCTTAAATGTTGCAATTGTACCAGGCTCCACCCCTTCCTCTGGCAGCTCATTCCATACATGTACCACCCTCTGTGTGACAACGTTGCCCCTTAGGTCTCTTTTATATCTTTCCCTTCTCACCCTAAACCTATGCCCTCTACTTCTGGATTCCCCCACCCCGAAGAAAAGACTTTGTCTATTTATCCTATCCATGCCCCTCATGATTTTGTAAACCTCAATAAGGTCACCCCTCAGCCTCCGACGCTCCAGGGAAAACAACCGTAACCTGTTCAACCTCTCCCTATAGCTCAAATTCTCCAACCCTGGAAACATCCTTGTAAATCTTTTCTGAACCATTTCAAGTTTCACAACATCTTTCCGATAGGAAGGAGACCAGAATTGCACGCAATATTCCAACAGTGGCCTAACCAATGTCCTGTACAGCCGCAACATGACCTCCCAACTCCTGTACTCAATACTCTGACCAATAAAGGAAAGCATGCCAAACGCCTTCTTCACTATCCTATCTAAGGGCGGCACGGTGGCACAGTGGTTAGCACTGCTGCCTCACAGCGCCAGAGACCCGGGTTCAATTCCCGCCTCAGGCGACTGACTGTGTGGAGTTTGCACGTTCTCCCCGTGTCTGCGTGGGTTTCCTCCGGGTGCTCCGGTTTCCTCCCACAGTCCAAAGATGTGCAGGGTCAGGTGAATTGGCCATACTAAATTGCCCGTGGTGTTAGGTAAGGGGTAAATGTAGGGGTATGGGTGGGTTTCGCTTCGGCGGGTCGGTGTGGACTTGTTGGGCCGAAGGGCCTGTTTCCACACTGTAATCTAATCTAATCTAATCTACCTGCGACTCCACTTTCAAGGAGCTATGATCCTGCACTCCAAGGTCACTTTGTTCAGCAACATTCCCTAGGACCTTACCATTAAGTATATAAGTCTTGCTAAGATTTGCTTTCCCAAAATGCAGCACCTCGCATTTATCTGAATTAAACTCTATCTGCCACTTCTCAGCCAATTGGCGCATCTGGTCAAGATCCTGTTGTAATCTGAGGTAACCCTCTTCACTGTCCACTGCACCTCCAATTTTGGTGTCATCTGCAAACCTACTTACTGTACTAACTGTAATTTACCCTATGCTGCTCTGGGAAGTGAGAAAGGAGTTTGCTAAGCTGCTGGTGAAGATCTTTGCCTCCTCACTCTCCACAGGAGTCGTACCGGAGGATTGGAAGGGTAATAGGGTGGTCAGCAAAGTTTTGGAAACAATTCTGAGGGATAGGATTTATGACTATTGGGCAAAGCATACCATGATTAAAGGCAGTCAGCATGGCTTTGTGAGGGGCAGGTCATGCCTGACAAACCTTATTGAGTTCTTTGAGGAGGTGACAAGACAGGTCGACGAAGGTCAAGCAGTGGATGTGCTGCATATGGACTTCAGCAAGGCATTTGATAAGGTTCCCCATGGTAGGCTCAGTCATAAATTCAGGAAGTATGGGATATAGGGAGATTTGGCTATCTGGATTCAGAATTGGCTGCCTGACAGAAGGCAGAGAGTGGTTGTAGTTGGAAAGTATTCTGCCTGGAGGTCAGTGTTGAGTGGGGTCCTGCAGGGCTCTGTTCTTGGGCCATTGCTCTTTGTAGTTTTTATAAATGACTTGGATGAGGAGGTTGAGGAGTAGGTTAGTAAATTTGCAGATGACACAAAGGTTGGAGGTGTCATTGATAGTATAGAGGGCTAATGCAGGCCGCAGTGTGACATAGACAGGATGCAGAGCTGGGCTGAGAAATGGCAGATGGAGTTCAACCTGGATAAATGTGAAGTGATGCATTTTGGAAGGTCGAACTCGAATGCTGAATATAGGATTAAAGACAGGATTCTTGGCAGTGTGGAGGAACAGAGGGATCAGGGAGTGCAAGTACATAGATCCCTCAAAGTTGCCACCCAGGTTGATAGGGTTGTTAAGAAAGCATATGGCGTTTTGGCTTTCAATAACGGGAGATCGAGTTTAAGAGCCGTGAGGTTTTGCTGCAGCTCTACAAGTCCCTGGTGAGACCACACTTGGAATATTGTGTCCAGTTCTGATCACCCAACTATAGGAAAGATACAGAGGTTTTGGAGAGAGTGCAAATGAGATTTACCAGGATGCTGCCTGGACTGGAGGGCTTGCCTTATGAAGAAAGGTTGAATAAGCTCAGACTTTTCCCTCTGGAGAGAAGGTTATCAAGGTATACAAGATAATGAGAGGAATGGATAGAGTCAATAGCCAGAGACTTTTCCCCAGGGCAGGATTGACTGGTACGATGAGTCATAGTTTGAAGATATTAGGAGAAAGGTATCGAGGGTGCGTCCGAGGTAGGTTCTTTACGCAGAGAGTTGTGAATGCATGGAATGTGTTGCCAGCGGTGGTGGTGGAAGCAGAGTCATTGGGGACATTTAAGTGACTGCTGGACATGCACATGAATAGCGGTGAGTTAAGGAGTCCATAGGTTAAGTTACTATGTTTTACATTAGGATTAACCCGCGGCACAATATTGTGGGCCAAAGGGCTTGCTCTATGCTGTACTTTTCTATGTCCTAAATATATCCAAAAATACTGCAAGAGGCTAGAGAAGAAATTGCTGGCTGACATTTTTGTGTCATCATTAGCCACAAGTGAGGTCCAGGAAGATTGAAGAATAGCAAATGTTTGCCCTTATTCAAGAAGAGCTGCAAAACAAACCTGGAAACTATAGACCAGTAAGCCCAGCATCTGTAGTAGGTAAGTTACTTGAGAAGATTCTGAGGGATAAGATGTACATTCGTTTGGAAAGACAAGTTTGATTAGAAGTAGTTGGTATGGTTTTGTGTGTGGGAGATCATGCCTCACAAATTTGTTTGCATTCTTTGATGAAGTGTCCAGGAAGGTTGACGAGGGCACAGCAATAGACGTAGTCTATATGGATTTCAGTAAGGCCTTTGATAAAGTTCCACGTGGTAGGCTGCTCTGGAAGGTTAGGTTGCATGGAATTCAGGGGGAGCTGGCAAATGGGATACTCAATGATTTGATGGGAGAAAGCAGAGGGTAATAGTGGAAGGATGCTTGTCAAACCAAAGGCCTGTGACTAGTGGAGTGTCTCAGGGGTCAGTGCTTGGCCCAGTGCTGTTTGTTATCTTTATCAATGATTTGGATGAGAATATACAAGGCATGATTCGCAAATTTGCAGATGACACTAAAATAGGCAGTATCGTGGACAGTGAGGAAGGTTATCAGAAATTGGAGTAGGGGAAGTGGGCCGAGACATGGCAAATGGAGTTTGATATAGATAAGTGTGAGGTCTTGCATTTTGAAAGTCAAATCAAGGTAGGAGTTTCATGGTGAATGGTAGGGCTTTAAGGAGTGTAGTGGAACAGAGGGACCTTGGAGTTCAGGTTCACACTTCTCTGAATGTCGAAGCACAGGTAGGTAGAGCAGTGAAGGTTTTTGGCACACTGCCCTTCATCAGTCAGGGCACTGAGTATTAAAATTGGGAAGTTATGTCGCAGTTGTCCAGGACACTGGTGAGGCCGTACATGGAGTATTGTGTTCAGTTTTGGTCACCTTATTATAGGAAGGATATTATTAAACTGGAAAGAGTGCCGAAGGAATTTACAAGGATGTTGCCAGGACTGAATGGTCTGAGTTATAGGGAGAGGTTGGACAACAGGCGACTAACTGTGTGGAGTTTTCACGTTCTCCCCGTGTCTGCGTGGGTTTCCTCCGGGTGCTCCGGTTTCCTCCCACAATCCAAAGATTTGCAGGTCAGGTGAATTGGCCATGCTAAATTGCCCGTAGTGTTAGGTAAGGGGTAAACGTAAGGGTATGGGTGGGTTGCGCTTCGGCGGGGCGGTGTGGACTTGTTGGGCCGAAGGGCCTGTTTCCACACTGAAAGTAATCTAAAAACAAACATAGGACTTTTTTCTTTAGAGCGTAGGAAACTGAGGGAGGATGTTATAGAAATGTATAAGATCTGAGAGGCACGGATCGGAAGAATGCATTCCATCTTTTTTACAGGGTTGGGGAATCGAGGACTAGAGGGGATCAGTTTAAGGATGGGGGGGAGTAAGTAAAAGGGAACCTGAGGGGCAAACATTTTACACAGAGGGTGGTACAAATATGGAATGAGCTGCCAGCAGAAGTGGTCGAGGCGGGTATATTAACAATATTTAAAAGGCATTCAAACAAATACATAGATAGGAAAGGTTTAGAAGGATATGGGCCAAATGCAGAAAAAGGGGATTAGAGTGGATGGATATTTTGGTTGGCATGGACCAGTTTGGGTCAAAGGCCCCATTTCCGTGCTGTGGGACTCTTTGACTAACAACTAGACCACCAGTGAAATTAATTCATAGCCACTGTAAGACTAACTTTTAATTCCAGATTTATCAACTGAATTCTGTTTTCACTGTTTGCACTGACAGGATCAAAAAACCAAATAACTAGAGCATTGGATTGGACCTTTAGATCACCACTCCATCACCATTCCCTGCTAATAAAAAAAGCTATGAACTCCAGGAGATGGCAGCAAGCTGGATATAATGTTGGTTCTGTGGCAATGGTTGATATGTTTTTGTAACTGGAAGTCTGATTCTAATGGAGTTCTGTCGGGTCAATGTTACGTCCCTGTGTTTCATGCATAAATATACACAGAGAATTAATCAACTATTTGGGCATAAACGTAGGGAGCATGATCAAGAAGAGGACATGAAAAATGGTTGACAATAAGGAGGAGACTGTCAGCTGCCATAAAAAAATAGCAATGGACTGGTCAGTTGGATGGAAAGGTGCCAAATAGGTTTCAGCAGAGACAGGGCTGAGGTGATGCACTTGAGCATGTCAAACAAAGCAAAGAAATACACAATTAATGGGAGAATCCTGAGAAGTATACAGGAATAGAAAAGATTATAGAGAGAGGGTCAACCTGTCCAAAATTCCACAGGGGAGCAGTGGAAGGGTCAGGTGACCAGGTTGCCCTTGACCCTTAAGTGGGTCGCACGGTGGCACAGTGGTTAGCACTGCTGCCTCACAGCGCCAGAGACCCAGGTTCAATTCTCACCTCAGGCGACTGACTGCGTGGAGTTTGCACATTCTCCCTGTGTCTGCGTGGGTTTCCTCCGGGTGCTCCGGTTTCCTCCCATAGTCCAAAAATGTGCAGGTTAGGTGAATTGGCCACGCTAAATTGCCCGTAGTGTTAGATGCAGGGGTAAATGTAGGGGAATGGGTATGGGTGGGTGCACTTCGGCGGGTCGGTGTGGACTTGTTGGGCCGAAGGGCCTGTTTCCACACTGTAAGTAATCTAAATCCATGCCCACATCAAATGTGAGGAGTGGGGTCCAATCAAGCAGGTAGCCTGTTGGGTTTATCTGTGCAGTGTGATGTTGGGCAAGGGGCAGCTGGCTTTGGGGAGGGGGCTCCACTGCATATTTCAGAGGCAACTCCACCCTCTACCCACCCCAAGTCAAGCTCATATTGCCACTGCTTTCCCACCAACCCAGACTTGAAGGAAACCTGGATCAACTATTCCCCTTCATCAGGGCCAGGTTGGCAGGCCTCAGCAATACATCAGGTTGATCCGAAATGCAACCTCCACTAGCTCCTCTTCTTCAGGAACTTGCTCTAACAGGGAGTACCAAGCAAGGGGAGAGATTGAGAAGGAGACTTTATTGGAAACTACAAATAAAGCCATGTTCTTTGTCGGCAGACTGTGCCAAAGAGGTGACAGCCATTCTCTGGTTCATTTCTCAGGATGTACCTCAGATTTAATATTTAAAGAAAGGTTTGCATTTAACTATCAGTCATTGTCTAACTGATGTAATATCCATGGCGATGCCTCTACCAGTCGGAGTTCACTTATCAACCAGTCAGCTCTCTCTTCTCATACAATAGAAATGTTATTTTACTCTTACAATAGTACTCTTGCAAAATGTCCAGATGAGTGCCAGAAACAAAACTTTGATAAGATGTCTTTTCCCAGCACTATTCAAGTTCTGTACCAGCAAACAACTATTTGATCAACAATATTTATTCCTATAGTTTTTTTTTTGTGTAGCAAAGTCCCAAGGTACTTCCCAGGATGCTTATCAAGCAAAATCTGACATTTTGTCACAATGGACACTAGCTAAAGCTCTACCCACCTCTTAGAAAACTCCCCCTACTCACACATATAAACTAATGTCAAAAAAAGTTTGTGTTATCAGTATTAGTGGAGGGAAAATCTGGGAAGGCAGTCTGTCGCCCCCCTGTCCACAGAGTTCACTGACATGATCCTTCTTCACTAGGTCTTGCTGCTTCAGATACTTTCATTTTCTCACAGGAGGCACAGAGCAACTGGTTCAGAGCTTCTAAAGTCTCTGACATACTGGTTAAAAGCAACAACTTGCAATAACTAGTAAAGGTAAACAAACTGCTTTCTTCAGGCTTTGGGCTTTTTTCCCTGCAAAGACAAGGACACCAAAACCCCTTCCCAAGATCTGAAGGTCTCAGACTATCCCATTCATGCTCACAAGCTGTTCAGCTACTTAGGAGGCAATCACACGGTTGTTGGTCGGCAGAGGCTTTTGCTGTTGACAACTCATCACAGGCCAATCAGGTACTTGTTACTGGCCACATCTCATTTTGTACACACTTGCAATACATTTTGACAGCTTGCCATTTAAAAAGTGCAACAATCCCTTCCACAATTGTTTTGTTTAAAAACAGTCCATTTCCCATTTAAATTCAACTGTCATGCATGTTTCTTCAATGCGAATTGGCCATAACATGGTTGAAGAACTAAGAGCATTCTTTGTAGAATGTGAACTTTCCTTACCTGTATTGACTGTAACGCGATTCCAACCCCATTAGTTTAAATGTTATTATAACGCACGAGATTGCACAAGAACGAAGCTATTGCGTTATATCACAACTGACTGTACAGAAAAGTAAGTTAAAAAGGGTCTTCATCCTGGGCATGTCAACAAACTGGAATTAAATGCATGGAAGTATCTTGGAGGTAGTGGAACATGCCTCACCTGAACGGTGGTAAAGTTCAAACACTCTGCTCCTGCTCCCAATGTTCCTTTGTCTCTCCAGGAAGATCCATTGAGGAAGATTCAGAGAAAGTTTGAGGCTGGGAATACTGGCTGAAACAGAAAGGATGCGTAAAGAGTAAACATGGAGATTTAGTGAATGGGCCAGGCTTTGACTACTTATGACAGAATCACCGGGCTCAGTATTTGTATGACTGATCTAGTTAGGTTTCTGGCCAATGGTAATCCCTAAGAAGTTGATGATGAAGGATCCTTTCCTGCATGAAGCTGTGGAATTCTGGAATTAGTGCTATTCACAACTTTTATGGAAAGGAATACTGTTTTCTGGCATTGCCTTCATTTAACAGGAGTTTTCAGCAAGTGTCAATTAGTTGTTTCCCTGCTGGTATATTTGACTGCTTTGAGGAAATGCATAACAAATGAAGCAAATACTATTTTTATTATCTTTTACAGTGATACTCGGTGTAGCTGTAGCTTCTGTTAGGAGTATACCAACTGATACTGTACAGAATATTGATGAGTCTTCTTCTGGAATGCTGTGCCCAGTTCTCATTGAGTTTAGTTTGGGATTACACAGATAAATTGAACCAAAGGGTCTGTTTCCATGCTGTATGACTCTATGACTCAGCCACTCTATAACAGTATGATATTTCTCAATGTCTTGGGCTTTATTAATTAATTCTCTGCCAGTCTGAATTCACTGGGATGATTAATTGGCATCACTATCCCCACCACCTAGCCTGAATCTGGTAAGATTGGAGGCCAGACTTACAAATGAATGAAATTAACCTCATTTGTCCAGGAACAGATTTCATTGGCAGGAGAAGAGGAGATGGGTATGCAATGGTGGTTCATAATAATTGAGTTTGGTGATCCAACTCACTAGAAGCATGTTCACAACACCACTTTAGTTTCTCTGACAGATTTTTAATTGAAAATTTTACTTATCAGTAAATGCCAAACACAGCCTCCTTACTGAGCTGTAATGCAGTCTGTAATTGAAGAAAGGGAGGGTTTATGATGTGTTTCTCTGTCACAGGATCTCCCAGTGTGTCTTACATCCAGTGAAGTACTTTTGAAATCGAGTCCCTGTTTTCGTGCAGGAAGGGATTCTTCATCATCAACTTCTTGGGGGTTGCCATTGGCCAGCAACCTAACTAGATCAGCCATACAAATAGTGAGCCTGGTGATTCCATCATGAGTAGCTCACCTCCTGATTCCCCAAGGTCCGTCCAGCATCTACAAAGCTTAAGTCAGTGTATGATGAAATACTCTCCATATGCCTAGATTAGTGCAGACCCAACAACACTCTAACAGCTCGACACCATCCAAAGCAAAGCAGCCTGCTTGATTAACCCACTATCAACGATTCCCTCCTCCACCAGCCATAGTGGCAGCTTTTAGATTCAGTATATGTGACATTATTGGGTTTTAGACACAGCTACAGAAATAAAAACAGAATGTAATGAAGACTGCTTTTCTGCTGCCATGCTTCTGCTTGCCTCTTCTTACGAATCCATTAGATATGGCAGCTACAGGTGAATACTATATACACATTTCTTTTCCAAGATAGCACATGCCTATCTTTACTGAGAGGAACTGTGTGTTTCAATGACTTGTCTCCAAAATCTAAACAATTTGGGCATCTCAGAGGCTGAGTGGTTCGCACTGCTGTCTCACAGTGCCTTGGACCCATGTCTGATTCCAGCCTTAGGTGACTGTCTGTGTGGGAGTTTGCACGTTCTTCACGTGTATGCGTAGGTTTCCTCCAGAGTGCTCCAGTTTCCTCCCACAGGAGGAAATTGTCCATAATATCCAGGAATGTGTAGGTTTGGTAGATGAGCCATGGGATATGCAAGGTTACAGGGATGGGGTGGGTCTAGGTGGGATGCTCTTTGAAGGATTGGTATGGGCTGAATGGCTGCTTCCACACTGTAGGGATTCTATGAATAAACTTAAGCGTGACTTAATCATTCAAGTTAAATTGTTGTATTAGCTGGCCAACATAACCAATTGTGCACACTGAGTTTAGGAATTGTTCACCAACTGAAAATAGTTCACATAGTTACACAGTATGACGGACAGTTCTCTCACAAACAAGACGTCATCTAACCTCACAGATATAGTCTCATTTATCTCAGGATGTGATGTTGTGTTGTTCATCTGGAACGTTATTGTCAGAATCAGATTCAATATTGATGACCGACATTTTCAGTGCTTTGAAAAATTACACATTCCATGTGATAATCTGGGAACAGTGCCCATTAGTGATCATTGATCCTTTTGCTACAAAAGTAGAAATTGCTGGAAAGCTCAGCAGGTCTGGCAGCATCTGTGGAGAGAAATCAGAGTTAACGTTTTGGGTCCAATGATCCTTCCTCAGAATTAGTCTACGTAATGAGGCATATTACTGAGTGTGGATCTCAGGATGCAGCAGGAGTAGCTGTCTGTGGAACGTTGAACAACGCGGAGATACCTGCGATCCCAGGTGGATTCAAAGCATGAAGGGTACACTTGAGTTGGAATCCACATGGGGTGAGTCTGAGCTGAAGGCAGTCACTGAGGAATGTGACGTGGCTGGGGAAACGAGATTTAGAAAATACCTGGTGAAACCCCAGGAACAACAGTGAAATTAATAACGGTGGACAAGAAAAGAGACTGGAACGGAAATCCTGTCGCAGAGAGAAGCAGGATTTCTTCAAGGTGGGCACGGCGAGAAGAGAAGTAACAGTGAGTTAAATACTAAGTAAAAACTGAAAGATCTGTGGATGCTGTATATCAGAGACAAAACCAGAAATTGCCGGAAAAGCTTAGCAGGTTTGGCAGTATCGATGAAGAGAAATGAGAGTTAGCATTTTGGGTTCAGTGACCATTCCTCAGAATTGCTTCTAAGCGTACAGGATGTGTAAAAATGATTTTAGTTGGCTTTCGACGCAATGAAAAGCTGGTCAAACTTTAGGCCACTTTCATTGATGTTGATATAATTATTTCTACCAGTCTGCAAAATCAACACTATCCTCAGTCCACGGTCCTGGATGTAGTTCCAATATCATGAGAAGACCGTGAAGATTTGACATTATGGTCGCTTGATGTAGAAAATAGTGCTTTACATCATTAATTCCTGGGAACCTTGCCGTTTCCCTGAGGAATTGCTTGATTTGACATTTCTCTGATGCCCTTTATGTGCTAAGCTTGCAATACATTTTCTTAACAATTGTGGAATGACAATGCAATTGTTGTGTAACACAAAATCAGATGTGTTTGTAACAATGAGCTCATTTCAAACATTGTGAACATTGTCTTGCAAAAGGCAGAGGTTGTTAATGATGGTGAAGGAAGTGAAATGCTTGTAAATTAAGGTGCGAAAGGGAAATTTAAATTGCTATTTTACATTTATCACCCCCTTTGTCTTTTGAACTGGGCCTTTACACAATCTGCTTCCCTCACCTCTCCCCCTCCTCTGTAAAAAAGCATAAAGAAAATATTTCGCAGCCCCTTTCAGATATGAAGAGCCACTGGACTTGAAAACATTAACTCTGTTTCTCTTTCCACAGATGCAGCTCTCGGATCTGTTGAGTTTCTCTGGTTTTTCTTATATTTATTCACAGGATAGGTGTGTTACAGGCTAGGCCAGCATTTATTGCTTATCCCTAATTGCGCAGAATAGAGTTAAGGAGTCAGAACCAGGGCCCCATTGGAGCCAGGGCCCATCAGTTGATGTCCAGCATCGGAGGAGGTGAGGGACATGTGCAGCAACACCATCTCCATAAGTGGACATGGAGGAGATGGCGCCAGTGATGAAAGAAAAAGAGGACATTGCCCAGACCCCAGGGACACTGTCAGAGAGTGGTGACTGATGGAGCAGAGAGGGTGAAGTCTATGGAAAGGGAAAGATAACTTTTGAAACTGTTTCAGCTTTAGTAATTTGGAGATAATAAGAGCTCCAGATGCTGGAAAAATCAGAGTCCTGATGAAAGGTTCCAACCTGAAATGTTGACTCCCCTGCTCCTCCGATGCTGCTTGACCTGCTGTGTTTTTTCCAGCTCCACTCTTTATCGACATCAGTTTTAGTAATATCAATTTAGGATTGATTTATTCAAAACTTTACCATTTATACAATTTATTCAGCATTTATTCTGTACTTCCAAGATGCCACAGGAATGTGGAGATATTATCCACTTTTCACTGTACCTAGGTACAATTAACAATATATTAAATAAAATAAATAAATAAGAACCAGTCACACTGCTGTGTCTGTTTCAGATTTCCAGCATCTGCAGTATTTCACCTTTATTGGGTTCATTTTCTGTCTGACATACAGTCATAGTGGCCCAAGTGGCCTCTTTCTGTGCTGTACACCTACTTTGATTCAAAACTTTTACATAAGCAGACAGTCCCTGGTTGGATCGCAATAAAGGTTTTCCTATGGTTCTACCATCGGATAACATTGACAAAGACTGCAGACCTTGTTCTCTTTTCATCATTTATATAAATGATTTGGATGTGAACATAGGAGGTTTAGTTAATAAGTTTGCAGATGACACCAAAATTAAAGGTGTAGTGGACAGCGAAGAGGGTTACCACAGATTACAACAAGATCTTGATCAGATGGGCCAATGGGCCGAGGAGTGGCAGTTGGAGTTTAATTTAAATAAATGTGAGGTGCTGCAGTTTGGAAAGGCAAATCAGGCCAGCACTTACACAATTAATGGTAAGGTCCTGAGGAGTTCTGCTGAACAAAGAGACCTCGAAGTGCAGGTTCATAGTTCTTTGAAAGTGGAGCAGCAGGTAGGTGGGATAGTGAAGAAGGCATTTGGTATTCTTTCCTTTATTGGTCAGAGTATTGAGTACAGGAGTTGGGAAGTCATGTTGCGGCTGTACAGGACATTGGTTAGGCCACTTTTGGAATATTGCATGCAATTCTGGTGTCCTTCCTATTGGAAGAATGTTGCAAAACTTGAAAGGATTCAGAAAAGATTTGCAAGGATGTTGCCAGGGTTGAAGGGTTTGAGCTATGGGGAGAGGCTGAATAGGCTGGGGTTGTTTTCCCTGGAGTGTCAGAGGCTGAGGGGTGACCGTATCGAGGTATATAAAATCACCAGTGGCATGGATAGGGTGAATAGACAACGTCTTTTCCCTGGGGTTGGGGGAGTCCAGAACTAGAGGGCATAGGTTCAGGGTGAGAAGGGATAGATATAAAAGGGACCTAAGGGGCAACACTTTCATGAAAAGTGTGGTACATGTATGGAATGAGATGCCAGGGGAAGTGGTAGATGCTGATACAATTACAACATTTAAAAGGCATCTGGATGGGTGTATGAATAGGAAGGGTTTAGAGGGACATGGGCCAAGTGCTGGCAAATGGGACTAAATTAGATTAGGATATCTGGTTGGCATGGATGAGTTGGACCAGGGGGTCTGTTTCTGTACTGCATGTCTCTATGACTCTATGACTCCATGACTCTTCAGTACACACTGGGTCAGGCCAATTCTCCAACATGTAGCACAGATACACCAGCTTCTGTCCATTACAATCTGAATTTTCTATCCAGGCTCCATTCCTAAATCTACTGCTCCTTCAAGGCCCCTTCAAATCCTTTATCCAATTTTTAGTATGAATTGAAAAGACAACCCAGAGTATGCAAGATGCACATTGTCAGATCTCAGACAGACTAGTCCAGTCAGGCTGATCGGTTTACAGTGAGTATTCACAATGCCACAACACCAGTTATTTGTCTCTTCCAACCAATGTGTGCTGCACCTGATAAGGTGCAGTCACTGAATGAATGAAAGCTCCCCACTTGCCTGAATGGGCATAGCTCCAACACTCAAGATGCTTGGCACTATCCAGGACAAAGCAACCCGCTTGATTGGCAAGTCACATTCACAAGCATCCAATCCCTCCACCACTGATGCTCCGTAGCAGCAGTGCGTACGATCCGCAAGATGTGCTGCAGAAATTCACCAGTGATCCTCAGACAACACCTTCCAACCCCATGACCACTGGTCTCCAGAAGGACAAGGACAGCAGATACTTTGGAACCCCATCATCCTCCTCTCCAAGCCACTCACCATCTGGGCTTGGAAATACATCCCCATTCCTTCAGTGTCGCTGGGTCAAAATCCTGGAATTCCTTCCCATCCTACATTTTGGGTCAATCTGCTGCACAGGGATGGCAGCAGTTCAAGAAGGCAGCTCACTGCCACCTTGTCAAGGGGCAACTAGGGGCGGGCAACAAATGCCTGTGCCCCACAAATGATTGGAAAAGAGAGCTGCACAGAAATGAATGGGTTATAAAGCCTCACCTGGCATGAGGGAGTCATGCACAGTCACAAGATCAGCCTTGCCAAATTTACCAGCTTGCAGCACCTCCTACCAGTTCCCTGACAGTCAGAACTCCCTGCCCTTCTCATTGTGAACCTCGCTGCCTTGTTTTGTCAGGATTCAGAGATGCCGGTGTTGGACTGGGGTGTACAAAGTTAAAAATCACACAACACCAGGTTATAGTCCAACAGGTTTAATTGGAAGCACACTGGCTTTCGGAGCGACGCTCCTTCATCACCTGTGTTTTCTTCATAGGGGCGTGAGCCAGCACCATTGGAGCCAGTGAGAAATTGCAGTTGCCAGCAGTTAACACTGCATGAAGTAAATGCCCAATGTTCAGATTTTATAGCTTTCTGAAGTGAGCCCCATGTCAAGGGCTATCATTAATCACCAAAGGGTGATTCATCAACGACAAGACTTTAAACTGGACTCTAAGAAGCGAGGAAAGGTAGTTAATGATCTTTTCACACTTTATAAGTGGATGTTCTTGGTGCTTTGTTTTGGAAAAGATGGAAACTTTGACTGGTTGCTCACCCCAAGTGATAAATTATGGGATTGTCAATTCAACGAGCTGATGAAAAATTGAGACCTTTTGCCTTCACACAATGTACTTTATAATCTGTACCCTGAACGCAATATACCTGCTGTAAAAAGATTAGGTTTATAATTGTCTTGTGCCTGTTAAATGATGAGGTGATTCTGCCATGATTCCATCCTAATAACCAACTAGCCTCAGGTCAAGTAAAGCTGAGTCACAGAGATGCCTGCTGCAGTGATGTATCAGCAGCCTGGATATGCAGTCCTTTGGGAATGATTTTCTATCCACGTTTTTCCTTGCAGTCAATTGGTATGAATGAAGGAAATCTAAACTAACAGGATCATAACTGGCCCATATTTATCTCCATGCAAACAAAAGGATTTTGAGTGGGTGAATATTGTGCTCCTCTTTTCAAAACTAATAAAAACTCAACTGCACTTGAAATAGGTGGGTCAACAAAATGCTTGAATTTATGTAGCGCCTTTCATGATCTCAGGGTGTCCCAAAGAACTTTACACCCAATTTTTGGAGATTTGTTCATAGAATCTCTTCAGTGTGGAAGCAGGCCATTCAGCCCAATGAGTCCACACCGACCCTCCAAAGAGCATCCCGCTCAGACCCACCCCCATACCCAGGCCTGTAACTCTGCATTTCCCATGGTTAATCCACCTAACCTGCACATCTTTGGACTGTGGGAGGATAACCCAGAGGAAATCTAGATAGACACATGGAGAATGTGCAAACTCCACACAGGCAATTGCTAGAGGGTGGATCAAATCTGGGTACCTGGTGCTGTGAGGCAGCACTGCTAACCACTGAGGCACTGTGCTGCCCACAATGGTTGTAACGCAAGGAAATGTTTCATTCAATTTATGCACAGCAATCTCCAATAAATTCCCTGTCAATTTATTTCATTAGTGATGGTGGTTGAGGGATGAATTTTGGCCAAGGATATAAAGAGATCTCTCTTACCTTTTTTCTTAAATTCTGCCTTGGAATCATTTTATAACCAGCTGAATCAGAGGTGAAACATCTGAAACACATCACTTGGAACTGCAGTAAGGGTCAGCCTCAGTTACATCTCAAAAGTTTAGAGCACAACACAAACTCTGATGAACAAACCAAGAATATGAAGGGACGCAAAGGGGAACAGCACTGAAATGTAATTAAATTCCAGAAAACTATCATTAAAAGAAAAACAAATAAAATTAAT
Source organism: Chiloscyllium plagiosum (assembly GCF_037043375.1). Classification (NCBI taxonomy): domain Eukaryota; kingdom Metazoa; phylum Chordata; class Chondrichthyes; order Orectolobiformes; family Hemiscylliidae; genus Chiloscyllium; species Chiloscyllium plagiosum. Next base: position 17,539,600 of record NW_028270152.1, on the reverse strand, counting down.
ACCTGCAATTATATAGTGCCTTCCACAACCTTACAGCTCCCCAAAGTTGTGGGATACTCATTAGAATCCCTACAGTGTGGAAACAGACCCTTCGACCCAACAAGTCCACACCGACCCTCTGAAGAGTAACCCACCCAGACCTATTCTCCTACCTTATTATGCTATATTTACCCCTGACTAAAACATCTAACCTAGACATCCCTAAACACTATGACAGCCGATTTCCACATAGCAAGCTCCCACAAAGAGCAATGTGAGAATGGCCACATAATTTGCTTTTATGGTTGATGAAGGGATAAACATTGCTCAACACAACAAAGATAATGTATCTACTGTTCTTTGAGGGAGTGACACGAAACTGAGAACTTAACAACTGCAATATTCATGAGTGCTGAGAGTCCAAGAAATCATCTAACCAGTCGTGGTCTCAGGTTAAATCCTTACACCCTAGGAACATCCAAAAGAACCTAAATTATATGTATATTTTGCATTCACTAGTGTCATTGGCTCAGCCAGTATTCATTCCCCATCCCTAGTTGCCCTTGAGAAGGTGGTGGTGAGCTGTCCTATTGAGCTACTGCAGTCCATGTGCTGTAGGTAGACCCACAATGCCATTTGTCAAGGAATTCCAGGATTTGACCCAGCGATTTATTTGCCTTCCTCTTCCCTTGTACAGCACAGGCCTGACATTTCATCTTTAGTACTTTCCTCAGGTTTAGCAAGTAACGAGATTGCTCAAATAAAAGCAAAATACTGTAGATGTTAGAAATAAAATAGAAAGTGCTAAAGAGGTTGGTGCAGATGAGTTGGACTGAAGGATCTGTTTCAATGCTGTATAACTCGTTGACTATAAACTCAGGGGGTCTGGCAGCACCTATGGAAACAGAGACAGTCCAGTCTGACTGTACTGAAAGGAGCTGAAAAATGATGATTTTGATGATGTGGACAGAGGGGAAGGAGGAGTAAGTAGGGCAGATCGTGAGCAAAAGACAGTAGTAGTAATAGTGGCTCAGAAAGGAGAGGCGGATATGTGGAAATGTTAGCTGTGAAAAGGCGAAAATTGGTCTGTGGTGCTGAGAGCAAAGCCAACCAAGCCCAATCAAGAGACAGCTGGGGGAATGTGGGGGTCTAAGAGAAATGGAGAAGAGAGGTTAGACTCTGACCTTGTGGCACTCTGTCAAGCGCCACAGTGGAAAATAAGGTTTTGTTCCTTCAGCATGCATTGAGCTTCATTGGGACAGTGCAGCAAGCCAAGTGTGGAAATGTTAGCATGGGAGCGAGGTGTCTTCTTGAAATGACAAGGAAGTGGAAGATTGGGGTCATTTCCAAGGACAGAGTGGAGGTGTTCTGCGAAGTGGTGACCCAGTCTGTGCTTGGTCTCACTAACATAGAGGAAGCCATATTGTGAGCAATGAGGTTGGCAGACCAGATTGAAAGCAGTGCAGGTAAAACCTTGCCTCAGCTGGGAGCTGGGGCCTTGGATGGCAAAGAAGGAGGATATGAATGGGTGATGCATGAGAAAGTACCATGGTGGAGTGAGGAAGTGTTAGGAGTGATGGGGGAGTGAACCAGGGTGTCATGGGGGAATGGATCCATGGAATGCTGATGGTGGAAGGGAGGGAAGATGCATTTACTGGTGGTATCTTGCTGGAGGTGGCAGGAATAACAGAAGACAATCTTTTGAATGCAGACTCGTGGGGTAGAAAGTGATGACAAGAGGAACTGTATTATTGTTATGAGATATGCTCAGGAAAAACTTACAATTGGCTCATTATTGTTTCCAAAGAAAATATTATGCTACATTTTAATTAGAGAGAGGTATAACTATATGCTAACAAGAATTGAAATCATTTTAGCCACCAAATGAGAAGGTTAAAGAGAGGGGTGTCAATTCATTTCACCTCACCTGGTCATAACATGATAGACTTCTGAAGAAGCAACACACGGGACTGGAAACGTTAACTCTGTTTCTCTCTCCATAGGTGCTGCCAGATCTGTAGGAGAATTGATGTTTCGGGTCTAAGCCCTTCATCACGAATCCTAGTAAAAGGCTTATGCCTGAAACGTCGACTCTCCTGCTCCTCGGATGCTGCCTGACCTGCTGTGCTTTTCCAGCAACACACTCTCGACTCTGACCTCCAGCATCTGCAGTCCTCGTTTCTCCTCCGTGCTGTCAGATCTGCCGAGTTTTTCCAGCACACTTTGTTGCAGGCAGGTGGGACTAGTTTTGTTTGGGATTATGTTCGAGATAGACTGGTTGGACCGAAGGGTCTGTTTCCATGCTGTATGACTCTATTTGGAAAGTCTTTGATGTAAGTTATTGGATACTCAAGGATATGATGATATGATTTAATCTCTAGGCATAACACTACAAACTCTCTTTAATAAAGAGCTTTCAATTAGTGGGGTGTTGTTTAAGATGAGTAGCTAAACATAAACATCCACACAGATGAAAAGTAGAATATTCTCAGAACACTTAAGGACTTGCATTTTGTGAATTTTAATACGGCACCAGATCAATAATAACTTGTTTAGCACATTTAACATATTAAAACATCAGGAGAATTATTACAGGTCACACAATATTTCGTCAAACAGGCAGATTTTCAGGAGTGGCTCAGTGCATGAAAGTGAGCAAATGAGATGGAAAAGTTTATTTACCTGCCAAGTTTGAGGGCTTCAGTAGTTGAAGACCCATCCACCAGTGGTCGAATCATTAAAACCAAGGATGGCCAAGAGGGCAAACTTGAATCAATGCAGAGAAACGGAAGGTTTATAAAAAACAGGATGATGCTAGAGAGACAAGAAATGGGAGTTTTCAATAAGGAGTCAGGGACTCGAATCCCAGATTGCAAACCCCAATCCTGTGGTTTCTTTAAACGTATTTGGCCAGGAGGATAATCCTGAGATGGTGATGCAGGCAGAACAACAGGAACAGGATTGTAACAGGAAAAGATAGTAGTCACTGTATGTAGCGTTAGTCAGCCCTATTGATGTGTTTCCAATTGCAGAAAGATTTATTTGAGCCCCATGATGAAACTAACAGCATTGCACTGAAATGTATTTGGCTTAGTGGGAAAAGAAAATGGTACTTTGCGAACAGACAGGTCTCTTCACAAGTGTATTTGTACATATGTATGTATAAGCTCCACTTAGAATATAGTGTAGAACAATTCAATCAGGAACTCTTATTGCAGCTTTACTACCATGTTGTAACATGGAGTAAAGGATGGTGATAATAAGAAGTTCCAAACTTCTTTCTATCATATGGCTAGTAAGGACACTGTCCCACTCTTACTGCCTCCTATTGGCATGTGTTGTCAGAACTTGCAGGTTGACACCTGACTGGTTTAACCATGGTTCCTGGGTGGGACACGAGGAAGGAACTTCCATCTTAGATATAGGGTTACCCCACCCCGCTTTGCATCACAAGATCTTGTAAGACCTTAAGGGGTATTAATCAGCAGTGAATGCGTGACCTGGTTTCAAAATTAAAAACAGTCAGGATCCTGCAATAAATTTTGCAATTGTAATTTTGAAAACCCATCCACCACTGGGTCCTAGCGTAGGGGATTGCAGTAGATACAAAAACTGAGATGTGAAACATTCCCTGCTGGAACCATTGAGAAGGAATTCATACCGTGCCTGATTCACCACAACTTGTGCAATTCCTGTTGCACTGAGTATCATGAAGGCAATTCAATCATAGATGGCAATCAACAATTAACATCTCCCTCACAGCAAATACACTCAGGAACAATCCACTGATGTGTGTATCTTGGTAACCTGTACAGCATGACATTCGGAACTCCTATTCAATCTTGGTAGATTGCAGAATTGTGTATAAAGAATCATAATCAGAGATGGGTGTTAAATGAATTTTTTCCAAGAGTGGGATATGCAAAGTCTTACATAAATGTTGAGTGATGAACCCTCCCCAGTGTTGGGAGTGGAATGTAGCCTCCCCTAGTAATGGGTGTTTAATGTAGCCTCCCCAGTGTTGGGTGTGTAATGTACCCTTCCACAGTATTGGGTCTGTAATGTACCTGCCCCAGTGTTGGGGTGTACTGTACCCTCCTCCAGTGTTGGATGTGTAATGTACCGTCCTCATTGTTGGGTGTGTAATGTAGCCTTCCCAATGTTGGGTGTGTGACCGTTACACCGCTGAGGCTAAACGCCAGCTCGCAGACACCTCCTCCTACTGCCCCCTTGACCATGACCCCACCTCCCACCACCAAACCATCATCTCCCAGACCATCCATAACCTCATCACCTCAGGGGATCTCCCATCCACTGCCTCCAACCTCCATAGTCCCACAACCCCGCACCACCCGTTTCTACCTCCTGCCCAAAATCCACAAACCTAACTGCCCCGGCTGACCCATTGTCTCAGCCTGCTCCGGCCCCACTCATCTCTGCATACCTCGACACAGTCCTGTCCCCCTTAGTCCAAGACCTCCCCACCTACGTTCGGGACACCACCCACGCCCTCCACCTCCTCCATGATTTTCGCTTCCCCGGTCCCCAACGCCTTATCTTCACCATGGACATCCAGTCCCTGTACACCTCCATCCCCCATCATGAAGAGCTCAAAGCCCTCCACTTCTTCCTTTCCCGCCGTAGCAACCAGTACCCTTCCACTGACACCCTCCTTCGACTGACTGAACTGGTCCTCACCCTGAACAACTTCTCTTTCCAATCTTCCCACTTCCTCCAAACCAAAGGAGTAGCCATGGGCACACGCATGGGCCCCAGCTATGCCTGCCTCTTCGTAGGATATGTAGAACAGTCCATCTTCCGCAGCTGCACTGGCACCACCCCCCACCTTTTCCTCCGCTACATCGATGACTGTATCGGCGCTACCTCGTGCTCCCACGAGGAGGTTGAACAGTTCATCCACTTTACCAACACCTTCCACCCCGACCTCAAATTCACCTGGACCGTCTCAGACTCCTCCCTCCCCTTCCTAGACCTTTCCATTTCTATCTCGGGCGACTGAATCAACACGGACATCTACTATAAACCGACCGACTCCCACAGCTACCTAGACTACACCTCCTCCCACCCTGCCCCCTGTAAAAATGCCATCCCATATTCCCAATTCCTTCGTCTCCGCCACATCTGCTCCCAGGAGGACCAGTTCCAAAACCGTACAACCCAGATGGCCTCCTTCTTCAAGGACCGCAATTTCCCCCCAGACGTGGTCGACGATGCCCTCCATCACATATCTTCCACTTCCCGCTACTCCGCCCTTGAGCCCCGCCCCTCCAACCGCCACCAGGACAGAACCCCACTGGTCCTCACCCACCACCCCACCAACCTCCATGTACAGCGTATCATCCGCCGTCATTTCCGTCACCTCCAAACGGACCCCACCACTAGGGATATATTTCCCTCCCCTCCCCTATCAGCATTCCAAAAAGACCACTCCCTCCGTGACTCCCTTGTCAGGTCCACACACCCCACCAACCCAACCTCCACTCCCAGCACCTTCCCCTGCAACCGCAAGAAATGCAAAACTTGCGCCCACACCTCCCCCCTTACTTCCCTCCAAGGCCCCAAGGGATACTTCCATATCCGCCACAAATTCACCTGCACCTCCACACACATCATCTATTGCATCTGCTGCACTCGATGTGGCCTCCTCTATATTGGGGAGACAGGCCGCCTACTTGCGGAACGTTTCAGAGAACACCTCTGGGACACCCGGACCAACCAACCCAACCACCCCGTGGCTCAACACTTTAACTCCCCCTCCCACTCCGCCAAGGACATGCAGGTGCTTGGACTCCTCCATCGCCAGACCATAGCAACACGGTTGGAGGAAGAACGCCTTATCTTCCGCCTAGGAACCCTCCAACCACAAAGGATGAACTCAGATTTCTCCAGTTTCCTCATTTCCCCTCCCCCCACCTTGTCTCAGTCAAATCCCTCGAACTCAGCACCGCCTTCCTAAACTGCAATCTTCTTCCTAACCTCTCCGCCCCCACCCCACTCGGGCCTATCATCCTCACTTTGACCTCCTTCCACCTATCGCATTTCCAACGCCCCTCCCCCAAGTCCCTCCTCCCTACCTTTTATCTTAGCCTGCTGGACACATTTTCCTCATTCTTGAAGAAGGGCTCATGCCCGAAACGTCGATTCTCCTGCTCCTCGGATGCTGCCTCACCTGCTGCGCTTTTCCAGCAACACATTTTCAGCTCTGATCTCCAGCATCTGCAGTCCTCACTTTCTCCTGTGTAATGTACCCCCCTACCCAGTGTTGGGTGTGTAATGTACCCTCCTGCCCAGTGTTGGGTGTGTGATGTACCCTCCCCAAGTGTTGGGTGTGTAATGTACATTCCCCAGTGTTGGGTGTGTAATGTACACTCCCCAAAGTGTTGGGTGTGTATTGTATCCACCCCAGTGTTGGGTGTGTAAGACACCCTTCCCAGTGTTGGGTGAATAATGCATCCTCCCCAGAGTTTGGTGTGTAATGTACCCTCCCCAGTGTTGGATGTGGAGTGTACCCACCTCCAATGTTGGGTGTCTATTGCACCTTCCCTCACTGTTGGGTGTGGAATATACACACCCTCAGTGTTGGGTGTGCAATGTACCCTGCCAGTGTTGGATGTGTAATGTACCCTCCCCCTGTGTTGGGTGTGTAATGTCGCCTCCCCAGTGTTGGGGGTCTAATGTACCCGCCCACAGTGTTGAGTGTGTAACATACCCGCCCACAGTGTTGGATGTGTAATGTACCCTCCCCCATTGTTGGGTGCGAAATCTGCCCTCCTCGGTGTTGTGTGTGTAACGTACCCTCCCACAGTGTTGGGTGTGTAATGTACCTTCCCTCAGTGTTGAAAGTGTAATGTACCCTCCCCCAGTGTTGGGTGTGGAATGTACCCTCCCACGGTATAGGGTTTGTAATATACCCACCCCAGTGTTGGGTGTGTAATGTACCCACCCACAATGTTGGTTGTGTAATGTACCCTCCCTAGTGTTGGGTGTGTAATGTGGCCTCCCCCAGTGTTGGGGGTGTAATGTGCTATCACCCAGTGTTGGGTGTGTAATCTACCCTCCCCCAGCATTGGGTGCATAATGTATCCTCCTCAGTGTTGGGTGAGTAATGTACCCTCCCCAGTGTTGGATGCATAATGTACCCTCCCCAGTGTTGGGTTTGTAATGTACCCTCTTTAGAGTTGGGTGCATAATGTACCCTCCCCCAGTGTTGGGTGCATAATGTACCCTACTTAGTGTCAGATGTGGAATGTAACCTCCCCAGTATTGAATGTGTAATGGAGCCTCCCCAAAGTTGGGCGTGTAATGTATCCAACCTCAATGTTGGGTGTATACTGTACCCTCCTTAGTGTTGGGTGTGTAATGTACCCTCCCACAGTGTTGGGTGTGTAATGTACCCTCCCCAGTGTTGGGTGTTTAATGTACTTTCCCCCAGTGTTGGGTGTGTAATGTACTCTCCCCCAGTGTTAGGTGTGTAATATACCCTCCCCCAATGTTGGGTGTGTAATGTACTCTCCCCCATTGTTGGGTTTGTAATGTACCCTCTCCAGAGTTGAGAGTGTCATGTACTTTCCCCCAGTGTTGAGTGTGTAATGTACTTTCCCCCAGTGTTGAGTGTGTGATGTAGCCTCCCCAGTTTTGGTTGTGTAATGTACACTCCCCAAGTGTTGGGTGTGGAATGAACCTTCCCCCAGTTGTGGGTGTGGAATGGCCAACCAGTGTTGGGTGTGTAATGTACCATACCCCAGTGTTGGCTGCATAATTTACCCTCCCCCAGTGTTGTGTGTGTAATGTATTGTCCCCCAGTGTTGGGTGTGTAACGTATCCACCCCCAGTGTTGGGTGTAATGTACTCACCCCCAGTGTTGGGTGTGGAATGTAGCGTTCCCAGTGTTTGGTGTGGAATATACCCACCCCCAGTGCTGAGTGTGCAATGTACCCTCCCCAGTTTTGGGTGTGTAATGTACTCTTCCCCAGTGTTGTGTGTGTAATGTACTCACCACCAGTGTTGGGTGCGTAATGTACCCCCCCCCCCCACCCCCCCCAGAGTTTGGTGTGTAATGTATCCTCCCCCAGAATTGGGTGCATAATGTATCCTCCTCAGTGTTGGATGTGTAATGTACCCTCCCCCAGTGCTGTGTGTGTAATGTACCCTCTCCAGTGTTGGGTGAGTAATGTACCCTCCCCAGTGTTGTGTGCATATTGTAGCCTCCCCAGTGTTGGAGTGTGTAATGTACCCACCCCAAGTGTTGGGTGTGTAATGTACTCTCCCCCAGTGTTGGGTGATTTACCATCCCAAGTGTTGGGTGTGTAATAAACCCTCCCCAGTGTTGAGTGGGTAATGTACCCTCCCACAGTGTTGGATGTGTAATGTAGCGCTCAGTGTTTGAGTGTGTAATGTACACACCCCAAGTGTTGGGTGTGTAATGTTGCCGCCCCCAGTGTTGTGTGATGTACCGTCCCCAGTGTTGGGTGTGTAATGTACTCTCCCCCACTGTTGGGTGTGTAATATACCCTCACCCAATGTTGGGTGTGTAATGTACTCTCCCCCATTGTTGGGTGTGTAATGTACCCTCTCCAGTGTAGAGAATGTAATGCACTTTCCCCCAGTGTTGAGTGTGTAATGTACTTTCCCCCAAGTATGGGGGTGTGATGTAGTCTCCCCAGATTTGGTTGTGTAATGTACACTCCCCAAGGGTTGGGTGTCGGATGAACTTTCCCCCAGTTGTGAGTGTGTAATGTATACACCCCAAGTGTTGGGTGTGTAATGTACCATACCCTAGTGTTGGCTGCGTAATGTACCCTCCCCCAGTGTTGTGTGTGTAATGTATTGTCCCCCAGTGTTGGGTGTGTAACGTACCCTCCCCCAGTGCTGGGCACGTAATGTACCCTCCCCAATGTTGGGTGTGTAATGTACCCTCCCCAGTGTTGGGTGTTTAATGTATTCTCCCCCACTGTTGGGTGTGTTATGTACTCTCCCCCAGTGTTGGGTGTGTAATATACCCTCCCCCACTGTTGGGTGTGTAATGTACTCTCCCCCATTGTTGGGTGTGTAATGTACCCTCTCCAGTGTTGAGTGTGTAATGTACTTTCCCCCAGTGTTGAGTGTGTGATGTAGCCTCCCCAGTTTTGGTTGTATATTTACACTCCCCAAGTGTTGGGTGTGGAATGAACCTTTCCCCAGTTGTGGGTGTGGAATGGGCAACCAGTATTGGGTGTGTAATGTACCTTCTTCAGTGTTGGGTGTGTAATGTACCCTCCCCCAGTGTTGTGTGTGTAATGTACTCTCCGCCAGTGTTGGGTGTGGAATGTACTCATCCCCAGTGCTGAGTGTGTAATGTACCCTCCCCAGTGTTGAGTGTGTAATGTACTCTTCCCCAGTATTGTCTGTGTAATGTACCCACCACCAGTGTTGGATGCGTAATGAACCCTCCCTAGTGTTTGGCGTGTAATGTAGCCTCCCACAGTGTTGAATGTGTAATGTACCCTCCCCCAGTGTTGGGTGTGTAATGTACTTTCCCCCAGTGTTGAGTGTGTGATGTAGCCTCCCCAGTTTTGGTTGTATATTTACACTCCCCAAGTGTTGGGTGTGGAATGAACCTTTCCCCAGTTGTGGGTGTGGAATGGGCAACCAGTATTGGGTGTGTAATGTACCTTCTTCAGTGTTGGCTGCGTAATGTACCCTCCCCCAGTGTTGTGTGTGTAATGTACTCTCCGCCAGTGTTGGGTGTGGAATGTACTCATCCCCAGTGCTGAGTGTGTAATGTACCCTCCCCAGTGTTGAGTGTGTAATGTACTCTTCCCCAGTATTGTCTGTGTAATGTACCCACCACCAGTGTTGGATGCGTAATGAACCCTCCCTAGTGTTTGGCGTGTAATGTAGCCTCCCACAGTGTTGAATGTGTAATGTACCCTCCCCCAGTGTTGGGTGTGGTATGTACCCGCCCACAGTATTGGGTTTGTAATATACCCTCCCCAGTGTTGAGTGTGTAATGTAACTACCTTAGTGTTGGGTGTGTAATAAACCCTTCCCCAGTGTTGGGTGTGTAATATACCCTCCCCCAGTGTTGGATGTGTAATGTAGCCTGCTCGGTGTTTGACTGTGTAATGTACACACCCCAAGTGTTGGGTGTGTAATGTTGCCTCCCCTAGTGTTAGGTGATGTACCGTCCCCAGTGTTGGGTGTGTAATGTACCCTCCCAAGTGTTGGGTGTGTATTGTACTCTCCCCCAATGTTGGGTGTGTAATATACTCTCCCCAGTGTTGGGTGTGTAATGTACCCACCCCAAGTGTTGGGTGTGTAATGTGCTCTCCCCCAGTGTTGGGTGATTTACCGTCCAAAGTGTTGGGTGTGTAATAAACCCTCCCCCAAGGTTGGGTGGGTAGTGTACCCTCCCACAGTGTTGGTGTAATGTACTCACCCCCAGTGTTGGGTGTGGAATGTAGCGACCCCAGTGTTGGGGGTGGAATGTACTCACCCCAGTGCTGAGTGTGTAATGTACCTACCTTAGTGTTGGGTGTGTAATAAACCCTTCCCCAGTGTTGGATGTGTAATATACCCTCCCCCAGTGTTGGATGTGTAATGTAGCCTGCTCAGTGTTTGACTGTGTAATGTACACACCCCAAGTGTTGGGTGTGTAATGTTGCCTCCCCTAGTGTTAGGTGATGTACCATCCCCAGTGTTGGGTGTGTAATGTACTCACCCCCAGTGTTGGGTGTGGAATGTAGCGACCCCAGTGTTGGGGGTGGAATGTACTCTTCCCCAGTACTGTGTGTGTAATGTACCCACCACCAGTGTTGGATGCGTAATATACACTCCCTTGTGTTTGGTGTGTAATGTACCCTCCCACCATGTTGATTGTGTAATGTACCCTCCCCCAGTGTTGGGTGTGGAATGTCCCCTCCCACAGTATTGGGTTTGTAATATACCCTCCCCAGTGTTGGGTGTGTAATGTACCCTCCTTAGTGTTGGGTGTGTAATAAACCCCCCGCCCCCCAGTATTGGGTGGGTAATGTACCCTCCCACAGTGTTGGATGTGTAATGTACCCTCCACATTGTTGGGTGTGTAATGTACTCTCCCCCGGTGTTGGGTGTGTAATGTACTCTCCCCCAGTGTTGTGTGTGTAATGTATTGTCCCCCAGTGTTGGGTGTGTAATTTACCCTCCTCAGTGTTGGGTGGGTAATATACCCTCCCACAGTGTTGGGTGTGTAATGTACCCTCCCACAGTGTTATGTGTTTAATATACCCTCCCACATTGTTAGGTGTGTAATGTAGCCTGCTCAGTGTTTGAGTGTGTAATGTACACACCCCAAGTGTTGGGTGTGTAATTTGCCTCCCCTAGTGTTGGGTGATGTACCGTTACCAGTGTTGGGAGTGTAATATACCCTCCCCAGTGTTGGGTGTGCAATGAACCTTTCCCCAGTGTTGGGTGTGTAATGTACCATACCCCAGTGCTGGCTACGTAATGTACCCTCCCCCAGTGTTGTGTGTGTAATGTATTGTCCTCCAGTGTTGGGTGTGTAATGTACCCACCTCCAGTGCAGGGTGTAACGTACTCACCCCCAGTGTTGGGTGTGGAATGTAGCGTCCCCAGTGTTTGGTGTGGAATATACCCACCCCCAGTGCTGAGTGTGCAATGTACCCTCCCCAGTGTTGGGTGTGTAATGTACTCTTCCCCAGTGTTGTGTGTGTAATGTACTCACCACCAGTGCTGGGTGCGTAATGTACCCCCCCCCCCCCCCCCCAGAGTTTGGTGTGTAATGTACCGTCCCCCAGAATTGGGTGCATAATGTATCCTCCTCATTGTTGGATATGTAATGTACCCTCCCCCAGTGCTGTGTGTGTAGTGTACCCTCTCCAATCTTGGGTGAGTAATGTACCCTCCCCAGTGCTGGGTGTGTAACATACCCACACCAAGTGTTGGGTGTGTAATGTACTCTCCCCCAGTGTTGGGTGATTTACCGTCCCAAGTGTTGCGTGCGTAATGTAACCTCCCCAGTGTTGAATGTGTAATGTATCTGCCCCACTGTTGGGTGCGTAATGTACCCTCCCCAGTGTTGTGTGCATAATGTATCCTCCTCAGTGTTGGATGTGTAATGACCCTCCCCCAGTTCTGTGTGTGTAATGTACTGTCTCCAGTGTTGGGTGAGTAATGTATCCTCCCCAGTGTTGTGTGCATATTGTAGCCTCCCCAGTGTTGGAGTGTGTAATGTACCCACCCCAAGTGTTGGGTGTGTAATGTACTCTCCCCCGGTGTTGGGTGATTCACCGTCCCAAGTGTTGGGTGTGTAATAAACCCTCCCCAGTATTGGGTGGGTAATGTACCCTCCCACAGTGTTGGGTGTTTAATGTACCCTCCCACAGTGTTGGGTGTTTAATGTAGCGCTCAGTGTTTGAGTGTGTAATGTACACACCCCAAGTGTTGGGTGTGTAATGTTGCCACCCACAGTGTTGGGTAATATACCCTCCCTCAGTGTTGGGTGTGTAATGTACCGTCCCCAGTGTTGGGTGTTTAATGTACTCTACCCCAGTGCTGTGTGTGTAATGTACCCTCTCTAGTGTTGGGTGAGTAATGTACCCTCCCCAGTATTGTGTGCATAATGTATCCTCCTCAGTGTTGGATGTGTAATGACCCTCCCCCATTGTTGGGTGTGTAATGTACCCTCTCCAGTGTTGAGAGTGTCATGTACTTTCCCCCAGGTATGCGGGTGTGATGTAGCCTCCCCAGATTTGGTTGTGTAATGTACACTCCCCAAGGGTTGGTTGTCGGATGAACTTTCCCCCAGTTGTGAGTATGGAATGTACCCTACCCAAGTGTTGGGTGTGTAATGTACCATACCCCAGTGTTGGCTGCATAATGTACCCTCCCCCAGTGTTGTGTAATGTATTGTCCCCCAGTGTTGGGTGTGTAATGTACTCTCCCCCAGTGTTGGGTGTAATGTACTCACCCCAGTGTTGGGTGTGGAATGTACCCTCCCACAGTATTGGGTTTGTAATATACCCTCTCCAGTGCTGGGTGTGTAATATTCCTTCCCCAATGTTGGGTGCATAATGTGCCCTCCCACAGTGTTGGGTGTGTAATGTACCCTCCCCAGTGTTGGGTGCGCACTGTAGCCTCCCCAGTGTTGGAGTGTGTAATGTACTCACCCCAAGTGTTGGGTGTGTGATGTATTCTCCCCCAGTGTTGGGTGATGTACCGTCCAAGTGTTGGGTGTGTAATAAACACTGCCCCAGTGTTGGGCGGGTAATGTACCCTCCCACAGTGTTGGATGTGTAATGTATCCTCCCCAGTGCTAGTTGTGTAATGTACTCTTCTCCAGAGATGGGTGGATGATATCCCCTCCCCCAATGTTGTGTGAGTAATGTACCCTCCCCAGTGTTGGGTGTGTAGTGTACCCTCCCCTAGAATTGGGTGCGTAATGTATCCTCCTCAGTGTTGGATGTGTAATGTACCCTCCCCTAGTGCTGTGTGTGTAATGTACCCTACCCCAGTGTTGGGTGTGTAATTTACCCTCCCCCAGTGTTGTGTGTGTAATATACCCTCTCCCAGTGCTGGGTGTTTAATGTACTCTCCCCCAATGTTGGGTGTGTAATGTATTCTCCCCCAGTGTTGGGTGATTAATGTACTCTCCCCCAGTGTTGGGTGTGTAATATACCCTCCCACAGTGTTGGGTGGATAATGTACCCTTCCACAGTGTTGGGTCTGTAATGTACCCTCCCACAGTGTTGGGTGTGTAATATACCCTCCCCCAGTGTTGGGTGTGTAATGTAGCCTGCTCAGTGTTTGATTGTGTAATGTATACACCCCAAGTGTTGGGTGTGTAATGTACCATACCCCAGTGTTGGCTGCGTAATGTACCCTCCCCCAGTGTTGTGTGTGTAATGTATTATCCCCCAGTGTTGGGTGTGTAACGTACCCTCCCCCAGTGCTGGGCACGTAATGTACCCTCCCCAATGTTGGGTGTGTAATGTACCCTCCCCAGTGCTGGGTGTGTAATGTACCCTCCCACAGTGTTGGGTGTGTAATGTACCCTCCCCAGTGTTGGGTGTTTAATGTATTCTCCCCCACTGTTGGGTGTGTAATATACCCTCCCCCACTGTTGGGTGTGTAATGTAGCCGGCTCAGTGTTTGACTGTGTAATGTACACACCCCAAGTGTTGGGTGTGTAATGTTGCCTCCCCTAGGGTTAGGTGATGTACCGTCTCCAGTGTTGAGAGTGTAATGTACTTTCCCCCAGTGTTGAGTGTGTAATGTAATGTTGAGTGTGTGATGTAGCCTCCCCAGTTTTGGTTGTATAATGTACACTCCCCAAGTGTTGGGTGTGGAATGAACCTCACCCCAGTTGTGGGTGTGGAATGGCCAACCAGTGTTGGGTGTGTAATGTACCTTCTTCAGTGTTGGCTGCGTAATGTATCCTCCCCCAGTGTTGGGTGTGTAATGTACTCACCCCCAGTGTTGGGTGTGGAATGTAGCGTCCCCAGTGTTGGTGTGGAATGTACTCACCCCCAGTGCTGAGTGTGTAATGTACCCTCCCCAGTGTTGGGTGTGTAATGTACTCTTCCCCAGTACTGTGTGTGTAATGTACCCACCACCAGTGTTGAATGTGTAATGTACCCTCCCCCAGTGTTGGGTGTGGTATGTACCCTCCCACAGTATTGGGTTTGTAATATACCTTCCCCAGTGTTGAGTGTGTAATGTACCTTCCTTAGTGTTGCATGTGTAAGAAACCCTTCCCCAGTGTTGGATGTGTAATGTACTCTCCCCCAGTGTTCGGTGTGTAATATACCCTCCCCCAGTCTTGGGTGTGTAATGTAGCCGGCTCAGTGTTTGACTGTGTAATGTACACACCCCAAGTGTTGGGTGTGTAATGTTGCCTCCCCTAGGGTTAGGTGATGTACCGTCCCCAGTGTTGGGTGTATAATATACCCTCCACAGTGTTGGGTGTGCAATGTACCTTCCCCCAGTGTTCGATGTGTAATGTACCATACCCCAGTGTTGGCTGTGTAATGTACCCTCCCCCAGTGTTGGGTGTGTAATGTATTGTCCCCCAGTGTTGGGTGTGTAATGTACCCACCTCCAGTGCTGGGTGTAACGTACCCACCCCCAGTGCTGAGTGTGTAATGTACCCTCCCCAGTGTTGGGTGTGTAATGCACTCTTCCCCAGTGTTGTGTGTGTAATGTACCCACCACCAGTGTTGGCTGCGTAATGTACCCTCACTAGTGCATGGTGTGTAATGTACCCTCCCCCAGAATTGGGTGCATAATGTATCCTCCTCAGTGTTGGATGTGTAATGTACCCTCCTCCAGTGCTATGTGTGTAATGTACCTTCTCCTGTGTTGGGTGAGTAATGTACCCTCCCTAGTGTTGGGTGTGTAATGCACCCACCCCCAGTGTTGGGTGTGTAATGTAACCTCCCCAATGTTGGAGTGTGTAAAGTACTCTTTCCCAGAATTGGGTGCATAATGTATCATCCTCAGTGTTGGATGTGTAATGTAGCCTCCCCCAGTGCTGTCTATGTAATGTACCCTCTCCAGTGTTGGGTGAGTAATCTACCCACCCCAGTGTTGTGTGTGTAATATACTCTCCCCCAGTGGTGGGTGTGTAATGTATCCTCCCCAGTGTTGGGTGTGTATGTACCTGCCCCAATGTTGGGTGTGTAATGCACCCACCCCCAGTGTTGGGTGTGTAATGTAACCTCCCCAATGTTGGAGTGTGTAAAGTACTCTTCCCCAGAATTGGGTGCATAATGAATCATCCTCAGTGTTGGATGTGTAATGTAGCCTCCCCCAGTGCTGTCTATGTAATGTACCCTCTCCAGTGTTGGGTGAGTAATCTACCCTCCCCAGAGTTGTGTGTGTAATATACCCTCCCCCAGTGGTGGGTGTGTAATGTAGCCTCCCCAGTGTTGGGTGTGTAATGTACCTGCCCCAATGTTGGGTGTGTAATGTACCCTCCCACAGTGTTGGGTGTGTAATATACCCTCCCAAGCGTTGGATGTGTAATGTAGCCACCCCAGTGTTGGGTGTGTAACATACTCCACCCAAGTGTTGGGTGTGTACTGTAGCTCCTTAGTGTTGGGTGTGTAATGTACCCTCCCCCAGTGGTGAGTGCGTAATGTACCCTCCTCAGTATTGGGTGACTAATCTACAATCCCCAGTGTTGGGTGTCTAATATACCCTCCTCCGAGTGTTGGGTGTGTAATGTAGCCTCCCCCAGTGTTGGGTGTGTAATGTATGTTCCCCAGTGTTGGGTGTGTAACGTACCCTCCCCCAGTGTTGGGTGTGTAATATACCCTCCCCCAGTGTTGGGTGTGTAATGTAGCCTGCTCAGTGTTGGGTGTGTAATGTACCATACCCCAGTGTTGGCTGCGTAATGTACCCTCCCCCAGTGTTGTGTGTGTAATGTATTGTCCCCCAGTGTTGGGTGTGTAACGTACCCTCCCCCAGTGCTGGGCACGTAATGTACCCTCCCCAATGTTGGGTGTGTAATGTACCCTTCCCAGTGCTGGGTGTGTAATGTACCCTCCCACAGTGTTGGGTGTGTAATGTACCCTCCCCCAGTGGTGAGTGCGTAATGTACCCTCCTCAGAATTGGGTGACTAATCTACAATCCCCAGTGTTGCGTGTATAATATACCCTCCTCTGAGAGTTGGGTGTGTAATGTTGCCTCCCCCAGTGTTGGGTGTGTAATGTATGTTCCCCTGTGTTGGGTGTGTAATGTAGCCTCCCCCAGTGTTGGGTGTGTAATATACCCTCCCCCAGTGTTGGGTGTGGAATGTACCCTCCCCAGTGTTGGGTGTTTAATGTATTCTCCCCCGCTGTCGGGTGTGTAATGTACTCTCCCCCAGTGTTGGGTGTGTAATATACCCTCCCCCACTGTTGGGTGTGTAATATACTCTCTCCCATTGTTGGGTTTGTGATGTACCCTCTCCAGTGTTGAGAGTGTAATGTACTTTCCCCCAGTGTTGAGTGTGTAATGTAATGTTGAGTGTGTGATGTAGCCTCCCCAGTTTTGGTTGTATAATGTACACTCCCCAAGTGTTGGGTGTGGAATGAACCTCACCCCAGTTGTGGGTGTGGAATGGCCAACCAGTGTTGGGTGTGTAAAGTACCTTCTTCAGTGTTGGCTGCGTAATGTACCCTCCCCCAGTGTTGGGTGTGTAATGTACTCACCCCCAGTGTTGGGTGTGGAATGTAGCGTCCCCAGTGTTGGGTGTGGAATGTACTCACCCCCAGTGCTGAGTGTGTAATGTACCCTCCCCAGTGTTGGGTGTGTAATGTACTCTTCCCCAGTACTGTGTGTGTAATGTACCCACCACCAGTGTTGAATGTGTAATGTACCCTCCCCCACTGTTGGATGTGGTATGTACCCTCCCACAGTATTGGGTTTGTAATATACCCTCCCCAGTGTTGAGTGTGTAATTCCTTAGTGTTGGGTGTGTAATAAACCCTTCACCAGTGTTGGATGCGTAATGTAGCCGGCTCAGTGTTTGACTGTGTAATGTACACACCCCAAGTGTTGGGTGTATAATGTTGCCTCCCCTAGGGTTAGGTGATGTACTGTCCCCAGTGTTGGGTGTATAATATACCCTCCACAGTGTTGGGTGTGCAATGTACCTTCCCCCAGTGTTCGATGTGTAATGTACCATACCCCAGTGTTGGCTGTGTAATGTACCCTCCCCCAGTGTTGGGTGTGTAATGTATTGTCCCCCAGTGTTGGGTGTGTAATGTACCCACCCCCAGTGCTGAGTGTGTAATGTACCCTCCCCAGTGTTGGGTGTGTAATGCACTCTTCCCCAGTGTTGTGTGTGTAATGTACCCACCACCAGTGTTGGCTGCGTAATGTACCCTCACTAGTGCATGGTGTGTAATGTACCCTCCCCCAGAATTGGGTGCATAGTGTATCCTCCTCAGTGTTGGATGTGTAATGTACATTCTCCTGTGTTGTGTGAGTAATGTACCCTCCCCAGTGTTGGCTGTGTAATGCACCCACCCCCAGTGTTGGGTGTGGAATGTAACCTCCCCAATGTTGGATTGTGTAAAGTACTCTTCCCCAGAATTGGGTGCATAATGTATCATCCTCAGTGCTGGATGTGTAATGTAGCCTCCCCCAGTGCTGTCTATGTAATGTACCCTCTCCAGTGTTGGGTGAGTAATCTACCCTCCCCAGTGTTGTGTGTGTAATATACCCTCCCCCAGTGTTAGGTGTGTAATGTACCTGCCCCAATGTTGGGTGTGTAAAGCACCCACCCCCAGTGTTGGGTGTGGAATGTAACCTCCCCAATGTTGGAGTGTGTAAAGTACTCTTCCCCAGAATTGGGTGCATAATGTATCCTCCTCAGTGCTGTGTGTGTAATGTACCCTCTCCAGTGTTGGGTGAGTAATGTACCCTCCCCAGTGTTGTGTGCATATTGTAGCCTCCCCAGTGTTGGAGTGTGTAATGTACCCACCCCAAGTGTTGGGTGTGTAATGTACTCTCCCCCAGTGTTGGGTGATTTTCCATCCCAAGTGTTGGGTGTGTAATAAACCCTCCCCAGTGTTGAGTGGGTAATGTACCCTTCCACAGTGTTGGATGTGTAATGTAGCGCTCAGTGTTTGAGTGTGTAATGTACACACCCCAAGTGTTGGGTGTGTAATGTTGCCGCCCCCAGTGTTGGGTAATATACCCTCCCTCAGTGTTGGGTGTGTAATGTACCGTCCCCAGTGTTGGGTGTGTAATATACCCTCACCCAATGTTGGGTGTGTAATATACCCTCACCCAATGTTGGGTGTGTAATGTACTCTCCCCCACTGTTGGGTGTGTAATATACCCTCACCCAATGTTGGGTGTGTAATGTACTCTCCCCCATTGTTGGGTGTGTAATGTACCCTCTCCAGTGTAGAGAATGTAATGCACTTTCCCCCAGTGTTGAGTGTGTAATGTACTTTCCCCCAAGTATGGGGGTGTGATGTAGTCTCCCCAGATTTGGTTGTGTAATGTACACTCCCCAAGGGTTGGGTGTCGGATGAACTTTCCCCCAGTTGTGAGTGTGTAATGTATACACCCCAAGTGTTGGGTGTGTAATGTACCATACCCTAGTGTTGGCTGCGTAATGTACCCTCCCCCAGTGTTGTGTGTGTAATGTATTGTCCCCCAGTGTTGGGTGTGTAACGTACCCTCCCCCAGTGCTGGGCACGTAATGTACCCTCCCCAATGTTGGGTGTGTAATGTACCCTCCCCAGTGTTGGGTGTTTAATGTATTCTCCCCCACTGTTGGGTGTGTTATGTACTCTCCCCCAGTGTTGGGTGTGTAATATACCCTCCCCCACTGTTGGGTGTGTAATGTACTCTCCCCCATTGTTGGGTGTGTAATGTACCCTCTCCAGTGTTGAGTGTGTAATGTACTTTCCCCCAGTGTTGAGTGTGTGATGTAGCCTCCCCAGTTTTGGTTGTATATTTACACTCCCCAAGTGTTGGGTGTGGAATGAACCTTTCCCCAGTTGTGGGTGTGGAATGGGCAACCAGTATTGGGTGTGTAATGTACCTTCTTCAGTGTTGGGTGTGTAATGTACCCTCCCCCAGTGTTGTGTGTGTAATGTACTCTCCGCCAGTGTTGGGTGTGGAATGTACTCATCCCCAGTGCTGAGTGTGTAATGTACCCTCCCCAGTGTTGAGTGTGTAATGTACTCTTCCCCAGTATTGTCTGTGTAATGTACCCACCACCAGTGTTGGATGCGTAATGAACCCTCCCTAGTGTTTGGCGTGTAATGTAGCCTCCCACAGTGTTGAATGTGTAATGTACCCTCCCCCAGTGTTGGGTGTGTAATGTACTTTCCCCCAGTGTTGAGTGTGTGATGTAGCCTCCCCAGTTTTGGTTGTATATTTACACTCCCCAAGTGTTGGGTGTGGAATGAACCTTTCCCCAGTTGTGGGTGTGGAATGGGCAACCAGTATTGGGTGTGTAATGTACCTTCTTCAGTGTTGGCTGCGTAATGTACCCTCCCCCAGTGTTGTGTGTGTAATGTACTCTCCGCCAGTGTTGGGTGTGGAATGTACTCATCCCCAGTGCTGAGTGTGTAATGTACCCTCCCCAGTGTTGAGTGTGTAATGTACTCTTCCCCAGTATTGTCTGTGTAATGTACCCACCACCAGTGTTGGATGCGTAATGAACCCTCCCTAGTGTTTGGCGTGTAATGTAGCCTCCCACAGTGTTGAATGTGTAATGTACCCTCCCCCAGTGTTGGGTGTGGTATGTACCCTCCCACAGTATTGGGTTTGTAATATACCCTCCCCAGTGTTGAGTGTGTAATGTAACTACCTTAGTGTTGGGTGTGTAATAAACCCTTCCCCAGTGTTGGGTGTGTAATGTACTCTCCCCCAGTGTTGGGTGTGTAATATACCCTCCCCCAGTGTTGGATGTGTAATGTAGCCTGCTCGGTGTTTGACTGTGTAATGTACACACCCCAAGTGTTGGGTGTGTAATGTTGCCTCCCCTAGTGTTAGGTGATGTAACGTCCCCAGTGTTGGGTTTGTAATGTACCCTCCCAAGTGTTGGGTGTGTATTGTACTCTCCCCCAATGTTGGGTGTGTAATATACTCTCCCCAGTGTTGGGTGTGTAATGTACCCACCCCAAGTGTTGGGTGAGTAATGTGCTCTTCCCCAATGTTGGGTGTGTAATATACTCTCCCCAGTGTTGGGTGTGTAATGTACCCACCCCAAGTGTTGGGTGTGTAATGTGCTCTCCCCCAGTGTTGGGTGATTTACCGTCCAAAGTGTTGGGTGTGTAATAAACCCTCCCCCAAGGTTGGGTGGGTAGTGTACCCTCCCACAGTGTTGGTGTAATGTACTCACCCCCAGTGTTGGGTGTGGAATGTAGCGACCCCAGTGTTGGGGGTGGAATGTACTCACCCCAGTGCTGAGTGTGTAATGTACCTACCTTAGTGTTGGGTGTGTAATAAACCCTTCCCCAGTGTTGGATGTGTAATATACCCTCCCCCAGTGTTGGATGTGTAATGTAGCCTGCTCAGTGTTTGACTGTGTAATGTACACACCCCAAGTGTTGGGTGTGTAATGTTGCCTCCCCTAGTGTTAGGTGATGTACCATCCCCAGTGTTGGGTGTGTAATGTACTCACCCCCAGTGTTGGGTGTGGAATGTAGCGACCCCAGTGTTGGGGGTGGAATGTACTCTTCCCCAGTACTGTGTGTGTAATGTACCCACCACCAGTGTTGGATGCGTAATATACACTCCCTTGTGTTTGGTGTGTAATGTACCCTCCCACCATGTTGATTGTGTAATGTACCCTCCCCCAGTGTTGGGTGTGGAATGTCCCCTCCCACAGTATTGGGTTTGTAATATACCCTCCCCAGTGTTGGGTGTGTAATGTACCCTCCTTAGTGTTGGGTGTGTAATAAACCCCCCGCCCCCCAGTATTGGGTGGGTAATGTACCCTCCCACAGTGTTGGATGTGTAATGTACCCTCCACATTGTTGGGTGTGTAATGTACTCTCCCCCGGTGTTGGGTGTGTAATGTACTCTCCCCCAGTGTTGTGTGTGTAATGTATTGTCCCCCAGTGTTGGGTGTGTAATTTACCCTCCTCCAGTGTTGGGTGGGTAATATACCCTCCCACAGTGTTGGGTGTGTAATGTACCCTCCCACAGTGTTATGTGTTTAATATACCCTCCCACATTGTTAGGTGTGTAATGTAGCCTGCTCAGTGTTTGAGTGTGTAATGTACACACCCCAAGTGTTGGGTGTGTAATTTGCCTCCCCTAGTGTTGGGTGATGTACCGTTACCAGTGTTGGGAGTGTAATATACCCTCCCCAGTGTTGGGTGTGCAATGAACCTTTCCCCAGTGTTGGGTGTGTAATGTACCATACCCCAGTGCTGGCTACGTAATGTACCCTCCCCCAGTGTTGTGTGTGTAATGTATTGTCCTCCAGTGTTGGGTGTGTAATGTACCCACCTCCAGTGCAGGGTGTAACGTACTCACCCCCAGTGTTGGGTGTGGAATGTAGCGTCCCCAGTGTTTGGTGTGGAATATACCCACCCCCAGTGCTGAGTGTGCAATGTACCCTCCCCAGTGTTGGGTGTGTAATGTACTCTTCCCCAGTGTTGTGTGTGTAATGTACTCACCACCAGTGCTGGGTGCGTAATGTACCCCCCCCCCCCCCTAGAGTTTGGTGTGTAATGTACCGTCCCCCAGAATTGGGTGCATAATGTATCCTCCTCAGTGTTGGATATGTAATGTACCCTCCCCCAGTGCTGTGTGTGTAGTGTACCCTCTCCAATCTTGGGTGAGTAATGTACCCTCCCCAATGCTGGGTGTGTAACATACCCACACCAAGTGTTGGGTGTGTAATGTGCTCTCCCCCAGTGTTGGGTGATTTACCGTCCCAAGTGTTGCGTGCGTAATATAACCTCCCCAGTGTTGAATGTGTAATGTATCTGCCCCACTGTTGGGTGCGTAATGTACCCTCCCCAGTGTTGTGTGTATAATGTATCCTCCTCAGTGTTGGATGTGTAATGACCCTCCCCCAGTTCTGTGTGTGTAATGTACTGTCTCCAGTGTTGGGTGAGTAATGTATCCTCCCCAGTGTTGTGTGCATATTGTAGCCTCCCCAGTGTTGGAGTGTGTAATGTACCCACCCCAAGTGTTGGGTGTGTAATGTATTCTCCCCCGGTGTTGGGTGATTCACCGTCCCAAGTGTTGGGTGTGTAATAAACCCTCCCCAGTATTGGGTGGGTAATGTACCCTCCCACAGTGTTGGGTGTTTAATGTACCCTCCCACAGTGTTGGGTGTTTAATGTAGCGCTCAGTGTTTGAGTGTGTAATGTACACACCCCAAGTGTTGGGTGTGTAATGTTGCCGCCCACAGTGTTGGGTAATATACCCTCCCTCAGTGTTGGGTGTGTAATGTACCGTCCCCAGTGTTGGGTGTTTAATGTACTCTACCCCAGTGCTGTGTGTGTAATGTACCCTCTCTAGTGTTGGGTGAGTAATGTACCCTCCCCAGTGTTGTGTGCATAATGTATCCTCCTCAGTGTTGGATGTGTAATGACCCTCCCCCATTGTTGGGTGTGTAATGTACCCTCTCCAGTGTTGAGAGTGTCATGTACTTTCCCCCAGGTATGGGGGTGTGATGTAGCCTCCCCAGATTTGGTTGTGTAATGTACACTCCCCAAGGGTTGGTTGTCGGATGAACTTTCCCCCAGTTGTGAGTATGGAATGTACCCTACCCAAGTGTTGGGTGTGTAATGTACCATACCCCAGTGTTGGCTGCATAATGTACCCTCCCCCAGTGTTGTGTAATGTATTGTCCCCCAGTGTTGGGTGTGTAATGTACTCTCCCCCAGTGTTGGGTGTAATGTACTCACCCCAGTGTTGGGTGTGGAATGTACCCTCCCACAGTATTGGGTTTGTAATATACCCTCTCCAGTGCTGGGTGTGTAATATTCCTTCCCCAATGTTGGGTGCATAATGTGCCCTCCCACAGTGTTGGGTGTGTAATGTACCCTCCCCAGTGTTGGGTGCGCACTGTAGCCTCCCCAGTGTTGGAGTGTGTAATGTACTCACCCCAAGTGTTGGGTGTGTGATGTATTCTCCCCCAGTGTTGGGTGATGTACCGTCCAAGTGTTGGGTGTGTAATAAACACTGCCCCAGTGTTGGGCGGGTAATGTACCCTCCCACAGTGTTGGATGTGTAATGTATCCTCCCCAGTGCTGGTTGTGTAATGTACTCTTCCCCAGAGATGGGTGGATGATATCCCCTCCCCCAATGTTGTGTGAGTAATGTACCCTCCCCAGTGTTGGGTGTGTAGTGTACCCTCCCCTAGAATTGGGTGCGTAATGTATCCTCCTCAGTGTTGGATGTGTAATGTACCCTCCCCTAGTGCTGTGTGTGTAATGTACCCTACCCCAGTGTTGGGTGTGTAATTTACCCTCCCCCAGTGTTGTGTGTGTAATATACCCTCTCCCAGTGCTGGGTGTTTAATGTACTCTCCCCCAATGTTGGGTGTGTAATGTATTCTCCCCCAGTGTTGGGTGATTAATGTACTCTCCCCCAGTGTTGGGTGTGTAATATACCCTCCCACAGTGTTGGGTGGATAATGTACCCTTCCACAGTGTTGGGTCTGTAATGTACCCTCCCACAGTGTTGGGTGTGTAATATACCCTCCCCCAGTGTTGGGTGTGTAATGTAGCCTGCTCAGTGTTTGATTGTGTAATGTATACACCCCAAGTGTTGGGTGTGTAATGTACCATACCCCAGTGTTGGCTGCGTAATGTACCCTCCCCCAGTGTTGTGTGTGTAATGTATTATCCCCCAGTGTTGGG
This sequence comes from Chiloscyllium plagiosum, assembly GCF_037043375.1. Lineage (NCBI taxonomy): Eukaryota > Metazoa > Chordata > Chondrichthyes > Orectolobiformes > Hemiscylliidae > Chiloscyllium > Chiloscyllium plagiosum. Next base: position 17,515,285 of record NW_028270152.1, on the reverse strand, counting down.
TGTGTAACGTACCCTCCCCCAGTGCTGGGCACGTAATGTACCCTCCCCAATGTTGGGTGTGTAATGTACCCTCCCCAGTGCTGGGTGTGTAATGTACCCTCCCACAGTGTTGGGTGTGTAATGTACCCTCCCCAGTGTTGGGTGTTTAATGTATTCTCCCCCACTGTTGGGTGTGTAATATACCCTCCCCCACTGTTGGGTGTGTAATGTATTCTCTCCCATTGTTGGGTGTGTAATGTACCCTCTCCAGTGTTGAGAGTGTAATGTACTTTCCACCAGTGTTGAGTGTGTAATGTAATGTTGAGTGTGTGATGTAGCCTCCCCAGTTTTGGTTGTATAATGTACACTCCCCCAGTGTTGGGTGTGGAATTAACCTCACCCCAGTTGTGGGTGTGGAATGGCCAACCAGTGTTGGGTGTGTAATGTACCTTCTTCAGTGTTGGCTGCGTAATGTATCCTCCCCCAGTGTTGGGTGTGTAATGTACTCACCCCCAGTGTTGGGTGTGGAATGTAGCGTCCCCAGTGTTGGGTGTGGAATGTACTCACCCCCAGTGCTGAGTGTGTAATGTACCCTCCCCAGTGTTGGGTGTGTAATGTACTCTTCCCCAGTACTGTGTGTGTAATGTACCCACCACCAGTGTTGAATGTGTAATGTACCCTCCCCCAGTGTTGGGTGTGGTATGTACCCTCCCACAGTATTGGGTTTGTAATATACCTTCCCCAGTGTTGAGTGTGTAATGTACCTTCCTTAGTGTTGCATGTGTAAGAAACCCTTCCCCAGTGTTGGATGTGTAATGTACTCTCCCCCAGTGTTCGGTGTGTAATATACCCTCCCCCAGTCTTGGGTGTGTAATGTAGCCGGCTCAGTGTTTGACTGTGTAATGTACACACCCCAAGTGTTGGGTGTGTAATGTTGCCTCCCCTAGGGTTAGGTGATGTACCGTCCCCAGTGTTGGGTGTATAATATACCCTCCACAGTGTTGGGTGTGCAATGTACCTTCCCCCAGTGTTCGATGTGTAATGTACCATACCCCAGTGTTGGCTGTGTAATGTACCCTCCCCCAGTGTTGGGTGTGTAATGTATTGTCCCCCAGTGTTGGGTGTGTAATGTACCCACCTCCAGTGCTGGGTGTAACGTACCCACCCCCAGTGCTGAGTGTGTAATGTACCCTCCCCAGTGTTGGGTGTGTAATGCACTCTTCCCCAGTGTTGTGTGTGTAATGTACCCACCACCAGTGTTGGCTGCGTAATGTACCCTCACTAGTGCATGGTGTGTAATGTACCCTCCCCCAGAATTGGGTGCATAATGTATCCTCCTCAGTGTTGGATGTGTAATGTACCCTCCTCCAGTGCTATGTGTGTAATGTACCTTCTCCTGTGTTGGGTGAGTAATGTACCCTCCCTAGTGTTGGGTGTGTAATGCACCCACCCCCAGTGTTGGGTGTGTAATGTAACCTCCCCAATGTTGGAGTGTGTAAAGTACTCTTTCCCAGAATTGGGTGCATAATGTATCATCCTCAGTGTTGGATGTGTAATGTAGCCTCCCCCAGTGCTGTCTATGTAATGTACCCTCTCCAGTGTTGGGTGAGTAATCTACCCTCCCCAGTGTTGTGTGTGTAATATACTCTCCCCCAGTGGTGGGTGTGTAATGTATCCTCCCCAGTGTTGGGTGTGTATGTACCTGCCCCAATGTTGGGTGTGTAATGCACCCACCCCCAGTGTTGGGTGTGTAATGTAACCTCCCCAATGTTGGAGTGTGTAAAGTACTCTTCCCCAGAATTGGGTGCATAATGAATCATCCTCAGTGTTGGATGTGTAATGTAGCCTCCCCCAGTGCTGTCTATGTAATGTACCCTCTCCAGTGTTGGGTGAGTAATCTACCCTCCCCAGAGTTGTGTGTGTAATATACCCTCCCCCAGTGGTGGGTGTGTAATGTAGCCTCCCCAGTGTTGGGTGTGTAATGTACCTGCCCCAATGTTGGGTGTGTAATGTACCCTCCCACAGTGTTGGGTGTGTAATATACCCTCCCAAGCGTTGGATGTGTAATGTAGCCACCCCAGTGTTGGGTGTGTAACATACTCCACCCAAGTGTTGGGTGTGTACTGTAGCTCCTTAGTGTTGGGTGTATAATGTACCCTCCCCCAGTGGTAAGTGCGTAATGTACCCTCCTCAGTATTGGGTGACTAATCTACAATCCCCAGTGTTGGGTGTCTAATATACCCTCCTCCGAGTGTTGGGTGTGTAATGTAGCCTCCCCCAGTGTTGGGTGTGTAATGTATGTTCCCCAGTGTTGGGTGTGTAACGTACCCTCCCCCAGTGTTGGGTGTGTAATATACCCTCCCCCAGTGTTGGGTGTGTAATGTAGCCTGCTCAGTGTTGGGTGTGTAATGTACCATACCCCAGTGTTGGCTGCGTAATGTACCCTCCCCCAGTGTTGTGTGTGTAATGTATTGTCCCCCAGTGTTGGGTGTGTAACGTACCCTCCCCCAGTGCTGGGCACGTAATGTACCCTCCCCAATGTTGGGTGTGTAATGTACCCTTCCCAGTGCTGGGTGTGTAATGTACCCTCCCACAGTGTTGGGTGTGTAATGTACCCTCCCCCAGTGGTGAGTGCGTAATGTACCCTCCTCAGAATTGGGTGACTAATCTACAATCCCCAGTGTTGCGTGTATAATATACCCTCCTCTGAGTGTTGGGTGTGTAATGTTGCCTCCCCCAGTGTTGGGTGTTTAATGTATTCTCCCCCGCTGTCGGGTGTGTAATGTACTCTCCCCCAGTGTTGGGTGTGTAATATACCCTCCCCCACTGTTGGGTGTGTAATATACTCTCTCCCATTGTTGGGTTTGTGATGTACCCTCTCCAGTGTTGAGAGTGTAATGTACTTTCCCCCAGTGTTGAGTGTGTAATGTAATGTTGAGTGTGTGATGTAGCCTCCCCAGTTTTGGTTGTATAATGTACACTCCCCAAGTGTTGGGTGTGGAATGAACCTCACCCCAGTTGTGGGTGTGGAATGGCCAACCAGTGTTGGGTGTGTAATGTACCTTCTTCAGTGTTGGCTGCGTAATGTACCCTCCCCCAGTGTTGGGTGTGTAATGTACTCACCCCCAGTGTTGGGTGTGGAATGTAGCGTCCCCAGTGTTGGGTGTGGAATGTACTCACCCCCAGTGCTGAGTGTGTAATGTACCCTCCCCAGTGTTGGGTGTGTAATGTACTCTTCCCCAGTACTATGTGTGTAATGTACCCACCACCAGTGTTGAATGTGTAATGTACCCTCCCCCACTGTTGGATGTGGTATGTACCCTCCCACAGTATTGGGTTTGTAATATACCCTCCCCAGTGTTGAGTGTGTAATGTACCTTCCTTAGTGTTGGGTGTGTAATAAACCCTTCACCAGTGTTGGATGCGTAATGTAGCCGGCTCAGTGTTTGACTGTGTAATGTACACACCCCAAGTGTTGGGTGTATAATGTTGCCTCCCCTAGGGTTAGGTGATGTACTGTCCCCAGTGTTGGGTGTATAATATACCCTCCACAGTGTTGGGTGTGCAATGTACCTTCCCCCAGTGTTCGATGTGTAATGTACCATACCCCAGTGTTGGCTGTGTAATGTACCCTCCCCCAGTGTTGGGTGTGTAATGTATTGTCCCCCAGTGTTGGGTGTGTAATGTACCCACCTCCAGTGCTGGGTGTAACGTACCCACCCCCAGTGCTGAGTGTGTAATGTACCCTCCCCAGTGTTGGGTGTGTAATGCACTCTTCCCCAGTGTTGTGTGTGTAATGTACCCACCACCAGTGTTGGCTGCGTAATGTACCCTCACTAGTGCATGGTGTGTAATGTACCCTCCCCCAGAATTGGGTGCATAATGTATCCTCCTCAGTGTTGGATGTGTAATGTACATTCTCCTGTGTTGTGTGAGTAATGTACCCTCCCCAGTGTTGGCTGTGTAATGCACCCACCCCCAGTGTTGGGTGTGTAATGTAATCTCCCCAATGTTGGATTGTGTAAAGTACTCTTCCCCAGAATTGGGTGCATAATGTATCATCCTCAGTGCTGGATGTGTAATGTAGCCTCCCTCAGTGCTGTCTATGTAATGTACCCTCTCCAGTGTTGGGTGAGTAATCTACCCTCCCCAGTGTTGTGTGTGTAATATACCCTCCCCCAGTGTTGGGTGTGTAATGTACCTGCCCCAATGTTGGGTGTGTAATGCACCCACCCCCAGTGTTGGGTGTGGAATGTAACCTCCCCAGTGTTGGAGTGTGTAAAGTACTCTTCCCCAGAATTGGGTGCATAATGTATCCTCCTCAGTGTTGAATGTGTAATGTAGCCTCCCCCAGTGCTGTCTATGTAATGTACCCTCTCCAGTGTTGGGTGAGTAATCTACCCTCCCCAGTGTTGTGTGCGTAATATACCCTCCCTCAGTGTTGGGTGTGTAATGTACCTGCCCCAATGTTAGGTGTGTAATGTACCCTCCCACAGTTGGGTGTGTAATATACCCTCCCAAGCGTTGGATGTGTAATGTACCCTCCCCAGTGTTGGGTGTGTAACGTACTCCACCCAAGTGTTGGGTGTGTACTGTAGCTCCTTAGTGTTGGGTGTGTAATGTACCCTCCCCCAGTGGTGAGTGCGTAATGTACCCTCCTCAGTATTGGGTGACTAATCTACAATCCCCAGTGTTGGGTGTATAATATACCTTCCTTCGAGTGTTGGGTGTGTAATGTAGCCTCCCCCAGTATTGGGTGTGTAATGTATGTTCCCCAGTGTTGGGTGTGTAATATGCCCTCCCCCAGTGCTGGATGTGTAATGTATCCTCGCCAGTGTTGCGTGTATAATGTACCCGCCCACAGTGTTGGGTGTGTTACGTACCCTCCCACAGTGTTGGGTGTGTAATGTACCCTCCCCCAGTGTTAAATGTGTTATGTACCCTCCGCCAGTGTTCGGTGTGGAATGTACCCTCCCACAGTATTGGGTTTCAAATATATCCTCCCCAGTGTTGGGTGTGTAATGTACCCTCCTTAGTATTGGGTGTGTAATGTACCCTCACACAGTAATAAGTGTGTAATGTACCCTCCCTCAGTATTGGGTGTGTAATGTAGCCTCACCAGTATTGGGTGTGTAATAGATCCTCATCCTAGTATTGGTTTTGTCATGTAGCCACCCCAGTGTTGGGTGTGGAATGTGCTCTTCCCCCAGAGTTGGGTGTGTAATGTACCCTCCCCCAGTGTTGGGTGTGTAATATGCCCTCCCCAGTGTTGGGTGCATAATGTGCCCTCCCACAGTGTTGGGTGCGCACTGTAGCCTCCCCAGTGTTGGAGTGTGTAATGTACTCACCCCAATTGTTGGGTGTGTAATGTACTCTCCCCCAGTGTTGGGTGATGTACCGTTCAAGCATTGGGTGTGTAATAAACCCTGCCCCAGTGTTGGGTGGTTAATGTACCCTCCCACAGTGTTGGAAGTGTAATATATCCTCCCCAGTGTTGGGTGTGTAATGTACTCTTCTCCCAGTGCTGTTTGTGTAATGTACTCTCCCCCAGAGTTGGGTCGATGATATCCTCTCCCCCAATGTTGGGTGAGTAATGTACCCTCCCCAGTGTTGGGTGTGTAATGCACCCACCACCAGTGTGGGATGCGTAAGGTACCCTCCCGAGTGTTTGGTGTGTAATGTAGCCTCCCACAGTTTTGAATGTGTAATGTACCCTCCCCCAGTGTTGGGTGTGTAATGTACCCTCCCCCAGTGCTGTGTGTGTAGTGTACCCTCTCCAGTCTTGGGTGAGTAATGTACCCTCTCCAGTGTTGGGTGTGTAATGTAACCTCCCCAGTGTTGAATGTGTAATGTATCTGCCATAATGTTGGGTGTGTAATTTATCCCGCCCACCCCAGAATTGGGTGCATAATGTATCTTCCTCAGTGTTGGATGTGTAATGTACCCTCCCCCAGTGCTGTGTGTGTAATGTACCCTCTCCAGTGTTGGGTGAGTAATGTACCCTCCCCAGTGTTGTGTGTGTAATATACCCTCCCCCAGTGCTGGGTGTGTAATGTACTCTCCCCCAGAGTTGGGTGTGTAATATACCCTCCCCCAATGTTGGGTGTGTAATGTACTCTCCCCCAGTGTTGGGTGGTTAATGTACCCTCCCACAGTGTTGGATGTGTAATGTATCCTCCCCAGTGTTGGGTGTGTAATGTACTCTTCTCCCAGTGCTGTTTGTGTAATGTACTCTCCCCCAGAGTTGGGTGAATGATATCCCCTCCCCAAATGTTGGGTGAGTAATGTACCCTCCCCAGTGTTGGGTGTGTAATGTACTCTTCCCCAGTGTTGTGTGTGTAATGCACCCACCACCAGTGTGGGATGCGTAAGGTACCCTCCCGAGTGTTTGGTGTGTAATGTAGCCTCCCACAGTGTTGAATGTGTAATGTACCCTCCCCCAGTGTTGGGTGTGTAATGTACCCTCCCCCAGTGCTGTGTGTGTAATGTACCCTCTCCAGTCTTGGGTGAGTAATGTACCCTCCCCAGTGTTGGGTGTGTAATGTACCCTCCTCCGGGTGTTGGGTGCGTAATGTAACCTCCCCAGTGTTGAATGTGTAATGTATCTGCCACAATGTTGGGTGTGTAATTTACCCCGCCCACCCCAGAGTTGGGTGCATAATGTATCTTCCTCAGTGTTGGATGTGTAATGTACCCACCCCCAGTGCTGTGTGTGTAATATACCCTCTCCCAGTGCTGGGTGTGTAATGTACTCTCCCCCAGAGTTGGGTGTGTAATATACCCTCCCCCAATGTTGGGTGTGTAATGTACTCTCCCCCAGTGTTGGGTGATTAATGTACTCTCCCCCAGTGTTGGGTGTGTAATATACCCTCCCACAGTGTTGGGTGGATAATGTACCCTTCCACAGTGTTGGGTCTGTAATGTACCCTCCCAAGTGTTGGGTGTGTAATGTACTCTCCCACAGTGTTGGGTGTGTAATATACCCTCCCCCAGTGTTGGGTGTGTAATGTAGCCTGCTCAGTGTTTGAGTGTGTAATGTATACACCCCAAGTGTTGGGTGTGTAATGTACCCTCCCCCAGAATTGGGTGCATAATGTATCCTCCTCAGTGTTGGATGTGTAATGTACCCTCCCCGAGTGCTGTGTGTGTAATGCACCCTCTCCAGTGTTGGGTGAGTAATATACCCTCCCAAGTGTTGGGTGGGTAATGCACCCACCCCCAGTGTTGGGTGTGTAATATACGCTCCTGCGAGTGTTGGGTGTGTAACGTAAAGTTCCCAGTGTTGGAGTGTGTAAAGTACTGTTCACCAGTGTTGGGTGTGGAATGTACCCTCCCCAGTGTTCGATGTGTAATGTAGCCTCCCCAGTGTTGGGTGTGTAATGTACCTGCTCCAATGTTGGGTGTGTAATGTACCCTCCCACAGTGTTGGGTGTGTAATATACCCTCCCAAGCGTTGGATGTGTAATGTACCCTCCCCAGTGTTGGGTGCATAATGTATCCTCCTCAGTGTTGGATGTGTAATGTACCCTCCCCCAGTGCTGTGTGTGTAATGTACCCTCTCCAGTGTTGTGTGTGTAATATACCCTCCCCCAGTGCTGGGTGTGTAATGTACTCTCCCCCAGAGTTGGGTGTGTAATATACCCTCCCCCAATGTTGGGTGTGTAATGTACTCTCCCCCAGTGTTGGGTGATTCATGTAATCTCCCCCAGTGTTGGGTGTGTAATATACCCTCCCACAGTGTTGGGTGGATAATGTACCCTTCCACAGTGTTGGGTCTGTAATGTACCCTCCCCCAATGTTGGGTGTGTAATGTACTCTCCCCCAGTGTTGGGTGATTAATGTACTCTCCCCCAGTGTTGGGTGTGTAATATACCCTCCCACAGTGTTGGGGGGATAATGTACCCTTCCACAGTGTTGGGTCTGTAATGTACCCTCCCAAGTGTTGGGTGTGTAATATACCCTCCCCCAGTGTTGGGTGTGTAATGTAGCCTCCCCAGTGTGGGGTGTCTAATGTACCCTCCCACAGTGTTGGTTGTGTAACGTACCCTCCCCCAGAATTGGGTGTGTAATATACCCTCCCCCAATGTTGGGTGTGTAATGTACTCTCCACCAGTGTTGGGTTAGTAATGTACTCTCCCACAGTGTTGGGTGTGTAATGTACCCTCCTTAGTATTGGGTGTGTAATGTACCCTCACACAGTAATAAGTGTGTAATGTACCCTCCCTCAGTATTGGGTGTGTAATGTAGCCTCACCAGTATTGGGTGTGTAATAGATCCTCATCCTAGTATTGGTTTTGTCATGTAGCCACCCCAGTGTTGGGTGTGGAATGTGCTCTTCCCCCAGAGTTGGGTGTGTAATGTACCCTCCCCCAGTGTTGGGTGTGTAATATGCCCTCCCCAGTGTTGGGTGCATAATGTGCCCTCCCACAGTGTTGGGTGCGCACTGTAGCCTCCCCAGTGTTGGAGTGTGTAATGTACTCACCCCAATTGTTGGGTGTGTAATGTACTCTCCCCCAGTGTTGGGTGATGTACCGTTCAAGCATTGGGTGTGTAATAAACCCTGCCCCAGTGTTGGGTGGTTAATGTACCCTCCCACAGTGTTGGAAGTGTAATATATCCTCCCCAGTGTTGGGTGTGTAATGTACTCTTCTCCCAGTGCTGTTTGTGTAATGTACTCTCCCCCAGAGTTGGGTCGATGATATCCTCTCCCCCAATGTTGGGTGAGTAATGTACCCTCCCCAGTGTTGGGTGTGTAATGCACCCACCACCAGTGTGGGATGCGTAAGGTACCCTCCCGAGTGTTTGGTGTGTAATGTAGCCTCCCACAGTTTTGAATGTGTAATGTACCCTCCCCCAGTGTTGGGTGTGTAATGTACCCTCCCCCAGTGCTGTGTGTGTAGTGTACCCTCTCCAGTCTTGGGTGAGTAATGTACCCTCCCCAGTGTTGGGTGTGTAATGTAACCTCCCCAGTGTTGAATGTGTAATGTATCTGCCATAATGTTGGGTGTGTAATTTATCCCGCCCACCCCAGAATTGGGTGCATAATGTATCTTCCTCAGTGTTGGATGTGTAATGTACCCTCCCCCAGTGCTGTGTGTGTAATGTACCCTCTCCAGTGTTGGGTGAGTAATGTACCCTCCCCAGTGTTGTGTGTGTAATATACCCTCCCCCAGTGCTGGGTGTGTAATGTACTCTCCCCCAGAGTTGGGTGTGTAATATACCCTCCCCCAATGTTGGGTGTGTAATGTACTCTCCCCCAGTGTTGGGTGGTTAATGTACCCTCCCACAGTGTTGGATGTGTAATGTATCCTCCCCAGTGTTGGGTGTGTAATGTACTCTTCTCCCAGTGCTGTTTGTGTAATGTACTCTCCCCCAGAGTTGGGTGAATGATATCCCCTCCCCAAATGTTGGGTGAGTAATGTACCCTCCCCAGTGTTGGGTGTGTAATGTACTCTTCCCCAGTGTTGTGTGTGTAATGCACCCACCACCAGTGTGGGATGCGTAAGGTACCCTCCCGAGTGTTTGGTGTGTAATGTAGCCTCCCACAGTGTTGAATGTGTAATGTACCCTCCCCCAGTGTTGGGTGTGTAATGTACCCTCCCCCAGTGCTGTGTGTGTAATGTACCCTCTCCAGTCTTGGGTGAGTAATGTACCCTCCCCAGTGTTGGGTGTGTAATGTACCCTCCTCCGGGTGTTGGGTGCGTAATGTAACCTCCCCAGTGTTGAATGTGTAATGTATCTGCCACAATGTTGGGTGTGTAATTTACCCCGCCCACCCCAGAGTTGGGTGCATAATGTATCTTCCTCAGTGTTGGATGTGTAATGTACCCACCCCCAGTGCTGTGTGTGTAATATACCCTCCCCCAGTGCTGGGTGTGTAATGTACTCTCCCCCAGAGTTGGGTGTGTAATATACCCTCCCCCAATGTTGGGTGTGTAATGTACTCTCCCCCAGTGTTGGGTGATTAATGTACTCTCCCCCAGTGTTGGGTGTGTAATATACCCTCCCACAGTGTTGGGTGGATAATGTACCCTTCCACAGTGTTGGGTCTGTAATGTACCCTCCCAAGTGTTGGGTGTGTAATGTACTCTCCCACAGTGTTGGGTGTGTAATATACCCTCCCCCAGTGTTGGGTGTGTAATGTAGCCTGCTCAGTGTTTGAGTGTGTAATGTATACACCCCAAGTGTTGGGTGTGTAATGTACCCTCCCCCAGAATTGGGTGCATAATGTATCCTCCTCAGTGTTGGATGTGTAATGTACCCTCCCCGAGTGCTGTGTGTGTAATGCACCCTCTCCAGTGTTGGGTGAGTAATATACCCTCCCAAGTGTTGGGTGGGTAATGCACCCACCCCCAGTGTTGGGTGTGTAATATACGCTCCTGCGAGTGTTGGGTGTGTAACGTAAAGTTCCCAGTGTTGGAGTGTGTAAAGTACTGTTCACCAGTGTTGGGTGTGGAATGTACCCTCCCCAGTGTTCGATGTGTAATGTAGCCTCCCCAGTGTTGGGTGTGTAATGTACCTGCTCCAATGTTGGGTGTGTAATGTACCCTCCCACAGTGTTGGGTGTGTAATATACCCTCCCAAGCGTTGGATGTGTAATGTACCCTCCCCAGTGTTGGGTGCATAATGTATCCTCCTCAGTGTTGGATGTGTAATGTACCCTCCCCCAGTGCTGTGTGTGTAATGTACCCTCTCCAGTGTTGTGTGTGTAATATACCCTCCCCCAGTGCTGGGTGTGTAATGTACTCTCCCCCAGAGTTGGGTGTGTAATATACCCTCCCCCAATGTTGGGTGTGTAATGTACTCTCCCCCAGTGTTGGGTGATTCATGTAATCTCCCCCAGTGTTGGGTGTGTAATATACCCTCCCACAGTGTTGGGTGGATAATGTACCCTTCCACAGTGTTGGGTCTGTAATGTACCCTCCCCCAATGTTGGGTGTGTAATGTACTCTCCCCCAGTGTTGGGTGATTAATGTACTCTCCCCCAGTGTTGGGTGTGTAATATACCCTCCCACAGTGTTGGGTGGATAATGTACCCTTCCACAGTGTTGGGTCTGTAATGTACCCTCCCAAGTGTTGGGTGTGTAATGTACCCTCCCCCAGTGTTGGGTGTGTAATGTAGCCTCCCCAGTGTGGGGTGTCTAATGTACCCTCCCACAGTGTTGGTTGTGTAACGTACCCTCCCCCAGAATTGGGTGTGTAATATACCCTCCCCCAGTGTTGGGTGTGTAATGTACTCTCCACCAGTGTTGGGTTAGTAATGTACTCTCCCACAGTGTTGGGTGTGTAATATACCCTCCCCCAGTGTTGGGTAGATAATGTACTCTCCCCCAGTGTTTGGTGTGTAATATGCCCTCCCACAGTGTTGAGTGGATAATGTACCCTTCCACAGTGTTGGGTGTGTAATGTACCCTCCCACAGTGTGGGTGTATAATATACCCTCCCCCAGTGTTGGGTGTGTAATGTAGCCTGCTCAGTGTTTGAGTGTGTAATGTATACACCCCAAGTGTTGGGTGTGTAATGTACCCTCTCCCAGAATTGGGTGCATAATGTATCCTCCTCAGTGTTGGATGTGTAATGTACCCTCCCCGAGTGCTGTGTGTGTAATGCACCCTCTCCAGTGTTGGGTGAGTAATATACCCTCCCCCAATGGTGGGTGTGTAATGTACTCTCCCCCAGTGTTGGGTTAGTAATGTACTCTCCCACAGTGTTGGGTGTGTAATATACCCTCCCCCAGTGTTGGGTAGATAATGTACCCTCCCACAGTGTTGAGTCTGTAATGTACCCTCCCAAGTGTTGGGTGGGTAATGCACCCACCCCCAGTGTTGGGTGTGTAATATACGCTCCTGCGAGTGTTGGGTGTGTAATGTAAAGTTCCCAGTGTTGGAGTGTGTAAAGTACTGTTCACCAGTGTTGGGTGTGGAATGTACCCTCCTCAGTGTTCGATGTGTAATGTAGCCTCCCCAGTGTTGGGTGTGTAATGTACCTGCCCCAATGTTGGGTGTGTAATGTACCCTCCCACAGTGTTGGGTGTGTAATATACCCTCCCAAGCGTTGGATATGTAATGTACCCTCCCCAGTGTTGGGTGTGTAATGTAGCCTCCCACAGTGTTGGGTGTGTAATGTACCCTTCCCCAGTGTTGGGTGTGTAATGTAGCCTCCCACAGTGTTGAATGTGTAATGTACCCTCCCCCAGTGTTGGGTGTGTAATGTACCCTCCCCCAGTGCTGTGTGTGTAATGTACCCTCTCCAGTCTTGGGTGAGTAATGTACCCTCCCCAGTGTTGGGTGTGTAATGTACCCTCCTCCGGGTGTTGGGTGCGTAATGTAACCTCCCCAGTGTTGAATGTGTAATGTATCTGCCACAATGTTGGGTGTGTAATTTACCCCGCCCACCCCAGAGTTGGGTGCATAATGTATCTTCCTCAGTGTTGGATGTGTAATGTACCCACCCCCAGTGCTGTGTGTGTAATATACCCTCCCCCAGTGCTGGGTGTGTAATGTACTCTCCCCCAGAGTTGGGTGTGTAATATACCCTCCCCCAATGTTGGGTGTGTAATGTACTCTCCCCCAGTGTTGGGTGATTAATGTACTCTCCCCCAGTGTTGGGTGTGTAATATACCCTCCCACAGTGTTGGGTGGATAATGTACCCTTCCACAGTGTTGGGTCTGTAATGTACCCTCCCAAGTGTTGGGTGTGTAATGTACTCTCCCACAGTGTTGGGTGTGTAATATACCCTCCCCCAGTGTTGGGTGTGTAATGTAGCCTGCTCAGTGTTTGAGTGTGTAATGTATACACCCCAAGTGTTGGGTGTGTAATGTACCCTCCCTCAGAATTGGGTGCATAATGTATCCTCCTCAGTGTTGGATGTGTAATGTACCCTCCCCGAGTGCTGTGTGTGTAATGCACCCTCTCCAGTGTTGGGTGAGTAATATACCCTCCCAAGTGTTGGGTGGGTAATGCACCCACCCCCAGTGTTGGGTGTGTAATATACGCTCCTGCGAGTGTTGGGTGTGTAACGTAAAGTTCCCAGTGTTGGAGTGTGTAAAGTACTGTTCACCAGTGTTGGGTGTGGAATGTACCCTCCCCAGTGTTCGATGTGTAATGTAGCCTCCCCAGTGTTGGGTGTGTAATGTACCTGCTCCAATGTTGGGTGTGTAATGTACCCTCCCACAGTGTTGGGTGTGTAATATACCCTCCCAAGCGTTGGATGTGTAATGTACCCTCCCCAGTGTTGGGTGCATAATGTATCCTCCTCAGTGTTGGATGTGTAATGTACCCTCCCCCAGTGCTGTGTGTGTAATGTACCCTCTCCAGTGTTGTGTGTGTAATATACCCTCCCCCAGTGCTGGGTGTGTAATGTACTCTCCCCCAGAGTTGGGTGTGTAATATACCCTCCCCCAATGTTGGGTGTGTAATGTACTCTCCCCCAGTGTTGGGTGATTCATGTAATCTCCCCCAGTGTTGGGTGTGTAATATACCCTCCCACAGTGTTGGGTGGATAATGTACCCTTCCACAGTGTTGGATCTGTAATGTACCCTCCCCCAATGTTGGGTGTGTAATGTACTCTCCCCCAGTGTTGGGTGATTAATGTACTCTCCCCCAGTGTTGGGTGTGTAATATACCCTCCCACAGTGTTGGGTGGATAATGTACCCTTCCACAGTGTTGGGTCTGTAATGTACCCTCCCAAGTGTTGGGTGTGTAATATACCCTCCCCCAGTGTTGGGTGTGTAATGTAGCCTCCCCAGTGTGGGGTGTCTAATGTACCCTCCCACAGTGTTGGTTGTGTAACGTACCCTCCCCCAGAATTGGGTGTGTAATATACCCTCCCCCAATGTTGGGTGTGTAATGTACTCTCCACCAGTGTTGGGTTAGTAATGTACTCTCCCACAGTGTTGGGTGTGTAATGTACCCTCCTTAGTTTTGGGTGTGTAATGTACCCTCACACAGTAATAAGTGTGTAATGTACCCTCCCTCAGTATTGGGTGTGTAATGTAGCCTCACCAGTATTGGGTGTGTAATAGATCCTCATCCTAGTATTGGTTTTGTCATGTAGCCACCCCAGTGTTGGGTGTGGAATGTGCTCTTCCCCCAGAGTTGGGTGTGTAATGTACCCTCCCCCAGTGTTGGGTGTGTAATATGCCCTCCCCAGTGTTGGGTGCATAATGTGTCCTCCCACAGTGTTGGGTGCGCACTGTAGCCTCCCCAGTGTTGGAGTGTGTAATGTACTCACCCCAATTGTTGGGTGTGTAATGTACTCTCCCCCAGTGTTGGGTGATGTACCGTTCAAGCATTGGGTGTGTAATAAACCCTGCCCCAGTGTTGGGTGGTTAATGTACCCTCCCACAGTGTTGGAAGTGTAATATATCCTCCCCAGTGTTGGGTGTGTAATGTACTCTTCTCCCAGTGCTGTTTGTGTAATGTACTCTCCCCCAGAGTTGGGTCGATGATATCCTCTCCCCCAATGTTGGGTGAGTAATGTACCCTCCCCAGTGTTGGGTGTGTAATGCACCCACCACCAGTGTGGGATGCGTAAGGTACCCTCCCGAGTGTTTGGTGTGTAATGTAGCCTCCCACAGTTTTGAATGTGTAATGTACCCTCCCCCAGTGTTGGGTGTGTAATGTACCCTCCCCCAGTGCTGTGTGTGTAGTGTACCCTCTCCAGTCTTGGGTGAGTAATGTACCCTCCCCAGTGTTGGGTGTGTAATGTAACCTCCCCAGTGTTGAATGTGTAATGTATCTGCCATAATGTTGGGTGTGTAATTTATCCCGCCCACCCCAGAATTGGGTGCATAATGTATCTTCCTCAGTGTTGGATGTGTAATGTACCCTCCCCCAGTGCTGTGTGTGTAATGTACCCTCTCCAGTGTTGGGTGAGTAATGTACCCTCCCCAGTGTTGTGTGTGTAATATACCCTCCCCCAGTGCTGGGTGTGTAATGTACTCTCCCCCAGAGTTGGGTGTGTAATATACCCTCCCCCAATGTTGGGTGTGTAATGTACTCTCCCCCAGTGTTGGGTGGTTAATGTACCCTCCCACAGTGTTGGATGTGTAATGTATCCTCCCCAGTGTTGGGTGTGTAATGTACTCTTCTCCCAGTGCTGTTTGTGTAATGTACTCTCCCCCAGAGTTGGGTGAATGATATCCCCTCCCCAAATGTTGGGTGAGTAATGTACCCTCCCCAGTGTTGGGTGTGTAATGTACTCTTCCCCAGTGTTGTGTGTGTAATGCACCCACCACCAGTGTGGGATGCGTAAGGTACCCTCCCGAGTGTTTGGTGTGTAATGTAGCCTCCCACAGTGTTGAATGTGTAATGTACCCTCCCCCAGTGTTGGGTGTGTAATGTACCCTCCCCCAGTGCTGTGTGTGTAATGTACCCTCTCCAGTCTTGGGTGAGTAATGTACCCTCCCCAGTGTTGGGTGTGTAATGTACCCTCCTCCGGGTGTTGGGTGCGTAATGTAACCTCCCCAGTGTTGAATGTGTAATGTATCTGCCACAATGTTGGGTGTGTAATTTACCCCGCCCACCCCAGAGTTGGGTGCATAATGTATCTTCCTCAGTGTTGGATGTGTAATGTACCCACCCCCAGTGCTGTGTGTGTAATATACCCTCCCCCAGTGCTGGGTGTGTAATGTACTCTCCCCCAGAGTTGGGTGTGTAATATACCCTCCCCCAATGTTGGGTGTGTAATGTACTCTCCCCCAGTGTTGGGTGATTAATGTACTCTCCCCCAGTGTTGGGTGTGTAATATACCCTCCCACAGTGTTGGGTGGATAATGTACCCTTCCACAGTGTTGGGTCTGTAATGTACCCTCCCAAGTGTTGGGTGTGTAATGTACTCTCCCACAGTGTTGGGTGTGTAATATACCCTCCCCCAGTGTTGGGTGTGTAATGTAGCCTGCTCAGTGTTTGAGTGTGTAATGTATACACCCCAAGTGTTGGGTGTGTAATGTACTCTCCCCCAGAATTGGGTGCATAATGTATCCTCCTCAGTGTTGGATGTGTAATGTACCCTCCCCGAGTGCTGTGTGTGTAATGCACCCTCTCCAGTGTTGGGTGAGTAATATACCCTCCCAAGTGTTGGGTGGGTAATGCACCCACCCCCAGTGTTGGGTGTGTAATATACGCTCCTGCGAGTGTTGGGTGTGTAACGTAAAGTTCCCAGTGTTGGAGTGTGTAAAGTACTGTTCACCAGTGTTGGGTGTGGAATGTACCCTCCCCAGTGTTCGATGTGTAATGTAGCCTCCCCAGTGTTGGGTGTGTAATGTACCTGCTCCAATGTTGGGTGTGTAATGTACCCTCCCACAGTGTTGGGTGTGTAATATACCCTCCCAAGCGTTGGATGTGTAATGTACCCTCCCCAGTGTTGGGTGCATAATGTATCCTCCTCAGTGTTGGATGTGTAATGTACCCTCCCCCAGTGCTGTGTGTGTAATGTACCCTCTCCAGTGTTGTGTGTGTAATATACCCTCCCCCAGTGCTGGGTGTGTAATGTACTCTCCCCCAGAGTTGGGTGTGTAATATACCCTCCCCCAATGTTGGGTGTGTAATGTACTCTCCCCCAGTGTTGGGTGATTCATGTAATCTCCCCCAGTGTTGGGTGTGTAATATACCCTCCCACAGTGTTGGGTGGATAATGTACCCTTCCACAGTGTTGGGTCTGTAATGTACCCTCCCCCAATGTTGGGTGTGTAATGTACTCTCCCCCAGTGTTGGGTGATTAATGTACTCTCCCCCAGTGTTGGGTGTGTAATATACCCTCCCACAGTGTTGGGTGGATAATGTACCCTTCCACAGTGTTGGGTCTGTAATGTACCCTCCCAAGTGTTGGGTGTGTAATATACCCTCCCCCAGTGTTGGGTGTGTAATGTAGCCTCCCCAGTGTGGGGTGTCTAATGTACCCTCCCACAGTGTTGGTTGTGTAACGTACCCTCCCCCAGAATTGGGTGTGTAATATACCCTCCCCCAGTGTTGGGTGTGTAATGTACTCTCCACCAGTGTTGGGTTAGTAATGTACTCTCCCACAGTGTTGGGTGTGTAATATACCCTCCCCCAGTGTTGGGTAGATAATGTACTCTCCCCCAGTGTTTGGTGTGTAATATGCCCTCCCACAGTGTTGAGTGGATAATGTACCCTTCCACAGTGTTGGGTGTGTAATGTACCCTCCCACAGTGTGGGTGTAAAATATACCCTCCCCCAGTGTTGGGTGTGTAATGTAGCCTGCTCAGTGTTTGAGTGTGTAATGTATACACCCCAAGTGTTGGGTGTGTAATGTACCCTCTCCCAGAATTGGGTGCATAATGTATCCTCCTCAGTGTTGGATGTGTAATGTACCCTCCCCGAGTGCTGTGTGTGTAATGCACCCTCTCCAGTGTTGGGTGAGTAATATACCCTCCCCCAATGGTGGGTGTGTAATGTACTCTCCCCCAGTGTTGGGTTAGTAATGTACTCTCCCACAGTGTTGGGTGTGTAATATACCCTCCCCCAGTGTTGGGTAGATAATGTACCCTCCCACAGTGTTGAGTCTGTAATGTACCCTCCCAAGTGTTGGGTGGGTAATGCACCCACCCCCCTGTGTTGGGTGTGTAATATACGCTCCTGCGAGTGTTGGGTGTGTAATGTAAAGTTCCCAGTGTTGGAGTGTGTAAAGTACTGTTCACCAGTGTTGGGTGTGGAATGTACCCTCCTCAGTGTTCGATGTGTAATGTAGCCTCCCCAGTGTTGGGTGTGTAATGTACCTGCCCCAATGTTGGGTGTGTAATGTACCCTCCCACAGTGTTGGGTGTGTAATATACCCTCCCAAGCGTTGGATATGTAATGTACCCTCCCCAGTGTTGGGTGTGTAATGTAGCCTCCCACAGTGTTGGGTGTGTAATGTACCCTTCCCCAGTGTTGGGTGTGTAATGTAGCCTCCCCAGTGTTGGGTGTCTAATGTACCCACCCACAGTGTTGGGTGTGTAATGTACCCTGCCCCAGAGTTGGGTGTGTAATATACCCTCCCCCAATGTTGGGTGTGTAATGTACTCTCCCCCAGTGTTGGGTTAGTAATGTACTCTCCCACAGTGTTGGGTGTGTAATATATCCTCCCCCAGTGTTGGGTGTGCAATGTAGCCTGCTCAGTGTTTGAGTGTGTAATGTACACACCCCAAGTGTTGGATGTGTAATGTACCCTCCCCCAGTGCTGTGTTTGTAATGCATCCTCTCCAGTGTTGGGTGAGTAATGTACCCTCCCCAGTGTTGGGTGGGTAATGCACCCTCCTCCGAGTGTTGGGTGTGTAATGTAACCTTCCCAGTGTTGGAGTGTGTAAAGTACTGTTCGCCAGTGTTGGGTGTGGAATGTACCCTCCCCAGTGTTCGATGTGTAATGTAGCCTCCCCAGTGTTGAGTGTGTAATGTACCCTCCCCCAGTGCTGGCTATTTAATGTAGCCTCCCCAGTGTTGGGTGTGTAATGTACCCTCCCACAGTGTTGGCTGTGTAATATACCCTCCCAAGCGGTGGATGTGTAATGTAGCCTCCCCAGTGTTGGGTGTGTAATGTACTCAACCCAAGCGTTGGGTGTGTACCGTACCCTAATTAGTGTTGGGTGTGTAATGTACCCTCCCCCTGTGGTGAGTGTGTAATGTACCCTCCTCAGTATTTTGTGCTTAATCTACAATCCCCAGTGTTGGGTGTATAATGTACCCTCCTCCAAGTGTTGGGTATGTAATGTACCCTCCCCCAGTGTTGGGTGTGTAATGAACCCTCCCCAGTGTTGGGTGTGTAATGTAGCCTCCCACAGTGTTGGGTGTGTAATGTACACTTCCCCAGTGTTGGGTGTGTAATGTAGCCTCCCCAGTGTTGGGTGTCTAATGTACATGCCCACAGTGTTGGGTGTATTATGTACCCTCCCACAGTGTTGGGTGTGTAATGTACCCTCCCCCAGTGTTGAATGTGTAATGTACCCTCCCCCAGTGTTGGGTGTGGAATGTACCCTCCCACAGTATTGGGTTTGTAATATACCCTCCCCAGTGTTGGGTGTGTAATGTACCCTCCTTAGCGTTGGGTGTGTAATGTACCCTCCCATATTAATGAGTGCGTAATGTACCCTCCCTCAGTATAAGGTGGGTAATGTAGCCTCCCCAGGGTTGGGTGTGTAATATATCCTCGGCCTAGTGTTGGGCTTGTCATGTAGCCTCCCCTGTGTTGAGTGTGGAATGTACTCTCTCCCAGAGTTGGGTGTGTAATGTATCCGCCCCCTGTGTTGGGTGTATAATGTAGCCTCCCACAGTGTTGGGTGTGTAATGTCACCACACCAATGTTGGGTGTGTAATGTACCCTCCCCAGTGTTGGGTGTGTAATATCGCCTGCTCAGTGTTTGAGTATGTAATGTATCCACCCCAATAATGGGTGTGTAATGTACCCTCCCCCAGTGTTGGGTGTGTAATATACCCTCCCCAGTGTTGGGTGCATAATGTGCACTCCCACAGTGTTGTGTGTGTAATGTAGCCTCCACAGTGTTGGAGAGTGTAATGTATGCACCCCAAGTGTTGGATGTGTAATATACTCTCCCCTAGTGTTGGGTGATATACCATCCCAAGTGTTGGGTGTGTAATAAACCCTGCCCCAGTGTTGGTTGGGTAATGTACCCTCCCACTGTGTTGGATATGTAATGTACCCTCCCCAATATTGGGTGTGTATTATACTCTCCCCTAATGTTGGGTGTGTAATGTACTCTCCCCCAGTGTTGGGTGTGTAATGTACCCTCCCAAGTGCTGGGTGTGTAATGTACACTCCCCCAGTGTTGGGTGTGTAATATACCATACCCCAGTGTTGGGTGTGTAATGTCACCTGCTCAGTGTTTGAGTGTGTAATGTATCCACCCCAATATTGGGTGTGTAATGTACCCTCCTCCAGTGTTGGGTGGGTAATGTAGCCTCCCCCAGTGTTGGGTGTGTAATGTACCTTCCCCAGTGTTGGGTGTTTAATGTACTCTCCCCCAGTGTTGGGTGTGTAATGTACTCTCCCCCAGTGTTGGGTGTGTAATATACCCTCCCCCATTGTTGGGTTTGTAATGTACCCTCTCCAGTGTTGAGAGTGTGATGTACTTTCCCCCAGTGTTGAGTGTGTAATGTACTTTCCCCCAGTGTTGAGTGTGTGATGTATTTTCCTCCAGTCTTGAGTGTGTGATGTAGCCTCCCCAGTTTTGGTTGTGTAATGTACACTCCCCAAGTGTTGGGTGTGGAATGAACCTTCCCCTAGTTGTGGGTATGGAATGTACCCTACCCCAGCGTTGGGTGTGTAATGTACCTTCTTCAGTGCTGGGTGTGTAATGTACCCTCCCCCAGTGTAGTGTTTGTAATGCACTCTACCTCAGAGTTGGGTGTGTAATGTACCCTACCCCAGTGCTGGGTGTGGAATGTAGCCTCCCCAGTGTTTGAGTGTGTAATGTAGCCACCACAAGTTTGGGTGTGTAATGCAGCCACCCCCAATGTTGTGTGATGTACCATCCCCGGTGTTGGGTGTGTAATCTACCCTCCCCCAGTGTTGGGTGTGTAATATACCATCCCCCAGTGTTGGGTGTGGAATGTAGCCTCCCCCAGTGTTGGGTGTGTAATGTAGTTTCCCCCAGTGTTGGGTGTGTAATGCACATTCCACGAGTGTTGCGTTTGTAATGTACCCTCCCCAGTGTTGGGTGGGTAATGTACCCTCCCCAGTTTTGGGTGTGTAATGTACTTTCCCCAGTGTTGGGTGTGTAATGTAGCCTGCTCAGTGTTTGAGTGTGTAATGTACACACCCCAAGTGTTAGGTGTGTAATGTTGCCTCCCCCAGTGTTGGGTGTGTAATATACCCTCCCACAGTGTTGGGTGTGTAATGTACTCTCCCCCAGTGTTGGGTATGTAATGTACCCTCTCCAGTGTTGAGAGGGTAATGTACTTTCCCCCAGTGTTGGGTGTGTAATGTACCCTCCCACAGTGTTGGGTGTGTAATGTTGCCTCCCCCAGTGTTGGGTGTTTATTGTACTCTCCCCCAGTGTTGGGTGTGTAATGTACTCTCCCCCAGTGTTGGGTGGGTAATATAACCTCCCCCAATGTTGGGTGTGTAATGTACTCTCCCCACTGTTGGGTGTTTATTGTACTCTCCCCCAGTGTTGGGTGTGTAATGTACTCTCCCCCAGTGTTGGGTGGGTAATATAACCTCCCCCAATGTTGGGTGTGTAATGTACACTCTCCAGTGTTGAGTGTGTAATGTACTTTCCCCCAGGTATGGGTGTGTGATGTAGCCTCTCCAGTTTTGGTTGTGTAATGTACACTCCCCAAGTGTTGGGTGTGGAATGAACCTTCCCCCAGTTGTGGGTGTGGAATGTACCCTACCCCAGTGTTGGGTGCGTAATGTACCTTCTTCAGTGTTGGGTGTGTAATGTACCCTCCCACAGTGTTGAGTTTGTAATGCACTCTACCTCAGAGTTGGGTAATGTACCTTACCCCGGTGCTGGGTGTGGAATGTAGCCTCCCCAGTGTGTGAGTGTGTAATGTAGCCACCACAAGTGCTGCATGTGTAATGTAGCCACACCCAATGTTGTGTGCTTACCATCCCCAGTGTTAGGGTGTAATGTACTTTCCCCCAGTGTTTGGTGTGTAATGTACTCTCCCCCATTGTTGGGTGTGTAATGTACCCTCTCCAGTGTTGAATGTGCAATATGCTTTCCCCCAGTGTTGAGTGTGTGATGTAGCCTCCCCAGTTTTGGTTGTGCAATGTACACTTCCCAAGTGTTGGGTGTGGAATGAACCTTGCCCCAGTTGTGGGTGTGGAATGTACCCTACCCCAGTGTTGGGTGCGTAATGTACCTTCTTCAGTGTTGGGTGTGTAATGTACCCTCCCACAGTGTTGAGTTTGTAATGCACTCTACCTCAGAGTTGGGTAATGTACCCTACCCCAGTGCTGGGTGTGGAATGTAGCCTCCCCAGTGTGTGAGTGTGTAATGTAGCCACCACAAGTGTTGCATGTGTAATGTAGCCACACCCAATGTTGTGTGCTGTACCATCCCCAGTGTTGGGGTGTAATGTACTTTTCCCCAGTGTTTGGTGTGTAATCTACCCTCCCCCAGTGTTGGGTACATAATGTATCCTCCCCAGTGTTGGGTGTGGAATGTAGCCTCCCCCAATGTTGGGTGTGTAATGTATTTTCCCCTAGTGTTGGGTATGTAATGCACTTTTCCTGAGTGTTGCGTTTGTAATGTACCCTCCCCAGTGTTGGGTGTGTATTGTACCCTCCCCAGATTTGGGTGTGTAATGCACTTTCCCTCAGTGTTTGGTGTGCAATGTACCCTCCCCAGTGTTGGGTGTGTAATGTACTCTTCCCCAGTGTTGTGTGTGTAATGTACCCTACCCCAGTGCTGGGTGTGAATGTAGCCTCCCCAGTGTTTGAGTGTGTAATGTAGCCACCACAAGTGTTGCATGTGTAATGTAGCCACCCCCAATGTTGTGTGATGTACCATCCCCACTGTTGGGTGTGTAATGTACTTTCCCCCAGTGTTCAGTGTGTAATCTACCCTCCCCCAGTGTTGGGTGTGAAATGTACCCTCCCAAGTTCTGGGTGTGTAATGTACTCTCCCCCAGTGTTCGGTGTGTAATCTCCCCCCCCCCCCCCCCCCCCCCCCCCGCTAGTGTTGGGTGTGTAATATACCCTCCCCCAGTGCTAGGTGTGGAATGTACTTTCCTCCAGTGTTGGGTGTGTAATGCACTTTCCCCGAGTGTTGCGTTTGTAGTGTACCCTCCCCAGTGTTGGGTGTGTAATGTACTTTCCCCCAGTATTGGGTGTGTAACGCACTTTCCTTGAGTGTTGGATTTGTAAAGTACCCTCCCGAGTGGTATGTGTGTAATGTACCCTCCATAGTGTTGGGTGTGTATTGTACTCTTCCCCAGTGTTGTGTGTGTAATGTACCCACCACCAGTGTTGGGGGCGTAATGTACCCTCCCTAGTGTTTAGTGTGTAATGTACCCTCCCCCAGTGTTGGGTGTGTAATGTACCTTTCCCCCAGTGTTGATTGGGTAATATACCCTCCCACAGTGTTGGGTGTGTAATGTACACTCCCCCAGTGTTGGGTGTGTAATGTATTCTCCCCCAGTGTTGGATGTGTAATTTACCCTCCCCCAGTGTTGGGTGTGTAATGTACGTTCCCTCAGTGTTGGATGTGTAATATACCCTCCCCCAGTGTTGGGTGTATAATGTACTCTCCCCCAGTGTTGGATGTGTAATGTACTTTCCCTCAGTGTTGGGTGTGTAATATACCCTCCCCCAATGTTGGGTGTGTAATGTACTCTCCCCCATTGTTGGGTATGTAATGTACCCTCTCCAGTGTTGAGAGTGTAATGTACTTTCCCCCAGTGTTGAGTGTGTAATGTACTTTCCCCAGTGTTGAGTGTGTGATGTATTTTCCTCCAGTCTTGAGTGTGCGATGTAGCGTCCCCAGTTTTGGTTGTGTAATGTACACTCCCCAAGTGTTGGGTGTGGAATGAACCTTCCCCCAGTTGTGGGTGTGGAATGTACCCTACCCCAGCATTGGGTGTGTAATGTACCTTCTTCAGTGTTGGGTGTGTAATGTACCCTCTCCAGTGTTGTGTTTGTAATGAACTCTACCTCAGAGTTGGGTGTGTAATGTACCCTACCCCAGTGCTGGGTGTGGAATATAGCCTCACCAGTGTTTGAGTGTGTAATGTAGCCATCCCCAATGTTGTGTGATGTACCATCCCCAGTGTTGGGTGTGTAATCTACCCTTCCCCAGTGTTGGGTGTGGAATGTAGCCTCCCCCAGTGTTGGGTGTGTAATGCACTTTCCCCGAGTGTTGCGTTTGTAATGTACCCTCCCCAGTGTTGGGTGTGTAATGTACTTTCCCCCAGTGTTGGGTGTGTAATGCACTTTCCCTGAGTGTTGTGTTTGTAATGTTCCCTACCCAGGGCTGGGTGTGAAATGTACCCTCCCCAGTTTTGGGTGTGTAATGTACTTTCCCCAGTGTTGGGTATGTAATGTAGCCTGCTCAGTGTTTGAGTGTGTAATGTGCACACCCCAAGTGTTGGGTGTGTAATGTTGCCTCACCCAGTGTTGGGTGTGTAATATACCCTCCCCCAGTGTTGGGTGGGTAATGTACCCTCCCACAGTGTTGGGTGTGTAATGTATCCTCCTCAGTGTTGGGTGTTTAATGTGCTCTCCCCCGGTGTTGGGAGTGTAATGTACTCTCCCCCAGTGTTGGGTGCGTAATATACCCTCCCCCAATGTTGGGTTTGTAATGTACTCTTACCCATGGTTGGGTATGTAATGTACCCTCTCCAGTATTGAGAGGGTAATGTACTTTCCCCCAGTGTTGAGTGTGTGATGTACTTTCCCCCAGTGTTGAGTGTGTAATGTAGCGTCCCCAGTTTTGGTTGTGTAATGTACACTCCCCAAGTGTTGGGTGTGGAATGATCCTTCCCCCAGTTGTGGGTGTGGAATGTATCCTACCCCAATGTTGGGTGTGTAATGTACCTACTTCAGTGATGGGTGTGTAATGTACCCTCCCCCAGTGTTGTGTTTGTAATGCACTCTACCTCAGAGTTGGGTGTGTAATGTACCCTACCCCAGTGCTGTGTGTGGAATGTAGCCTCCCCAGTGTTTGAGTGTGTAATGTAGCCACCACAAGTGTTGGGTGTGTAATGTAGCCACCCCCAATGTTGTGTGATGTACCATCCCCAGTGTTGGGTGTGTAATGTACATTCCCCCAGTGTTCAGTGTGTAATCCACCCTCCCCCAGTGTTGGGTGTGTAATGTATCCTCCCCAAGTGTTGGGTGTCTAATGTACCCTCCCACAGTGTTGGGTGTGCAATGTACTCTTCCCCCAATGTTCGGTGTGTAATATTCCCTCCCCCAATGTTGGGTGGGTAATGCACTCTTCCCCAGTGTTGGGTGTGTAATGTACTCTCCTCCAGTGTTGGTTGTGTATATATCCTCCCCCAGTGTTGGGTGGGTAATGTACCCTCCCACAGTGTGGAGTGTGTAATGTATCCTCCCAAATGCTGGGTGTGTAATGTACTCTCCCCCAGTGTTGGGTGTGTAATGGAGCCTCCCCCAGTGTTGGGTGTGTAATATACCCTTCCCAGTATTGGGTGCATAATGTGCACTCCCATAGTGTTGGGTGTGTAATGTACCCTCCCACAGTGTTGGGTGTGTAATGTACCCTCCCCAGTGTTGGGTGTTTATTGTACTCTCCCCCAGTGTTGGGTGTGTAATGCACTCTCCCCCAGTGTTGGGTGTGTAACGTACCCTCCCTGAGTGTTGTGTGTAATGTACTTTTCCCCAGGTATGGGTGTGTGATGTAGCCTCCCCAGTTTTGGTTGTGTAATGTACACTCCCCAAGTGTTGGGTGTGGAATGAACCTTCCCCCAGTTGTGGGTATGGAATGTACCCTACCCCAGTGTTGGGTGTGTAATGTACCTTCTTCAGTGTTGGGTGTGTAATGTACCCTCCCCCAGTGTTGAGTTTATAATGCACTCTACCTCAGAGTTCGGTAATGTACCCTACCCCAGTGCTGTGTGTGGAATGTAGCCTCCCCAGTGTTTGAGTGTGTAATGTAGCCACCACAAGTGTTGCATGTACTTTCCCCCAGTCTTTGGTGTGTAATCTACCCTCCCCCAGTGTTTGGTGTGTAATGTACCCTCCTCCGAGCATTGGGTGTGTAATGTAGCCTCCCCAGTGTTGGAGTGTGTAAAGTACTTTTCCCCAGTGTTGGGTGTGGAATGTACCCTCACTAGCGTTCGACGTGTAATGTAGCCTCCGCAGTATTGAGTGTGTAATGTACCTGCCCCAATGTTGGGTGTGTAATGTACCCTCCTACAGTGTTGGGTGTGTAATATACCCTCCCAAGCGTTGGATGTGTAATGTAGCCTCCCCAGTGTTGGGTGAGTAACATACTCAACCCAAGTGTTGGGTGTCTACTGTACCTTCCTTAGTGTTGGGTGTGTCATGAACCCTCCCCCAGTGGTGAGTGTGTAATGTACCCTCCTCATTATTGGGTGTGTAATCTACAATCCCCAGTGTTGTGTATATAATGTACCCTCCTCCAAGTGTTGGGTGTGTAATGTACCCTCCCCCAATGTTGGGTATGTAATGTAGCCTCCCCAGTGTTGGGTGTCTAATGCACCTGCCCACAGTGTTGGGTGTGTAATCTACAATCCCCAGTGTTGTGTGTATAATGTACCCTCCCCATTTTGGGTGTGTAATGTACTTTCCCCCAGTGTTGGGTGTGCAATGCACTTTCCCCGAGTGTTGGATTTGTAATGTACCCTCCCCAGTGTTGGGTGTGTAATGTACTCTTCCCCAGTTTTGTGTTTGTAATGTACCCTCCCCCAGTGTTGGGTGTGTAATGTACCCTCCCCCAAAATTGGGTGCATAATGTATCCTCCTCAGTGTTGGATGTGTAATGTACCCTCCCCCAGTCCTGTGTGTGTAATGTAACCTCTCCAGTGTTGGGTGAGTAATGTACCCTCCCCAGTGTTGAGTATGTAATGCACCCACCCCCAGTATTAGGTGTGTAATGTAACCTCCCCAGTGTTGGAGTGTGTAAAGTACTCTTCGCCAGTGTTGGGTGTGGAATGTACCCTCCCCAGCATTTGAAGTGTAATGTAGCCTCCCCAGTGTTGGGTGTGTAATGTACCCTCCCCCAGTGCTGGGTGTGTAATGTAGCCTCCCCAATGTTGGGTGTGTAATGTACCCTCCCACAGTGTTGGCTGTGTAATATACCCTCCCAAGCATTGGATATGTAATGTAGCCTCCCCAGTGCTGTGTGTGTAACGTACTCCACCCAAGTGTTGGGTGTGTACTGTACCCTCCTTAGCGTTGGGTGTGTAATGTACCATCCCCCAGTGGTGAGTGTTTAATGTACCCTCCTCAGTATTGGGTGTGTAATCTACAACCCCCAGTGTTGTGTGTATAATATACCCTCGTCCAAGTGTTGGGTGTGTAATGTAGCCTCCCCCAGTGTTGGGAGTGTAATGTACCCTCCCCAACTGTTGGGTGTGGAATGAACCTTCCCCCAGTTTTGGGTGCATAATGCACCCTACCCGAGTGTTGGTTGTGTAAAGTACCCTCCCCCAGTGTTGAGAACATAATGTACCCTCCCCCAGTGTTGAGTGTGTAATGTACCTTCTTCAGTGTTTGGTGTGTAATGTACCCACCCCTAGTATTGGGTGTGTAACGTACCCTCCCCCAATGCTAGGCATGTAACGTGCTCACCCCCAGTGTTGTGTGTGTAATGTATACTCCCCCAGTGCTAGGTGTGCAATGAAGCCTCCCTAGTGTTGGGTGTTAATGCACCTGCCCCAATGTTGGGTGTGTAATGTATCTTCCCACAGTGTTGGGTGTGTACTATACCCTCCCAAGCGTTGGATGTGTAATGTACCCTCCCCCAGTGGTGAGTGCATAATGTACCCTCCTCAGTATTGGGTGTGTAATCTACAATCCCCAGTATTGGGTGTATAATGTACGCTCCTCCAAGTGTTGGGTGTGTAATGTAGCCTCCCCCAGAGTTGGATGTGTAATGTAGCCGCCCCCAGTGCTGGGTGTGTAATGTACCCTCCCCCAGTGTTGGGTGAGTAATGTAGATCCCCCAGTGTTGGGTGTGTAATGTACCCTCCCCAATGTTGGATGTGTGATGTATCCTCCCCCAGTGTTGGTTGTGTAATGTACCCTCCCCAAGTGTTGGGTATGGAATGAACCTTCCCCCAGTTTTGGGTGCGTAATGTACCCTACCCCAGTGTTGGGTGTGTAATGTACCTTCCCCCAGTGTTGGGTGTGGAATGTAGCCTCCCCAATGTTGAGTCTGTAATGTACCCTTTCCCAGTGTTGGGTGTGTAATGTAGCCTCCCCAGTGTTTGAGTGTGTAATGTAGCAACCCCCAATGTTGGGTGTGTAATGTACTTTCCGCCAGTGTTCGGTGTGTAATCTACCCTCCCCAGTTTTGGGTGTGTAATGTGCCCTCCCCCAGTGTTGGGCATGGAATGCAGCCTCCCTCAATTTTGGGTGTGTAATGTACCCTCCCCAATGTTGAGTGTGTAATGTACTTTCCCCCAGTGTTGGGTGTGTAATGTACTCTCCCCCAGTGTTGGGTGTGTATTGTACCCTCCCCAGTGTTGAGTGTGGAATGTACTTTCCCCCAGTGTTGGGTGTGTAAAGTACCGTTCCCCAGTGTTGGGTTTAGAATGTACCCTCTTTAGTGTTGGGTGTGTAATGTACCCTCCCCCAGTGTTGGATGTGTATTGTACTCTCCCCAGTGTTGGGTGTGGAATGTACTTTCCCCCAGTGTTGGGTGTGCAAAGTACCCGCCCCCAGTGTTGGGTTTGGAATGTAACCTCTTCAGTGTTGCGTTTGTAATGTACCCTCCCCCAGTGTTGGGTGGGTAGTGCAGCCTCCCCAGTTTTGGGTGTGTAATGGACCTTCCCCCAGTTTTGGGTGTGTAACGTACCCTACTTCAGTGTTGGGTGTGTAATACACCATACCCCAGTGTTGGCTGCGTAACGTACCCTTCCCCAGTGTTGTGTGTGTAATGTACCCTCCCACAGTGTTGGGTGTATAACGTACTCCCCCCGCCCAGTGCTGTGTGTGTAATGTACCCTACCCACCGTTGGGTGCATAATGTAGCCGCCCTAGTGTTGGGTGTGTAATGTACCCTCCCCGAGTGTTGGGTGTGTAATGTACCCTCCCCACGTCTTGGATGTGTAATCTATCCTCCCCAGTGTTGGGTGTGTAATGTAGCCTCCCAGAGTGTTCGATGTGTAACGTGCCCTCCCCTTTGTTTGGTGTGTAATGTACCCTCCCCTGTGTTGCGTATAGAATGTTGTCTTCCCATTGTTGGGTGTTAATGTACTCTCCCCAAGTATTGGGTGTGTAATGTAACCTCCCCAAGTGTTGGGTGTGTAATGTAGCCTCCCCTAGTGTTGTGTGTGTAATGTAGCCTCCCCCAGTGTTGGGTGTGTAATGTACCCTCCCAGAGTGTTAGGTGTGTAGTGTACCCTCCCACAGTGTTGGGTGTGTAATGTACCCTCCCACAGTGTTGGGTGTATAACGTATTCCCCCCGCCTAGTGCTGTATGTGTAATGTACCTTACCCCAGTGTTGGGTGCGTAATGTAACCTCCAAAGTATTGGGTTTGTAGTGTACCCTCCCCCAGTATTGAATGTGTAATGTAGCCTCCCCAGATTTGGGTGTGTAATATACTTTCCCCCAGTGTTGGGTGTGTAATGTAGCCTCCCCAGTGTTTGAGTGTGTAATGTTCCCACCCCAAGTGTTGGGTGTGTAATGTACCCTCCCCCAGTGTTGGATGTGTAATATACTCATCCCATTGTTGCGTGTGTAATGCACCCTCCCAGAGTGTTGGGTGTGTAATGTACACTCCCGCACCATTGGGTGTATAATGTGGCCTACCCAGATTTGGGTGTGTAATGTAGCCTCGCCAGTGTTAGGTGTGTAATGTACTCTACCCCAGTGTTGGGTGCATAATGTACCCTCTCCCAGTGTTGGGTGTGTAATGTACCCTCCCCGAGCGTTGGGTGTGTAATGTACCCTCCCCTGTGTTGCGTATGGAATGTAGCCTTCCCCAGCATTGTGTGTGGAATGTACCCTCCCCCAGTGTTGGGTGTGTAATGTACCCTCCCCAGTTTTGGGTGTGTAATGTACCCTCCTCTGTGTTACATAGTGTTGGGTGTGTAATGCACTCTCCCCAGTTTTGGGTGTGTAATGTATCCTGTTCAGTGTTGGGTGTTAATGTACTCTCCCCCAGTGTTGTGTGTAATGTACCGTCCCCGAGTGTTGAGCGTGTAATGTACCCTCCTCTGTGTTGGGTGTGTAATGTACCCTCTGCCAGTTTTGGGTGTGTAATGTACCCTCCTCTGTGTTACATAGTGTTGGGTGTGTAATGCACTCTCCCCAGTTTTGGGTGTGTAATGTACCCTCTGCCAGTGTTGGGTGAGTAATATACCCTCCCCCAGTGTTGCGTGTGTAATGTACCCTTCCCCAGTTTTGTGTGTGTAATGTACCCTCCCACAGTGTTGGGTGTATAACGTACTCCCCCCGCCCAGTGCTGTGTGTGTAATGTACCCTACCCACCGTTGGGTGCGTAATGTAGCCGCCCTAGTGTTGGGTGTGTAATGTACCCTCCCCGAGTGTTGGGTGTGTAATGTACCCTCCCCACGTCTTGGATGTGTAATCTATCCTCCCCAGTGTTGGGTGTGTAATGTAGCCTCCCCACTTTTGGGTGTGTAAAGTATCCTCCCTGCATGTTTGGTGTGTAATGTACACTCCCCCAGTGTTGGGTGTGTAATGTAGCCTCCCAGAGTGTTGGATGTGTAACGTGCCCTCCCCTTTGTTTGGTGTGTAATGTACCCCCCCCCCTGTGTTGCGTATAGAATGTTGTCTTCCCATTGTTGGGTGTTAATGTACTCTCCCCAAGTATTGGGTGTGTAATGTAACCTCCCCAAGTGTTGGGTGTGTAATGTAGCCTCCCCTAGTGTTGTGTGTGTAATGTAGCCTCCCCCAGTGTTGGGTGTGTAATGTACCCTCCCAGAGTGTTAGGTGTGTAGTGTACCGTTCCACAGTGTTGGGTGTGTAATGTACACTCCCACAGTGTTGGGTGTATAATGTATTCCCCCCGCCTAGTGCTGTATGTGTAATGTACCTTACCCCAGTGTTGGGTGCGTAATGTAACCTCCAAAGTATTGGGTTTGTAGTGTACCCTCCCCCAGTATTGAATGTGTAATGTAGCCTCCCCAGATTTGGGTGTGTAATATACTTTCCCCCAGTGTTGGGTGTGTAATGTAGCCTCCCCAGTGTTTGAGTGTGTAATGTTCCCACCCCAAGTGTTGGGTGTGTAATGTACCCTCCCCCAGTGTTGGATGTGTAATATACTCACCCCATTGTTGCGTGTGTAATGCACCCTCCCAGAGTGTTGGGTGTGTAATGTACACTCCCGCACCATTGGGTGTATAATGTGGCCTACCCAGATTTGGGTGTGTAATGTAGCCTCACCAGTGTTAGGTGTGTAATGTACTCTACCCCAGTGTTGGGTGCGTAATGTAGCCTCCCAGAGTGTTGGATGTGTAACGTGCCCTCCCCTTTGTTTGGTGTGTAATGTACCCCCCCCTGTGTTGCGTATAGAATGTTGTCTTCCCATTGTTGGGTGTTAATGTACTCTCCCAGTGTTGGGTGTGTAATGTACCCTCCCCGAGCATTGGGTGTATAATGTACCCTCCCCTGTGTTGCGTATGGAATGTAGCCTTCCCCAGCATTGTGTGTGGAATGTAGCCTCCCCCAGTGTTGGGTGTGTAATGTACCCTCCCAGAGTGTTAGGTGTGTAGTGTACCCTCCCACAGTGTTGGGTGTGTAATGTACCCTCCCACAGTGTTGGGTGTATAACGTATTCCCCTCGCCTAGTGCTGTATGTCTAATGTACCTTACCCCAGTGTTGGGTGCGTAATGTAACCTCCAAAGTATTGGGTTTGTAGTGTACCCTCCCCCAGTATTGAATGTGTAATGTAGCCTCCCCAGATTTGGGTGTGTAATATACTTTCCACCAGTGTTGGGTGTGTAATGTAGCCTCCCCAGTGTTTGAGTGTGTAATGTTCCCACCCCAAGTGTTGGGTGTGTAATGTACCCTCCCCCAGTGTTGGATGTGTAATATACTCATCCCATTGTTGCGTGTGTAATGCACCCTCCCAGAGTGTTGGGTGTGTAATGTACACTCCCGCACCATTGGGTGTATAATGTGGCCTACCCAGATTTGGGTGTGTAATGTAGCCTCGCCAGTGTTAGGTGTGTAATGTACTCTACCCCAGTGTTGGGTGCATAATGTACCCTCTCCCAGTGTTGGGTGTGTAATGTACCCTCCCCGAGCGTTGGGTGTGTAATGTACCCTCCCCTGTGTTGCGTATGGAATGTAGCCTTCCCCAGCATTGTGTGTGGAATGTACCCTCCCCCAGTGTTGGGTGTGTAATGTACCCTCCCCAGTTTTGGGTGTGTAATGTACCCTCCTCTGTGTTACATAGTGTTGGGTGTGTAATGCACTCTCCCCAGTTTTGGGTGTGTAATGTATCCTGTTCAGTGTTGGGTGTTAATGTACTCTCCCCCAGTGTTGTGTGTAATGTACCGTCCCCGAGTGTTGAGCGTGTAATGTACCCTCCTCTGTGTTGGGTGTGTAATGTACCCTCTGCCAGTTTTGGGTGTGTAATGTACCCTCCTCTGTGTTACATAGTGTTGGGTGTGTAATGCACTCTCCCCAGTTTTGGGTGTGTAATGTACCCTCTGCCAGTGTTGGGTGAGTAATATACCCTCCCCCAGTGTTGCGTGTGTAATGTACCCTTCCCCAGTTTTGTGTGTGTAATGTACCCTCCCACAGTGTTGGGTGTATAACGTACTCCCCCCGCCCAGTGCTGTGTGTGTAATGTACCCTACCCACCGTTGGGTGCGTAATGTAGCCGCCCTAGTGTTGGGTGTGTAATGTACCCTCCCCGAGTGTTGGGTGTGTAATGTACCCTCCCCACGTCTTGGATGTGTAATCTATCCTCCCCAGTGTTGGGTGTGTAATGTAGCCTCCCCACTTTTGGGTGTGTAAAGTATCCTCCCTGCATGTTTGGTGTGTAATGTACACTCCCCCAGTGTTGGGTGTGTAATGTAGCCTCCCAGAGTGTTGGATGTGTAACGTGCCCTCCCCTTTGTTTGGTGTGTAATGTACCCCCCCCCCCTGTGTTGCGTATAGAATGTTGTCTTCCCATTGTTGGGTGTTAATGTACTCTCCCCAAGTATTGGGTGTGTAATGTAACCTCCCCAAGTGTTGGGTGTGTAATGTAGCCTCCCCTAGTGTTGTGTGTGTAATGTAGCCTCCCCCAGTGTTGGGTGTGTAATGTACCCTCCCAGAGTGTTAGGTGTGTAGTGTACCGTTCCACAGTGTTGGGTGTGTAATGTACACTCCCACAGTGTTGGGTGTATAATGTATTCTCCCCGCCTAGTGCTGTATGTGTAATGTACCTTACCCCAGTGTTGGGTGCGTAATGTAACCTCCAAAGTATTGGGTTTGTAGTGTACCCTCCCCCAGTATTGAATGTGTAATGTAGCCTCCCCAGATTTGGGTGTGTAATATACTTTCCCCCAGTATTGGGTGTGTAATGTAGCCTCCCCAGTGTTTGAGTGTGTAATGTTCCCACCCCAAGTGTTGGGTGTGTAATGTACCCTCCCCCAGTGTTGGATGTGTAATATACTCACCCCATTGTTGCGTGTGTAATGCACCCTCCCAGAGTGTTGGGTGTGTAATGTACACTCCCGCACCATTGGGTGTATAATGTGGCCTACCCAGATTTGGGTGTGTAATGTAGCCTCACCAGTGTTAGGTGTGTAATGTACTCTACCCCAGTGTTGGGTGCGTAATGTAGCCTCCCAGAGTGTTGGATGTGTAACGTGCCCTCCCCTTTGTTTGGTGTGTAATGTACCCCCCCCTGTGTTGCGTATAGAATGTTGTCTTCCCATTGTTGGGTGTTAATGTACTCTCCCAGTGTTGGGTGTGTAATGTACCCTCCCCGAGCATTGGGTGTATAATGTACCCTCCCCTGTGTTGCGTATGGAATGTAGCCTTCCCCAGCATTGTGTGTGGAATGTACCCTCCCCCAGTGTTGGGTGTGTAATGTACCCTCCCCAGTTTTGGGTGTGTAATGTACCCTCCTCTGTGTTACATAGTGTTGGGTGTGTAATGCACTCTCCCCAGTTTTGGGTGTGTAATGTATCCTGTTCAGTGTTGGGTGTTAATGTACTCTCCCCCAGTGTTGTGTGTGTAATGTACCGTCCCCGAGTGTTGAGCGTGTAATGTACCCTCCTCTGTGTTGGGTGTGTAATGTACCCTCTGCCAGTATTTGGTGTGTAATGTATCCTCCCCCAGTTTTGGGTGTGTAATGTACCCTGTTCAGTGTTGGGTGTTAATGTACTCTCCCCCAGTGTTGCGTGTGTAATGTACCCTTCCCGAGTGTTGAGCGTGTAATGTACCCTCCTCTGTGTTGGGTGTGTAATGTACCCTCTGCCAGTGTTGGGTGTGTAATGTACCCTCCCCCAGGGTTCGGTTTGCAATGTATCCTCCCCCAGTGTTGGGTGTGTAATGTAACCTCCCCAGTTTTAGGTGCGTAATGTATCCTCCCTGAGTGTTGCGTTCTAATGTAGCCTCCCCAGTGTTGGGTATGTAATGTAGCCTCCCCAGTGTTAGGTGTGTAATGTACCCTCCCACAGTGTTGGGTGTGTAATGTAACCTCCCCAGTTTTGGGTGCATAATGTATCCTCCCTGAGTGTTGTGTGTGTGACGTACTCAACCCCAGTGCTGGGTGTGTAATGTACCCTTCCCCATTGGTGAATGCGTAATTTACCCTCCTCAGTATTGGGTGTGTAATGTACACTCCCCAGTGTTTGGTGTGTAATGTATCCTCCTCCAAGTGTTGGGTGTGTAATATAGCTTCGCCAGTGTTGGGTGTGTAATGTAGCCTCGCCACTGTTGGGTGTTTAATGTACCCTGCCCCAGTGTTGGGTGTGTAATGTACCCTCCCACAGTGTTGGGTGTGTAATGTATCCTCCTCCAAGTGTTGGGTGTGTAATGTAGCCTCGCCAGTGTTGGGTGTGTAATGTAGCCTCGCCACTGTTGGGTGCTTAATGTACCCTGCCCCAGTGTTGGGTGTGTAATGTACCCTCCCACAGTGTTGGGTGTGTAATGTACCCACCCCCAGTGTTGGGTATGTAATGTAGCCTCCCCTAGTGTTGGGAGTGTAATGTACCCTCCCCCAGTGTTTGGTGTGTAATGTATCCTCCCCCAGTGTTGGGTGTGTAATGTACCCTCCCACAGTGTTGGCTGTGTAATGTACCCTCCCACAGTGTTGGATGTGCAATGCAGCCTCCCCAGTTTTGGGTGTGTAATGTACTTTCCCCCAATCTTGGATGTGTAATGTAGCCTCCCACGGTGTTGCGTGTGTAATGTAACCTCCCCAGTTTGGGTGCGTAATGTATCCTCCCTGAGTTTTGCATGCGTAATGTAGCCTCCCCAGTGTTGAGCGTGTAATGTGACCTTCCCCAGCGTTCACTGTATAAAGTAGCCTCCCTAGTTTTGGGTGTGTACTACCCTCCCCGAGTGTTGAAAGTGTGTACTGTACTCTCCCCAGTGTTGGGTGTGTAATGTACCCTCCCCCAGTGTTGGGTGTGTAATGTAACCTCCACCAGTGTTGGGTGTGTAATGTACCCTCCCCAGTTTTGGGTGTGAAATGTACCCTGTTCAGTGTTGGGTGTTAATGTGCACTCCCCCAGTGTTGGGTGTGTAACGTACCCTCCCTGAGTGTTGAGTGTGTAATGTACCCTCCTCTGTGTTGGGTGTGTAATGTACCCTCCTCCAGTGTTGGGTGTGTAATTTTACCACCCCCAGTGTTGGGTATGATAGTGTAGCCTCCCCCAGTGCTGGGTGTGTAATGTTGCCTCCCCAGTGTTTGGTTTGTAGTGTACTCTCTTCCCAGTGTTGGATGTGTAACATAGCCTCCCCCAATGTTGGGTGTGTAATGTACCCTCCCCAGTTTTTGGTGTGTAATGTACCCTGTTCAGTGTTGGGTGTTAATGTGCACTCCCCCAGTGTTGGGTGTGTAACGTACCCTCTCTGGGTGTTGAGTGTGTAATGTACCCTCCTCTGTGTTGGGTGTGTAATGTACCCTCTGCCTGTGTTGTGTGTGTAATGTAGCCTCCCCAGTGTTGGGTCTGTAATGTACCCTGCCCCAGTGTTTGGTGTGTAATGTAGCCTCTCCAGTTTTGGCTGTGTAATGTATCCACCCCCAGTGTTGGATGTGTAATGTAGCCTCCCCCAGTGTTGAGTGTGTAATGTACCCACCCCCAGTGTTGGGTATGTAATGTAGCCTCCCCCACAGTGTTGGGTGTGTAGTGTACCCTCCCCCAGTGTTGGATGTGTAATGTAGCCTCCCCAGTTTTGGGTGTGGAATGTACTTTCCCCCAGTCTTGGGTATGTAATGTAGCCTCCCCCAGTGTTGCATGTGTAATGTAGCCTCCCCAGTGTTGGGTGTGTAATGTACCCTCCCCCAGTGTTCGGTGTGTAAAGTAGCGTCCCCAGTTTTGGGTGTTTAATTTACCCTCCCACAGTGTTGGGTGTGTAATGTATTCTCCCTAGTATTGGGTGTGTAATGTATCCTCCCCAGTGTTGGGTGTGTAATGTACCGTCCCCCTGTGTTGGGTGTGTAATGTTACCACCCCCAGTGTTGGGTATATAATGTAGCCTCCGCCAGTGTTGGGTGCGTAATGTAGCCTCCCCAGTATTGGGTGTGTAATGTACCCTCCCCCAGTGTTCGGTGTGTAAAGTAGCATCCCCAGTTTTGCGTATTTAATGTACCCTCCCATGTGTTGGGTGTGTAATGTATTCTCCCCAGTATTGGGTGTGTAATGTATCCTCCCCAGTGTTGGGTGTGTAATGTACCCTCCCCCTGTGTTGGGTGTGTAATGTTACCACCCCCAGTGTTGGGTATATAATATAGCCTCCGCCAGTGTTGGGTGTGTAATGTAGCCTCCCCAGTTTTGGGTGCGTAATGTAGCCTCTCCAGTTTTGGCTGTGTAATGTACCCTCCCCGAGTGTTGAGTGTGTACTGTACCCTCCCCAGTGTTGGGTGTGTAATGTACCCTCCCACAGTGTTGGGTGTGTAATGTACGCTCCTCCAGTGTTGGGTGTGTAATGTAGCCTCCCCTATTGTTGGGCGTGTAATGTACACTCCCCCAGTGTTTGGTGTGTAATGTACCTTCCCACGGTGTTGAGTGTGTAATGTACCCTCCCCAGTGTTTGGTGTGTAATGTACCCTCCTCGCGTGTGGAGTGCGTAATATACTCAACCCCAGCTGGGTGTGTACTGTACCGTCCTTAGTGTTGGGTGTGTAGTGTACCCTCCCCCTATGGTGAGTGCATAATGTACCCTCCTCAGTATTGGGCTTGTAATGTACACTCCCCTGTGTTGGGTGTGTAATGTACCCTCCACCAAATGTTGGGTGTGTAATGTAGCCTCCCCAGTGTTGGAGTATGTAATGTACCCTATTCCAGTGTTGGGTATGTTATGTGCCCTGCCCAAAGTTGGGTGTGTAATGTACTAACCCACAGTGTTGGATGTGTAATGTACCCTCCCCCAGTGATGAGTGCATAATGTACCCTCCTCAGTATTGGGTGTGTAATCTACAATCCCCAGTATTGGGTGTATAATGTACGCTCCTCCAAGTGTTGGGTGTGTAATGTAGCCTCTCCCAGAGTTGGATGTGTAATGTACCCTCCCCCAGTGCTGGGTGTGTAATGTACCCTCCCCCAGTGTTGGGTGAGTAATGTAGATCCCCCAGTGTTGGTTGTGTAATGTACCCTCCCCAAGTGTTGGGTGTGGAATGAACCTTCCCCCAGTTTTGGGTGCGTAATGTACCCTACCCCAGTGTTGGGTGTGTAATGTACCCTCCCCCAGTGTTGAGAACGTAATGTACCCTCCCCTAGTGTTGAGTGTGTAATGTACCCACCCCCAGTGTTGGGTGTGTAATGTACCTTCCCCCAGTGTTGGGTGTGGAATGTAGCCTCCCCAATGTTGAGTCTGTAATGTACCCTTTCCCAGTGTTGGGTGTGTAATGTAGCCACCCCCAATGTTGGGTGTGTAATGTACTTTCCGCCAGTGTTCGGGGTGTAATCTACCCTCCCCAGTTTTGGGTGTGTAATGCACCCTCCCCCAGTGTTGGGCATGGAATGCAGCCTCCCTCAATTTTGGGTGTGTAATGTACCCTCCCCAATGTTGAGTGTGTAATGTACTTTCCCCCAGTGTTGGGTGTGTAATGTACTCTCCCCCAGTGTTGGGTGTGTATTGTACCCTCCCCAGTGTTGAGTGTGGAATGTACTTTCCCCCAGCGTTGGGTGTGTAAAGTACCGTTCCCCAGTGTTGGGTTTGCAATGTACCCTCTTTAGTGTTGGGTGTGTAATGTACCCTCCCCCAGTGTTGGATGTGTATTGTACTCTCCCCAGTGTTGGGTGTGGAATGTACTTTCCACCAGTGTTGGGTGTGTAATCTACAATCCCCAGTGTTGTGTGTATAATGTACCCTCCCCGTTTTGGGTGTGTAATGTACTTTCCCCCAGTGTTGGGTGTGCAATGCACTTTCCCCGAGTGTTGGATTTGTAATGTACCCTCCCCAGTGTTGGGTGTGTAATGTACTCTTCCCCAGTTTTGTGTTTGTAATGTACCCTCCCCCAGTGTTGGGTGTGTAATGTACCCTCCCCCAGAATTGGGTGCATAATGTATCCTCCTCAGTGTTGGATGTGTAATGTACCCTCCCCCAGTGCTGTGTGTGTAATGTACCCTCTCCAGTGTTGGGTGCGTAATGTACCCTCCCCAGTGTTGAGTATGTAATGCACCCACCCCCAGTATTGGGTGTGTAATGTAACCTCCCCAGTGTTGGAGTGTGTAAAGTACTCTTCGCCAGTGTTAGGTGTGGAATGTACCCTCCCCAGCATTTGAAGTGTAATGTAGCCTCCCCAGTGTTGGGTGTGTAATGTACCCTCCCCCAGTGCTGGGTGTGTAATGTAGCCTCTCCAATGTTGGATGTGTAATGTACCCTCCCACAGTGTTGGCTGTGTAATATACCCTCCCAAGCATTGGATATGTAATGTAGCCTCCCCAGTGCTGTGTGTGTAACGTACTCCACCCAAGTGTTGGGTGTGTACTGTACCCTCCTTAGCGTTGGGTGTATAATGTACCATCCCCCAGTGGTGAGTGTTTAATGTACCCTCCTCAGTATTGGGTGTGTAATCTACAACCGCCAGTGTTGTGTGTATAATATACCCTCGTCCAAGTGTTGGGTGTGTAATGTAGCCTCCCCCAGTGTTGGGAGTGTAATGTACCCTCCCCAACTGTTGGGTGTGGAATGAACCTTCCCCCAGTTTTGGGTGCATAATGCACCCTACCTGAGTGTTGGTTGTGTAAAGTACCCTCCCCCAGTGTTGAGAACGTAATGTACCCTCCCCCAGTGTTGAGTGTGTAATGTACCTTCTTCAGTGTTTGGTGTGTAATGTACCCACCCCTAGTATTGGGTGTGTAACGTACCCTCCCCCAGTGCTAGGCATGTAATGTGCTCACCCCCAGTGTTGTGTGTGTAATGTATACTCCCCCAGTGCTAGGTGTGTAATGAAGCCTCCCTAGTGTTGGGTGTTAATGCACCTGCCCCAATGTTGGGTGTGTAATGTATCTTCCCACAGTGCTGGGTGTGTACTATACCCTCCCAAGCGTTGGATGTGTAATGTACCCTCCCCCAGTGGTGAGTGCATAATGTACCCTCCTCAGTATTGGGTGTGTAATCTACAATCCCCAGTATTGGGTGTATAATGTACGCTCCTCCAAGTGTTGGGTGTGTAATGTAGCCTCCCCCAGAGTTGGATGTGTACTGTAGCCGCCCCCAGTGCTGGGTGTGTAATGTACCCTCCCCCAGTGTTGGGTGAGTAATGTAGATCCCCCAGTGTTGGGTGTGTAATGTACCCTCCCCAATGTTGGATGTGTGATGTATCCTCCCCCAGTGTTGGTTGTGTAATGTACCCTCCCCAAGTGTTGGGTGTGGAATGAACCTTCCCCCAGTTTTGGGTGCGTAATGTACCCTACCCCAGTGTTGGGTGTGTAATGTACCCTCCCCCAGTATTGAGAACGTAATGTACCCTCCCCTAGTGTTGAGTGTGTAATGTACCTTCCCCCAGTGTTGGGTGTGGAATGTAGCCTCCCCAATGTTGAGTCTGTAATGTACCCTTTCCCAGTGTTGGGTGTGTAATGTAGCCTCCCCAGTGTTTGAGTGTGTAATGTAGCCACCCCCAATGTTGGGTGTGTAATGTACTTTCCGCCAGTGTTCGGTGTGTAATCTACCCTCCCCAGCATTTGAAGTGTAATGTAGCCTCCCCAGTGTTGGGTGTGTAATGTACCCTCCCCCAGTGCTGGGTGTGTAATGTAGCCTCTCCAATGTTGGATGTGTAATGTACCCTCCCACAGTGTTGGCTGTGTAATATACCCTCCCAAGCATTGGATATGTAATGTAGCCTCCCCAGTGCTGTGTGTGTAACGTACTCCACCCAAGTGTTGGGTGTGTACTGTACCCTCCTTAGCGTTGGGTGTGTAATGTACCATCCCCCAGTGGTGAGTGTTTAATGTACCCTCCTCAGTATTGGGTGTGTAATCTACAACCCCCAGTGTTGTGTGTATAATATACCCTCGTCCAAGTGTTGGGTGTGTAATGTAGCCTCCCCCAGTGTTGGGAGTGTAATGTACCCTCCCCAACTGTTGGGTGTGGAATGAACCTTCCCCCAGGTTTGGGTGCATAATGCACCCTACCTGAGTGTTGGTTGTGTAAATTACCCCCCCCCAGTGTTGAGAACATAATGTACCCTCCCCCAGTGTTGAGTGTATAATGTACCTTCTTCAGTGTTTGGTGTGTAATGTACCTACCCCTAGTATTGGGTGTGTAACGTACCCTCCCCCAGTGCTAGGCATGTAACGTGCTCACCCCCAGTGTTGTGTGTGAAATGTATACTCCCCCAGTGCTAGGTGTGTAATGAAGCCTCCCTAGTGTTGGGTGTTAATGCACCTGCCCCAATGTTGGGTGTGTAATGTATCTTCCCACAGTGCTGGGTGTGTACTATACCCTCCCAAGCGTTGGATGTGTAATGTACCCTCCCCCAGTGGTGAGTGCATAATGTACCCTCCTCAGTATTGGGTGTGTAATCTACAATCCCCAGTATTGGGTGTATAATGTACGCTCCTCCAAGTGTTGAGTGTGTAATGTAGCCTCCCCCAGAGTTGGATGTGTAATGTAGCCGCCCCCAGTGCTGGGTGTGTAATGTACCCTCCCCCAGTGTTGGGTGAGTAATGTAGATCCCCCAGTGTTGGGTGTGTAATGTACCCTCCCCAAGTGTTGGGTGTGGAATGAACCTTCCCCCAGTTTTGGGTGCGTAATGTACCCTACCCCAGTGTTGGGTGTGTAATGTACCCTCCCCCAGTGTTGAGAACGTAATGTACCCTGCCCTAGTGTTGAGTGTGTAATGTACCTTCCCCCAGTGTTGGGTGTGGAATGTAGCCTCCCCAATGTTGAGTCTGTAATGTACCCTTTCCCAGTGTTGGGTGTGTAATGTAGCCTCCCCAGTGTTTGAGTGTGTAATGTAGCCACCCCCAATGTTGGGTGTGTAATGTATTTTCCGCCAGTGTTCGGTGTGTAATCTACCCTCCCCAGTTTTGGGTGTGTAATGTGCCCTCCCCCAGTGTTGGGCATGGAATGCAGCCTCCCTCAATTTTGGGTGTGTAATGTACCCTCCCCAATGTTGAGTGTGTAATGTACTTTCCCCCAGTGTTGGGTGTGTAATGTACTCTCCCCCAGTGTTGGGTGTGTATTGTACCCTCCCCAGTGTTGAGTGTGGAATGTACTTTCCCCCAGCGTTGGGTGTGTAAAGTACCGTTCCCCAGTGTTGGGTTTGGAATGTACCCTCTTTAGTGTTGGGTGTGTAATGTACCCTCCCCCAGTGTTGGATGTGTATTGTACTCTCCCCAGTGTTGGGTGTGGAATGTACTTTCCCCCAGTGTTGGGTGTGTAAAGTACCCGCCCCCAGTGTTGGGTTTGGAATGTAACCTCTTCAGTGTTGCGTTTGTAATGTACCCTCCCCCAGTGTTGGGTGGGTAGTGCAGCCTCCCCAGTTTTGGGTGTGTAATGGACCTTCCCCCAGTTTTGGGTGTGTAACGTACCCTACCTCAGTGTTGGGTGTGTAATACACCATACCCCAGTGTTGGCTGCGTAACGTACCCTTCCCCAGTGTTGTGTGTGTAATGTACCCTCCCACAGTGTTGGGTGTATAACGTACTCCCCCCGCCCAGTGCTGTGTGTGTAATGTACCCTACCCACCGTTGGGTGCGTAATGTAGCCGCCCTAGTGTTGGGTGTGTAATGTACCCTCCCCGAGTGTTGGGTGTGTAATGTACCCTCCCCACGTCTTGGATGTGTAATCTATCCTCCCCAGTGTTGGGTGTGTAATGTAGCCTCCCAGAGTGTTGGATGTGTA
This sequence comes from Chiloscyllium plagiosum, assembly GCF_037043375.1. Lineage (NCBI taxonomy): Eukaryota > Metazoa > Chordata > Chondrichthyes > Orectolobiformes > Hemiscylliidae > Chiloscyllium > Chiloscyllium plagiosum. The sequence goes on along the minus strand of NW_028270152.1, from coordinate 17,473,201 downwards.
ACGTGCCCTCCCCTTTGTTTGGTGTGTAATGTACCCTCCCCTGTGTTGCGTATAGAATGTTGTCTTCCCATTGTTTGGTGTTAATGTACTCTCCCCAAGTATTGGGTGTGTAATGTAACCTCCCCAAGTGTTGGGTGTGTAATGTAGCCTCCCCTAGTGTTGTGTGTGTAATGTAGCCTCCCCCAGTGTTGGGTGTGTAATGTACCCTCCCAGAGTGTTAGGTGTGTAGTGTACCCTCCCACAGTGTTGGGTGTGTAATGTACCCTCCCACAGTGTTGGGTGTATAATGTATTCCCCCCGCCTAGTGCTGTATGTGTAATGTACCTTACCCCAGTGTTGGGTGCGTAATGTAACCTCCAAAATATTGGGTTTGTAGTGTACCCTCCCCCAGTATTGAATGTGTAATGTTGCCTCCCCAGATTTGGGTGTGTAATATACTTTCCCCCAGTGTTGGGTGTGTAATGTAGCCTCCCCAGTGTTTGAGTGTGTAATGTTCCCACCCCAAGTGTTGGGTGTGTAATGTACCCTCCCCCAGTGTTGGATGTGTAATATACTCACCCCATTGTTGCGTGTGTAATGCACCCTCCCAGAGTGTTGGGTGTGTAATGTACACTCCCGCACCATTGGGTGTATAATGTGGCCTACCCAGATTTGGGTGTGTAATGTACTCTACCCCAGTGTTGGGTGCATAATGTACCCTCTCCCAGTGTTGGGTGTGTAATGTACCCTCCCCGAGCGTTGGGTGTGTAATGTACCCTCCCCTGTGTTGCGTATGGAATGTAGCCTTCCCCAGCATTGTGTGTGGAATGTACCCTCCCCCAGTGTTGGGTGTGTAATGTACCCTCCCCAGTTTTGGGTGTGTAATGTACCCTCCTCTGTGTTACATAGTGTTGGGTGTGTAATGCACTCTCCCCAGTTTTGGGTGTGTAATGTATCCTGTTCAGTGTTGGGTGTTAATGTACTCTCCCCCAGTGTTGTGTGTGTAATGTACCGTCCCCGAGTGTTGAGCGTGTAATGTACCCTCCTCTGTGTTGGGTGTGTAATGTACCCTCTGCCAGTGTTTGGTGTGTAATGTATCCTCCCCCAGTTTTGGGTGTGTAATGTACCCTGTTCAGTGTTGGGTGTTAATGTACTCTCCCCCAGTGTTGCGTGTGTAATGTATCCTCCCCGAGTGTTGAGCGTGTAATGTACCCTCCTCTGTGTTGGGTGTGTAATGTACCCTCTGCCAGTGTTGGGTGTGTAATGTACCCTCCCCCAGGGTTCGGTTTGCAATGTATCCTCCCCCAGTGTTGGGTGTGTAATGTAACCTCCCCAGTTTTAGGTGCGTAATGTATCCTCCCTGAGTGTTGCGTTCTAATGTAGCCTCCCCAGTGTTGGGTATGTAATGTAGCCTCCCCAGTGTTAGGTGTGTAATGTACCCTCCCACAGTGTTGGGTGTGTAATGTAACCTCCCCAGTTTTGGGTGCATAATGTTTCCTCCCTGAGTGTTGTGTGTGTGACGTACTCAACCCCAGTGCTGGGTGTGTAATGTACCCTTCCCCATTGGTGAATGCGTAATTTACCCTCCTCAGTATTGGGTGTGTAATGTAGCCTCGCCACTGTTGGGTGTTTAATGTACCCTGCCCCAGTGTTGGGTGTGTAATGTACCCTCCCACAGTGTTGGGTGTGTAATGTACCCACCCCCAGTGTTGGGTATGTAATGTAGCCTCCCCTAGTGTTGGGTGTGCAATGTACCCACCCCCAGTGTTGGGTATGTAATGTAGCCTCCCCTAGTGTTGGGAGTGTAATGTACCCTCCCCCAGTGTTTGGTGTGTAATGTAACCTCCCCCCGTGTTGGGTGTGTAATGTACCCTCCCCAGTTTTGGGTGTGAAATGTACCCTGTTCAGTGTTGGGTGTTAATGTGCACTCCCCCAGTGTTGGGTGTGTAACGTACCCTCTCTGGGTGTTGAGTGTGTAATGTACCCTCCTCTGTGTTGGGTGTGTAATGTACCCTCTGCCTGTGTTGGGTGTGTAATGTAGCCTCCCCAGTGTTGGGTCTGTAATGTACCCTGCCCCAGTGTTTGATGTGTAATGTAGCCTCTCCAGTTTTGGCTGTGTAATGTACCCACCCCCAGTGTTGGATGTGTAATGTAGCCTCCCCCAGTGTTGAGTGTGTAATGTACCCACCCCCAGTGTTGGGTATGTAATGTAGCCTCCCCCACAGTGTTGGGTGTGTAGTGTACCCTCCCCCAGTGTTGGATGTGTAATGTAGCCTCCCCAGTTTTGGGTGTGGAATGTACTTTCCCCCAGTCTTGGGTATGTAATGTAGCCTCCCCCAGTGTTGCATGTGTAATGTAGCCTCCCCAGTGTTGGGTGTGTAATGTACCCTCCCCCAGTGTTCGGTGTGTAAAGTAGCGTCCCCAGTTTTTGGTGTTTAATTTACCCTCCCACAGTTTTGCGTATTTAATGTACCCTCCCATGTGTTGGGTGTGTAATGTATTCTCCCCAGTATTGGGTGTGTAATGTATCCTCCCCAGTGTTGGGTGTGTAATGTACCCTCCCCCTGTGTTGGGTGTGTAATGTTACCACCCCCAGTGTTGGGTATATAATATAGCCTCCGCCAGTGTTGGGTGTGTAATGTAGCCTCCCCAGTTTTGGGTGCGTAATGTAGCCTCTCCAGTTTTGGCTGTGTAATGTACCCTCCCCGAGTGTTGAGAGTGTACTGTACCCTCCCCAGAGTTGGGTTTGTAATGTAGCCTCCCCTATTGTTGGGCGTGTAATGTACACTCCCCCAGTGTTTGGTGTGTAATGTACCTTCCCACGGTGTTGAGTGTGTAATGTACCCTCCCCAGTGTTTGGTGTGTAATGTACCCTCCTCGCGTGTGGAGTGCGTAATATACTCAACCCCAGCTGGGTGTGTACTGTACCGTCCTTAGTGTTGGGTGTGTAGTGTACCCTCCCCCTATGGTGAGTGCATAATGTACCCTCCTCAGTATTGGGCTTGTAATGTACACTCCCCTGTGTTGGGTGTGTAATGTACCCTCCACCAAATGTTGGGTGTGTAATGTAGCCTCCCCAGTGTTGGAGTATGTAATGTACCCTATTCCAGTGTTGGGTGTGTTATGTGCCCTGCCCAAAGTTGGGTGTGTAATGTACTGACCCACAGTGTTGGATGTGTAATGTACCCTCCCCCAGTGATGAGTGCATAATGTACTCTCCTCAGTATTGGGTGTGTAATCTACAATCCCCAGTATTGGGTGTATAATGTACGCTCCTCCAAGTGTTGGGTGTGTAATGTAGCCTCCCCCAGAGTTGGATGTGTAATGTACCCTCCCCCAGTGCTGGGTGTGTAATGTACCCTCCCCCAGTGTTGGGTGAGTAATGTAGATCCCCCAGTGTTGGTTGTGTAATGTACCCTCCCCAAGTGTTGGGTGTGGAATGAACCTTCCCCCAGTTTTTGGGTGCGTAATGTACCCTACCCCAGTGTTGGGTGTGTAATGTACCCTCCCCCAGTGTTGAGAACGTAATGTACCCTCCCCTAGTGTTGAGTGTGTAATGTACCCACCCCCAGTGTTGGGTGTGTAATGTACCTTCCCCCAGTGTTGGGTGTGGAATGTAGCCTCCCCAATGTTGAGTCTGTAATGTACCCTTTCCCAGTGTTGGGTGTGTAATGTAGCCTCCCCAGTTTTGGGTGTGTAATGCGCCCTCTCCCAGTGTTGGGCATGGAATGCAGCCTCCCTCAATTTTGGGTGTGTAATGTACCCTCCCCAATGTTGAGTGTGTAATGTACTTTCCCCCAGTGTTGGGTGTGTAATGTACTCTCCCCCAGTGTTGGGTGTGTATTGTACCCTCCCCAGTGTTGAGTGTGGAATGTACTTTCCCCCAGTGTTGGGTGTGTAAAGTACCGTTCCCCAGTGTTGGGTTTGCAATGTACCCTCTTTAGTGTTGGGTGTGTAATGTACCTTCCCCCAGTGTTGGATGTGTATTGTACTCTCCCCAGTGTTGGGTGTGGAATGTACTTTCCACCAGTGTTGGGTGTGTAATCTACAATCCCCAGTGTTGTGTGTATAATGTACCCTCCCCGTTTTGGGTGTGTAATGTACTTTCCCCCAGTGTTGGGTGTGCAATGCACTTTCCCCGAGTTTTGGATTTGTAATGTACCCTCCCCAGTGTTGGGTGTGTAATGTACTCTTCCCCAGTTTTGTGTTTGTAATGAACCCTCCCCCAGTGTTAGGTGTGTAATGTACCCTCCCCCAGAATTGGGTGCATAATGTATCCTCCTCAGTGTTGGATGTGTAATGTACCCTCCCCCAGTCCTGTGTGTGTAATGTACCCTCTCCAGTGTTGGGTGAGTAATGTACCCTCCCCAGTGTTGAGTATGTAATGCACCCACCCCCAGTATTGGGTGTGTAATGTAACCTCCCCAGTGTTGGACTGTGTAAAGTACTCTTCGCCAGTGTTGGATGTGGAATGTACCCTCCCCAGCATTTGAAGTGTAATGTAGCCTCCCCAGTGTTGGGTGTGTAATGTACCCTCCCCCAGTGCTGGGTGTGTAATGTAGCCTCTCCAATGTTGGGTGTGTAATGTACCCTCCCACAGTGTTGGCTGTGTAATATACCCTCCCAAGCATTGGATATGTAATGTAGCCTCCCCAGTGTTGGGTGTGTAATCTACAATCCCCAGTGTTGTGTGTATAATGTACCCTCCCCGTTTTGGGTGTGTAATGTACTTTCCCCCAGTGTTGGGTGTGCAATGCACTTTCCCCGAGTGTTGGATTTGTAATGTACCCTCCCCAGTGTTGGGTGTGTAATGTACTCTTCCCCAGTTTTGTGTTTGTAATGTACCCTCCCCCAGTGTTGGGTGTGTAATGTACCCTCCCCCAAAATTGGGTGCATAATGTATCCTCCTCAGTGTTGGATGTGTAATGTACCCTGCCCCAGTCCTGTGTGTGTAATGTACCCTCTCCAGTGTTGGGTGAGTAATGTACCCTCCCCAGTGTTGAGTATGTAATGCACCCACCCCCAGTATTAGGTGTGTAATGTAACCTCCCCAGTGTTGGAGTGTGTAAAGTACTCTTCGCCAGTGTTGGGTGTGGAATGTACCCTCCCCAGCATTTGAAGTGTAATGTAGCCTCCCCAGTGTTGGGTGTGTAATGTACCCTCCCCCAGTGCTGGGTGTGTAATGTAGCCTCCCCAATGTTGGGTGTGTAATGTACCCTCCCACAGTGTTGGCTGTGTAATATACCCTCCCAAGCATTGGATATGTAATGTAGCCTCCCCAGTGCTGTGTGTGTAACGTACTCCACCCAAGTGTTGGGTGTGTACTGTACCCTCCTTAGCGTTGGGTGTGTAATGTACCGTCCCCAGTGGTGAGTGTTTAATGTACCCTCCTCAGTATTGGGTGTGTAATCTACAACCCCCAGTGTTGTGTGTATAATATACCCTCGTCCAAGTGTTGGGTGTGTAATGTAGCCTCCCCCAGTGTTGGGAGTGTAATGTACCCTCCCCAACTGTTGGGTGTGGAATGAACCTTCCCCCAGTTTTGGGTGCATAATGCACCCTACCTGAGTGTTGGTTGTGTAAAGTACCCTCCCCCAGTGTTGAGAACATAATGTACCCTCCCCCAGTGTTGAGTGTGTAATGTACCTTCTTCAGTGTTTGGTGTGTAATGTACCCGCCCCTAGTATTGGGTGTGTAACGTACCCTCCCCCAATGCTAGGCATGTAACGTGCTCACCCCCAGTGTTGTGTGTGTAATGTATACTCCCCCAGTGCTAGGTGTGTAATGAAGCCTCCCTAGTGTTGGGTGTTAATGCACCTGCCCCAATGTTGGGTGTGTAATGTATCTTCCCACAGTGCTGGGTGTGTACTATACCCTCCCAAGCGTTGGATGTTTAATGTACCCTCCCCCAGTGGTGAGTGCATAATGTACCCTCCTCAGTATTGGGTGTGTAATCTACAATCCCCAGTATTGGGTGTATAATGTACGCTCCTCCAAGTGTTGGGTGTGTAATGTAGCCTCCCCCAGAGTTGGATGTGTAATGTAGCCGCCCCCAGTGCTGGGTGTGTAATGTACCCTCCCCCAGTGTTGGGTGAGTAATGTAGATCCCCCAGTGTTGGGTGTGTAATGTACCCTCCCCAATGTTGGATGTGTGATGTATCCTCCCCCAGTGTTGGTTGTGTAATGTACCCTCCCCAAGTGTTGGGTGTGGAATGAACCTTCCCCCAGTTTTGGGTGCGTAATGTACCCTAACCCAGTGTTGGGTGTGTAATGTACCCTCCCCCAGTGTTGAGAACGTAATGTACCCTCCCCTAGTGTTGAGTGTGTAATGTACCTTCCCCCAGTGTTGGGTGTGGAATGTAGCCTCCCCAATGTTGAGTCTGTAATGTACCCTTTCCCAGTGTTGGGTGTGTAATGTAGCCTCCCCAGTGTTTGAGTGTGTAATGTAGCAACCCCCAATGTTGGGTGTGTAATGTACTTTCCGCCAGTGTTCGGTGTGTAATCTACCCTCCCCAGTTTTGGGTGTGTAATGTGCCCTCCCCCAGTGTTGGGCATGGAATGCAGCCTCCCTCAATTTTGGGTGTGTAATGTACCCTCCCCAATATTGAGTGTGTAATGTACTTTCCCCCAGTGTTGGGTGTGTAATGTACTCTCCCCCAGTGTTGGGTGTGTATTGTACCCTCCCCAGTATTGAGTGTGGAATGTACTTTCCCCCAGTGTTGGGTGTGTAAAGTACCGTTCCCCAGTGTTCGGTTTGGAATGTACCCTCTTTAGTGTTGGGTGTGTAATGTACCCTCCCCCAGTGTTGGATGTGTATTGTACTCTCCCCAGTTTTGGGTGTGGAATGTACTTTGCCCCAGTGTTGGGTGTGTAAAGTACCTGCCCCCAGTGTTGGGTTTGGAATGTAACCTCTTCAGTGTTGCGTTTGTAATGTACCCTCCCCCAGTGTTGGGTGGGTAGTGCAGCCTCCCCAGTTTTGGGTGTGTAATGGACCTTCCCCCACTTTTGGTTGTGTAACGTACCCTACCTCAGTGTTGGGTGTGTAATACACCATACCCCAGTGTTGGCTGCGTAACGTACCCTTCCCCAGTGTTGTGTGTGTAATGTACCCTCCCACAGTGTTGGGTGTATAACGTACTCCCCCCGCCCAGTGCTGTGTGTGTAATGTACCCTACCCACCGTTGGGTGCGTAATGTAGCCGCCCTAGTGTTGGGTGTGTAATGTACCCTCCCCAAGTGTTGGGTGTGTAATGTACCCTCCCCACGTCTTGGATGTGTAATCTATCCTCCCCAGTGTTGGGTGTGTAATGTAGCCTCCCCACTTTTGGGTGTGTAATGTATCCTCCCTGAGTGTTTGGTGTGTAATGTACACTCCCCCAGTGTTGGGTGTGTAATGTAGCCTCCCAGAGTGTTGGATGTGTAACGTGCCCTCCCCTTTGTTTGGTGTGTAATGTACCCTCCCCTGTGTTGCGTATAGAATGTTGTCTTCCCATTGTTGGGTGTTAATGTACTCTCCCCAAGTATTGGGTGTGTAATGTAACATCCCCAAGTGTTGGGTGTGTAATGTAGCCTCCCCTAGTGTTGTGTGTGTAATGTAGCCTCCCCCAGTGTTGGGTGTGTAATGTACCCTCCCAGAGTGTTAGGTGTGTAGTGTACCCTCCCACAGTGTTGGGCGTGTAATGTACCCTCCCACAGTGTTGGGTGTATAACGTATTCCCCCTGCCTAGTGCTGTATGTGTAATGTACCTTACCCCAGTGTTGGGTGCGTAATGTAACCTCCAAAGTATTGGGTTTGTAGTGTACCCTCCCCCAGTATTGAATGTGTAATGTAGCCTCCCCAGATTTGGGTGTGTAATATACTTTCCCCCAGTGTTGGGTGTGTAATGTAGCCTCCCCAGTGTTTGAGTGTGTAATGTTCCCACCCCAAGTGTTGGGTGTGTAATGTACCCTCCCCCAGTGTTGGATGTGTAATATACTCACCCCATTGTTGCGTGTGTAATGCACCCTCCCAGAGTGTTGGGTGTGTAATGTACACTCCCGCACCATTGGGTGTATAATGTGGCCTACCCAGATTTGGGTGTGTAATGTAGCCTCGCCAGTGTGAGGTGTGTAATGTACTCTACCCCAGTGTTGGGTGCATAATGTACCCTCTCCCAGTGTTGGGTGTGTAATGTACCCTCCCCGAGCGTTGGGTGTGTAATGTACCCTCCCCTGTGTTGCGTATGGAATGTAGCCTTCCCCAGCATTGTGTGTGGAATGTACCCTCCCCCAGTGTTGGGTGTGTAATGTACCCTCCCCAGTTTTGGGTGTGTAATGTACCCTCCTCTGTGTTACATAGTGTTGGGTGTGTAATGCACTCTCCCCAGTTTTGGGTGTGTAATGTATCCTGTTCAGTGTTGGGTGTTAATGTACTCTCCCCCAGTGTTGTGTGTGTAATGTACCGTCCCCGAGTGTTGAGCGTGTAATGTACCCTCCTCTGTGTTGGGTGTGTAATGTACCCTCTGCCAGTTTTGGGTGTGTAATGTACCCTCCTCTGTGTTACATAGTGTTGGGTGTGTAATGCACTCTCCCCAGTTTTGGGTGTGTAATGTACCCTCTGCCAGTGTTGGGTGAGTAATATACCCTCCCCCAGTGTTGCGTGTGTAATGTACCCTCCCCGAGAGTTGAGCGTGTAATGTACCCTCCTCTGTGTTGGGTGTGTAATGTACCCTCTGCCAGTGTTGGGTGTGTAATGTACCCTCCCCCAGTGTTCGGTGTGCAATGTATCCTCCCCCAGTGTTGGGTGTGTAATGTAACCTCCCCAGTTTTAGGTGCGTAATGTATCCTCCCTGAGTGTTGCGTTCTAATGTAGCCTCCCCAGTGTTGGGTGTGTAATGTAGCCTCCCCAGTGTTAGGTGTGTAATGTACCCTCCCACAGTGTTGGGTGTGTAATGTAACCTCCCCAGTGTTGGGTGCATAATGTATCCTCCCTGAGTGTTGTGTGTGTGACGTACTCAATCCCAGTGCTGGGTGTGTACTGTACCCTCCTTAGTGTCAGGTGTGTAATGTACCCTTCCCCAGTGGTGAATGCGTAATTTACCCTCCTCAGTATTGGGTGTGTAATGTACACTCCCCAGTGTTTGGTGTGTAATGTATCCTCCTCCAAGTATTGGGTGTGTAATGTAGCCTCGCCAGTGTTGGGTGTGTAATGTAGCCTCGCCACTGTTGGGTGTTTAATGTACCCTGCCCCAGTGTTGGGTGTGTAATGTACCCTCCCACAGTGTTGGGTGTGTAATGTACCCACCCCCAGTGTTGGGTATGTAATGTAGCCTCCCCAAGTGTTGGGAGTGTAATGTACCCTCCCCCAGTGTTTGGTGTGTAATGTATCCTCCTCCAAGTGTTGGGTGTGTAATGTAGCCTCGCCAGTGTTGGGTGTGTAATGTAGCCTCGCCACTGTTGGGTGTTTAATGTACCCTGCCCCAGTGTTGGGTGTGTAATGTACCCTCCCACAGTGTTGGGTGTGTAATGTACCCATCCCCAGTGTTAGGCATGTAATGTAGCCTCCCCTAGTGTTGGGAGTGTAATGTACCCTCCCCCAGTGTTTGGTGTGTAATGTATCCTCCCCCAGTGTTGGGTGTGTAATGTACCCTGTTCAGTGTTAATGTACTCTCCCCCAGTGTTGCGTGTGTAATGTACCCTCCCCGAGTGTTGAGTGTGTAATGTACCCTCCTCTGTGTTGGGTGTGTAATGTACCCGCCCCCAGGGTTCGGTTTGCAATGTATCCTCCCCCAGTGTTTGGTGTGTAATGTATCCTCCCCCAGTGTTGGGTGTGTAATGTAACCTCCCCAGTTTTAGGTGCGTAATGTATCCTCCCTGAGTGTTGCGTTCTAATGTAGCCTCCCCAGTGTTGGGTATGTAATGTAGCCTCCCCAGTGTTAGGTGTATAATGTACCCTCCCACAGTGTTGGGTGTGTAATGTAACCTCCCCAGTGTTGGGTGCATAATGTATCCTCCCTGAGTGTTGTGTGTGTGACGTACTCAACCCCAGTGCTGGGTGTGTAATGTACCCTTCCCCATTGGTGAATGCGTAATTTACCCTCCTCAGTATTGGGTGTGTAATGTACACTCCCCAGTGTTTGGTGTGTAATGTATCCTCCTCCAAGTGTTGGGTGTGTAATATAGCTTCGCCAGTGTTGGGTGTGTAATGTAGCCTCGCCACTGTTGGGTGTTTAATGTACCCTGCCCCAGTGTTGGGTGTGTAATGTACCCTCCCACAGTGTTGGGTGTGTAATGTACCCACCCCCAGTGTTGGGTATGTAATGTAGCCTCCCCTAGTGTTGGGAGTGTAATGTACCCTCCCCCAGTGTTTGGTGTGTAATGTATCCTCCTCCAAGTGTTGGGTGTGTAATGTAGCCTCGCCAGTGTTGGGTGTGTAATGTAGCCTCGCCAGTGTTGGGTGTGTTATGTAGCCTCGCCACTGTTGGGTGTTTAATGTACCCTGCCCCAGTGTTGGGTGTGTAATGTACCCTCCCACAGTGTTGGGTGTGTAATGTACCCACCCCCAGTGTTGGGTATGTAATGTAGCCTCCCCTAGTGTTGGGAGTGTAATGTACACTCCCCCAGTGTTTGGTGTGTACTGTATCCTCCCCCAGTGTTGGGTGTGTAATGTACCCTCCCACAGTGTTGGCTGTGTAATGTACCCTCCCACAGTGTTGGATGTGCAATGCAGCCTCCCCAGTTTTGGGTGTGTAATGTACTTTCCCCCAATCTTGGATGTGTAATGTAGCCTCCCACGGTGTTGCGTGTGTAATGTAGCCTCCCCAGTTTTGGGTGCGTAATGTATCCTCCCTGAGTTTTGCGTGCGTAATGTAGCCTCCCCAGTGTTGAGCGTGTAATGTGACCTTCCCCAGCGTTCACTGTATAAAGTAGCCTCCCTAGTTTTGGGTGTGTAATACCCTCCCCGAGTGTTGAAAGTGTGTACTGTACTCTCCCCAGTGTTGGGTGTGTAATGTACCCTCCCCCAGTGTTGGGTGTGTAATGTAACCTCCCCCAGTGTTGGGTGTGTAATGTACCCTCCCCAGTTTTGGGTGTGAAATGTACCCTGTTCAGTGTTGGGTGTTAATGTGCACTCCCGCAGTGTTGGGTGTGTAACGTACCCTCCCTGAGTGTTGAGTGTGTAATGTACCCTCCTCTGTGTTGGGTGTGTAATGTACCCTTACCCAGTGTTGGGTGTGTAATTTTACCACCCCCAGTGTTGGGTATGATAGTGTAGCCTCCCCCAGTGCTGGGTGTGTAATGTCGCCTCCCCAGTGTTTGGTTTGTAGTGTACTCTCTTCCCAGTGTTGGATGTGTAATATAGCCTCCCCCAATGTTGGGTGTGTAATGTACCCTCCCCAGTTTTTGGTGTGTAATGTACCCTGTTCAGTGTTGGGTGTTAATGTGCACTCCCCCAGTGTTGGGTGTGTAACGTACCCTCTCTGGGTGTTGATTGTGTAATGTACCCTCCTCTGTGTTGGGTGTGTAATGTACCCTCTGCCTGTGTTGTGTGTGTAATGTAGCCTCCCCAGTGTTGGGTCTGTAATGTACCCTGCCCCAGTGTTTGGTGTGTAATGTAGCCTCTCCAGTTTTGGCTGTGTAATGTACCCACCCCCAGTGTTGGATGTGTAATGTAGCCTCCCCCAGTGTTGGGTGTGTAATGTACCCACCTCCAGTGTTGGGTATGTAATGTAGCCTCCCCCACAGTGTTGGGTGTGTAGTGTACCCTCCCCCAGTGTTGGATGTGTAATGTAGCCTCCCCAGTTTTGGGTGTGGAATGTACTTTCCCCCAGTCTTGGGTACGTAATGTAGCCTCCCCCAGTGTTGCATGTGTAATGTAGCCTCCCCAGTGTTGGGTGTGTAATGTACCCTCCCCCAGTGTTCGGTGTGTAAAGTAGCGTCCCCAGTTTTGGGTGTTTAATTTACCCTCCCACAGTGTTGGGTGTGTAATGTACCCTCCCATGTGTTGGGTGTGTAATGTATTCTCCCCAGTATTGGGTGTGTAATGTATCCTCCCCAGTGTTGGGTGTGTAATGTACCGTCCCCCTGTGTTGGGTGTGTAATGTTACCACCCCCAGTGTTGGGTATATAATGTAGCCTCCGCCAGTGTTGGGTGCGTAATGTATCCTCCCCAGTGTTGGGTGTGTAATGTACCGTCCCCCTGTGTTGGGTGTGTAATGTTACCACCCCCAGTGTTGGGTATATAATGTAGCCTCCGCCAGTGTTGGGTGCGTAATGTAGCCTCCCCAGTATTGGGTGTGTAATGTACCCTCCCCCAGTGTTCGGTGTGTAAAGTAGCATCCCCAGTTTTGCGTATTTAATGTACCCTCCCATGTGTTGGGTGTGTAATGTATTCTCCCCAGTATTGGGTGTGTAATGTATCCTACCCAGTGTTGGGTGTGTAATGTACCCTCCCCCTGTGTTGGGTGTGTAATGTTACCACCCCCAGTGTTGGGTATATAATATAGCCTCCGCCAGTGTAGGGTGTGTAATGTAGCCTCCCCAGTTTTGGGTGCGTAATGTAGCCTCTCCAGTTTTGGCTGTGTAATGTACCCACCCCCAGTGTTGGGTATGTAATGTAGCCTCCCCCACAGTGTTGGGTGTGTAGTGTACCCTCTCCCAGTGTTGGATGTGTAATGTAGCCTCCCCAGTTTTGGGTGTGGAATGTACTTTCCCCCAGTCTTGGGTATGTAATGTAGCCTCCCCCAGTGTTGCATGTGTAATGTAGCCTCCCCAGTGTTGGGTGTGTAATGTACCCTCCCCCAGTGTTCGGTGTGTAAAGTAGCGTCCCCAGTTTTGGGTGTTTAATTTACCCTCCCACAGTGTTGGGTGTGTAATGTACCCTCCCATGTGTTGGGTGTGTAATGTATTCTCCCCAGTATTGGGTGTGTAATGTATCCTCCCCAGTGTTGGGTGTGTAATGTACCGTCCCCCTGTGTTGGGTGTGTAATGTTACCACCCCCAGTGTTGGGTATATAATGTAGCCTCCGCCAGTGTTGGGTGCGTAATGTATCCTCCCCAGTGTTGGGTGTGTAATGTACCGTCCCCCTGTGTTGGGTGTGTAATGTTACCACCCCCAGTGTTGGGTATATAATGTAGCCTCCGCCAGTGTTGGGTGCGCAATGTAGCCTCCCCAGTATTGGGTGTGTAATGTACCCTCCCCCAGTGTTCGGTGTGTAAAGTACCATCCCCAGTTTTGCGTATTTAATGTACCCTCCCATGTGTTGGGTGTGTAATGTATTCTCCCCAGTATTGGGTGTGTAATGTATCCTACCCAGTGTTGGGTGTGTAATGTACCCTCCCCCTGTGTTGGGTGTGTAATGTTACCACCCCCAGTGTTGGGTATATAATATAGCCTCCACCAGTGTTGGGTGTGTAATGTAGCCTCCCCAGTTTTGGGTGCGTAATGTAGCCTCTCCAGTTTTGGCTGTGTAATGTACCCACCCCCAGTGTTGGGTATGTAATGTAGCCTCCCCCACAGTGTTGGGTGTGTAGTGTACCCTCTCCCAGTGTTGGATGTGTAATGTAGCCTCCCCAGTTTTGGGTGTGGAATGTACTTTCCCCCAGTCTTGGGTATGTAATGTAGCCTCCCCCAGTGTTGCATGTGTAATGTAGCCTCCCCAGTGTTGGGTGTGTAATGTACCCTCCCCCAGTGTTCGGTGTGTAAAGTAGCGTCCCCAGTTTTGGGTGTTTAATTTACCCTCCCACAGTGTTGGGTGTGTAATGTACCCTCCCATGTGTTGGGTGTGTAATGTATTCTCCCCAGTATTGGGTGTGTAATGTATCCTCCCCAGTGTTGGGTGTGTAATGTACCGTCCCCCTGTGTTGGGTGTGTAATGTTACCACCCCCAGTGTTGGGTATATAATGTAGCCTCCGCCAGTGTTGGGTGCGTAATGTATCCTCCCCAGTGTTGGGTGTGTAATGTACCGTCCCCCTGTGTTGGGTGTGTAATGTTACCACCCCCAGTGTTGGGTATATAATGTAGCCTCCGCCAGTGTTGGGTGCGCAATGTAGCCTCCCCAGTATTGGGTGTGTAATGTACCCTCCCCCAGTGTTCGGTGTGTAAAGTACCATCCCCAGTTTTGCGTATTTAATGTACCCTCCCATGTGTTGGGTGTGTAATGTATTCTCCCCAGTATTGGGTGTGTAATGTATCCTACCCAGTGTTGGGTGTGTAATGTACCCTCCCCCTGTGTTGGGTGTGTAATGTTACCACCCCCAGTGTTGGGTATATAATATAGCCTCCGCCAGTGTTGGGTGTGTAATGTAGCCTCCCCAGTTTTGGGTGCGTAATGTAGCCTCTCCAGTTTTGGCTGTGTAATGTACCCTCCCCGAGTGTTGAGTGTGTACTGTACCCTCCCACAGTGTTGGGTGTGTAATGTACCCTCCCACAGTGTTGGGTGTGTAATGTACGCTCCTCCAGTGTTGGGTGTGTAATGTAGCCTCCCCTATTGTTGGGCGTGTAATGTACACTCCCCCAGTGTTTGGTGTGTAATGTACCTTCCCACAGTGTTGAGTGTGTAATGTACCCTCCTCGCGTGTTGGGTGTGTAATATACTCAACCCCAGCTGGGTGTGTACTGTACCGTCCTTAGTGTTGGGTGTGTAGTGTACCCTCCCCCTATGGTGAGTGCATAATGTACCCTCCTCAGTATTGGGCTTGTAATGTACACTCCCCTGTGTTGGGTGTGTAATGTACCCTCCACCAAATGTTGGGTGTGTAATGTAGCCTCCCCAGTGTTGGAGTATGTAATGTACCCTATTCCAGTGTTGGGTGTGTTATGTGCCCTGCCCAAAGTTGGGTGTGTAATGTACTGACCCACAGTGTTGGATGTGTAATGTACCCTCCCACAGTGTTGGGTCTATAACGAACCCTCCCACAGCGTTGGCTGTGTAATGTAGCCTCCCCGGTGTTGGGTATGTAATGTACCCTCCCCCAGTGTTGAGTGTGTAATGTACTCTTCCCCAGTGTTGGGCATGTAATGTACCCTCCCCCAGTGTTTGGTGTGTAATGTACCTTTCCCCGAGTGTTGGGTGTGTAATGTACCCATTCCCCAGTGTTTGGTGTGTAATGTACTTTCCCCCAGTGTTGTGTGTATAATGTACCTTTCCCCGAGTGTTGGGTGTGAAATGTACCCTCCCCAGTGATGGGTGTGTAATGTACTTTCCCCCATGTACCTTTCCCCGAGTGTTGGGTGTGTAATGTACCCTCCCCAGTGTTGGGTGTGTGATGTACCTTCCCCCATGTACCTTTCCCCGAGTGTTGGGTGTGTAATGTACCGTCCCCTAGTGTTGGGTGTCGAATGAACCATCCCCCTCCTCCGTTTCTGCCTAATCGCTTGCAGTCAGTGTACACCCAGCCTGCGCTGCACCGCTCTGCCTCTCGCTGGTCTCTCTCTGAGTAACAGTGTTCGCCTGACTCAGTCTCGTACCGACTCAAACACCATCCAGCAACTGATCGGAGAGCAGCACATGTGGCTCGCTGAAGAGACTGATGCCCATGGTTCGCAGGATAGTGGTCCATTTGGAGCAACTTATTTCTCATCCAAACAGAGCAGAGAACTCGCTAACGGGGTCTCCAATCACTTTGATCTCCTCTTATAAATAAACACAATCTTGGGACACGTTTAACCGGACAGGTGCCGCAGGAATTAGACCACACATCCACCACACAAAGTAAGTATTATATCTCGGTGTGCTGTCAGGTTTGCAATGTGCTGGCTGCAAACGTTGTCTGTAGGCTCACAGGTTAAAAGCGGCAATCTAAAATACCATTTAACGTTGACTCATTTTGAGTTAGGTTTTGGCTAAAAATTTTCTAAACGTGTCTGGTGACCAATGCTGGGGCTGTTGCCGACATGCTCCCAGTTTGGGGGCTGTATTCAGTTTGTGTGTGTGTTGTCTCTTGTACATTGAAACAAAGTTGGAACGTACAAAGCCGAGGACCTGTCATTCTGTTTGGAAACGGGTTTAAATGGAAAGAAAATTCCGCTGAAAGAAAATTGCGACTGAGTCAAAAAATCGAATTGTTGTTGCAGTGTGATTGTGGACTGGTCCAGACGACACAGCGGATTGTTTTTTTTAAATCCTCTTATTTTCAAAATATTCTAACAGATGGACCTTTTTTTAAACAAAAATGAACTTCCACTGATAGCAATCCAGATTTTGTTTTTTTTTCCGTCAGAACTGTGTTGGGGTTTAAATGTGTTACATGGATGAAGAGGACTCGACTGTGCAACAGCACCCTCGTCTGCATAAAGTAGTTACTGACAGAGTTACAGTGGACAACACTTTGTTCTGGGGGTGCCAGTGAAAAATGCACCTACTTAGTCAGTTTTGGTGTGTTTGCACGTGTGTGTGTGTTTGTGTGAGGGGCTGGATTTTGGGACATGTATTCCTTGTAAGATTTTCCACAGCAAAAGTCAAGTTCCTGCTTAACGGTTATTTAGCTTTGATTGTCGCCCCTATTTAATTTGGAGAGGTAGTGTGCGTAAAGAACAGAGCTTTATTCCTCACTATTACATAATACTGCGGAGATCTGGAATGTGCCGGCGCCAGATTTCCCATCATCGCCCCCACTCCCCTCCCAAAATCTGGACACACTTCTGAGGTTACCTTTATTTGTTACTTTTCCAAGATCAGGGAGAGGCGAGCTGATCTTTATTTTTCGTATTTTGTCAGTGTCCTGACGAGTTGAACGCTTGCTGCTTTTGGAGCTACACTTTATAATGTACTCTTGAGTTCACAAATGCTCCATTCTGGACACAATTGTCCAGCTACATGGCCGACAGATAGCCTTTCCTCGCAGCTTGTCATTAGCAAGAACGTACCAGTGTGTTCCCAGGTCCAAAGATACTTCATTCTTCTGGGTTGATCCATTCCAGTCTGTGTTAGCCTTCACATTTAGTTTCATTTCCTCAAACGAAACACCAAACTGTTACCAAAGATTCCTTCCTCCCTCACTTGTGTCACATTTTGTGTCTTCCAATGTTTCCCATTCCATTTCAATAATGCGCTGACTGAGGATATAACTGTGATTTAACTGACCTGTTTATTTTTCCCTATTCTAACACTCCCAGCACTAACTAAAATAATAGTGTTTCATTATATTCAGCTTTAAACACAGAGGGACTGTTTTGTTTTGGAGAATATTTGTAACTTGTGTATTTGCATAAGAAAGGCTAAATATTTTCACATCTGATATCATCTATTGCAGTGGCAAAGATCCTGATCATTAAATGTATTTTAGTTTGGGGGTTTACCAATAAATAAAGGATTTATCAATGTAACTGGGAGAAGATAAACTGAAGGCGAGTTTACATAGCTGCTGTCGTTCTGGTTTGGAAGCTGACCTGAAAAATAAAGTGGAGGAAATATGTTATGAAGTGGGCAGGTTTGGTCTCAAATCCCCTTTATTGATCCTTTAGAATCTGTGCCTGTTTGCGGATGCGTTTATGGGGGGGATGAGTTAAATATTTCCCTGGGCATCATGTGCCACCTCCACCAGCCCCTGACTCAAATTAATGACCAGCTACAGAATAAATCTTCTTTTGGGTGCAGTGACAATTTGCTGGAAGTCGTAAATATTTTAATCCCTGTGGTTGGAATTACTTCATAAAAGCTACACAGTAAATCCGATGGTTGAAATGTTATAATCAGATTGCCTTTGAACATCCCTTCCACCTTTATTTTGTTTTCAACCAGTGCAGAGAGTCACTTCTGAAAGATAATTCGGTTTTTCTCAAGTTGAGTTGTATAAATGCCTTGTTTTATGCTCCAGAGAAGCTTGCAAATGACGGTGATATGACCAATAAAATTCCTGTTTTAAACTGGGAAATCTAGCTGTTTCTGATGATTTTAAATATTTTTTAAAAGTCCTGTATGTGACCTTTATTCTCCATTATGCTTGTCAATTGTAGTCAGGTGCAATGACCCAGATTAGTCATTGTCACTTATCACAGAAACCTTAGGTCAACTTTTAAGTACACTGCACTGCATACGTTCAGATAAGAAAGAGATGCTGAAATGTGGCATTTTTATCAGTGGAAAGGTGAGTTGCAAATTCTTTTTTATCTTTCTTTTGGTGATGTCTTTCTGGACTGTGCACTTTCCCTGAGTTTTCCCAATACTAATTTGAAAGAGAACACTAGCACTGTCAATTTTGCAATCTAACAGAATCTCAGTCTGAGCCTCCACACTCTTATTATAGGCATCGAATGTTCTCTTCAATGCTGCCCTGCTCCACTACACTTTACAAACAGCTGTAGAATAAGAACAAAGTTGTATTTAGTTGGCTTCTTTTGGCAATAATAGGTCAGGAGATCATGATTTCACATGGCCTACATTACAATAGGACTTATGAGACAGGGTGGCCCATTTAAGTGAACAATTAACAAATGAGCAATTGCTGAAATAAAGTAAAAAAGATATTAATTTGCTCCTTAGGTAAATGTTGCGGCATGGAAAGTCACTTGACAGATTTCTCAAAATTAACTTTCAAATGTGTGACAGCAAACCCTTCAGTGGAAGCAATGTCTCAGTGCCGAAACAGTTTTTTTAATGGAATAACTCATTTAAAGGCCGTCACTGATTTTATTGCATATTAATGATTTGTTACACTGTTCGAGACATGCAGGATAATAACAGACCAATTCTTGATTGAGCATAGATCTCAATAGGAAGAACACAACAATGGGCACAGAAATAAGCTGATCATATGTCAAAGGATATCTTGTCCATGGATAAGTTTTAAGCCTGATGTAATTGGGGTGATCTGAATGTGAGTATGTAGCCTTTCCTAGTTTTCTGTATCTCTAAACAAGCAATTATTTCAAAATACTTAAAGTCTTAACTAACCTAACTTCCTGACTTGTAAATAGTGAACATTTTGTCTCTTGAGTGAATTGATTTTGTAAGGGATGGGGAAATGTATTTTGAATAATATTGGGCCAAATTATATTTAACATCACTTTCTACGCATTCAGCCGAAACTGTCAATTTGTCAGCTCTAGAGGTGAGGAAAGACTAAAAAAAAGCAGGGAATAGCAGGAAGAAAATTTCCCTCCAGTATAATGATTTTTTTGCTTGCTTGGAGGACAGATGCAAATGTTTTAAGATGAGTAATCTATATAATAAAAATACTAGCTTCGGTTTTTGCGCATAGACATTTTCAAAGATATGATGTTTGCAAGAGAATCAGTCACATCTGAATGGTAACTTGTGTTTATATGACATCTTCTAATATAATAAAACACAGTGGGTCACTTCACAGTGACATTATGGAACAAAATATGACAACAAGCCATGTCAGGAGACATTAGGATTGATGACCAAAAGCTCAGTTAACAAGTAAAGCTACATCCGCTTATTATAGAAAGACAAATTCAATAGGTTGCTTGTGAATGAATTTGGAAAGTGAAAAGGTGTTGACAGTTCCTTAAGTGGAAGCTGATGTAATATTTCATACTTCTTGTGGGACACCTTTTTATAAGATGCTTCTAATCCATGTGACAGAATGAATTGTATAAAAACTGATGGCATTGCGAGAGGTCTAAGAGGTCTGTCGTATCTTTTTCACTTCTGACCGAACAACATTGCTGATGCCTTCTTGAAGTCTAGCAAACGGTTGTGTGAGTGACCAAAAACAGAGACTTCCACCTAAGAAATAGTTGCTGATATAATAGGTTTTAATAACAAATTAGTGTTATTTTTTTTTAAAAAAAGTATTGGACAAATTTTATGAAACCCACTTAGCCATCAAATGTGCAAGAGGGGCGATATGACCTTGTTTCCGATCTGTCTTGCCACTTGTTGGGAAAAGCTGGTCAAAGGATAGACACTTCTGCCGCAGTAGGTCAGCAATATCAGAGACGGGAGAAGCAATGACAGAGAAACAGCATCTTTGCGAAGAGTAGTGAGGGTGTTAACTCACCGAGGCTGAGATAGATTGATGGGGACGGAGATGCAAAAATATCAAAGAAAATATGGAATGCAATGGAGCAGGATTGTAAATTCCTTCCTTGTGTTTGACAGATAACTAACAACTGGTGCATGAGTCCATGCACTTGTACGCATTTTATAGGGCCATTTGGAAATTGTAGTCTTGTTTTTCCCAATGCTGAAAAGCTATAACCTCATTTCTAGGTCATTATTCTATTTGAGGGTATCATTGTCAGCGCATCACGAATCAAAATTGAAGTGGTGCAGTTTTTATTGTACTAGAACAGTAATAAAAAGGAAGGTGTGCATTTACAGAGCATATTGTCAAGTCACTCAGTGAAGTTTAAGGATGCTTCATGAGGAATGAATTGATTTTGACGTGTAGTGACTTCTCACTTGTAAGCAAAGACAGCAACTATCCCACAAATCGTAATGAGCTGACTGGTGGGTGAATCTGTTTCCAGTATGTCGGCTTAACGGTCAGGCGGCAGTTGGGGATTGTCAAAGCCAGGCACTTGTCTGGCATGACTATTATCTACTAGTTATCATTTCGAAACTCGAAATGTGTCCAGGTCTTTCTGCATGGAGGTACAGACTGCTTTGTTATCCTAGGAATTGCAAATGGTACTAATTATGGCACAGTCATCAGCACACATCCCCATTCTGACGATGTGATGGAAGGAAGATCATAGAGGAAGCACCTGAAGATGGTTGGGCTGAAGACACTGATACAAATCCCTCACAATCTCCTGGGACTGAGGTGGTTGCCCTCCAATAGCCATATTTTTGTTCTCTTGTGCTGATGTCTCCAGCCAGCTTTGCACTGCCCTGCCTTGATTCCCATTGACTTCAATTTTGCCAGGGTCTCTTGATGCCACATTGTCAGGAGATGCCAATCCTGTTCTGATGGAATGAGCTTGGATTGAGGTAAAGCCAAGCTCTGGAGCAAATTCTTCAATACTACAGCCGGGATGTTGTTTAAGGCCCGTAGCCTTTGCTGTCTACAGTGCCTTCAGCCATTTCTTTATCGCTTGGAAGTAATCAAGTTGCGTGAAGACCGGTGTCACTGTTTCTGACAACCTCAGGAGGAGACTGATAGAGATTATCTACCTGGCACTTCTGGTGGAAGGTTACTGCAAATTCCTCAGCCTTGTTTTTGTACTTGTGCAGTGGGCTCTGCTATCATGAGATATTATGCAGTCTTCTCCTTCAGTTATTTATTTAGGATGCCCACTATCATTCACCACTGGATGTGGAAGGATTCACATTGATTTTTGGATCACCTAACTTTGTCAACAACAAATTTAATTCCACTGTTTAGCCTTGACTCTTAGGTTACCGGGTTGGTGCTCTGTTTTATTTGGGAATACCACACAATGCTCCAGACCTCTTGTCTTACATTTCTCATTGAATCAAGATCTGGTCCTCTGGCTCGATAGTGATGGTAAAGTGAGCAATTTGTCAGTCCTTGAGCTTACAGATTGTGGTGAAATATGATTCTGCGGCGGCACTTTATGGATGCTCAGTTTTGAGCTGCTAAATCCAGACTGAATCCATCCCATTTAGCGCATAGTGCCATACCACATTGCTTTCAATAAGGAGGGCTATAGGAATCACTATCTAGGGCTACAGGAATCAAAGGGTATGGGGAGAAAGTGGGAAAGGATACCGAGTTGGATGATCAGCCATGATCATATTGAATAGTCTTGAAACACTGAATGACCTACTCTTGTCCCTACATTCTATATTTCTAACACGATAGAATGTCTTCAGTGTGAAGATGCAGATTTGTCTTCACAAGGACCACGTGTTGGTTACTCCTGTCAGTACAGTCATGGAATCCTCTACAGTGTGGAAGCAGGCCGTTTGGCCCGTCAAGTTCACACCGACCCTCCAAAGAGCATCCCACCCAGTCATGAACAGTTTATCTGTGACAGGCAGATTGGGGAGGATGAAACCAATTCGGTTTTGTATTGATGTTTGTTTTCACATCACCTGCTATGAGCTTAATTCAGCAGATAGGTCCATAAAGATTTAGCCAGGACAGGTCACATTGGTGGTACTGGGTCACCCTTAGGGGTAGGCACTAGGGGAGACAATTAGTGATAGTCTACAGGAGGTTTCCTTGCCCATGTTGACCAAATGCCAGGATAGTCCAGAGTCAATATTGAGTACTTCGAGAGCCACTGATCCCTGACTGCAAACCACTGTGCTGCCACCTCTGGTGTCCTGCCAGTAAGACAGACGTACCCAAAAGTGGTGGACGAGGAATCTAGGATTTTGCTTGATGGGTATAATCATGTGAGCTTGACCATGTGAAGCTGTCCATGGGGCCAGTCTCCCAACACTGGCACATCTCCAATGTTGGTGAGACAGGTTTGCAGGGCCGGATAGGCTGAGAGGGCCTTTGGTTGCGTCAGGTGCCTGCAACTTGGTGGTCTGTTCTGATTTATTTTTAGAAGAGGTTTTTAAAGCAGTCTGATGCAAATGCATACAAAAGTTGAGAGTCAAACACATTGCTCTGGGCATGGAGTCTCAAATAGCCCAGACCAGCTCAGGACAGCAGATTTACAGCTGTAAAGCCCATTGATGAACAAGATGGGTTTTAGATGTCATTATGATAATCATCTTCTGACATTACCATCTTCTAACCATCTTCTTACCGTGTGTTGACACTGTTAGAGCTAGCTTTTGTCTGACATCTGACTTTTGGGATAATGCATTAAGTCTTGAGCTCAGTGCAGAAGTATTCCATTCACTAGCACTGGGAGCCTTTATTTGACACTGCATTCACAGGCGTTAACAATCTTTACATGACAACAGCAAAATTAATACTCCTTTTAAACAAAATATAATTGAATTGGCATGTCAGAGTCTGGTACTTGAGAATTCTTCTTTGAAGTAGAACTGCAGGAGGTCCTAATCAAATAAAATTTACTGTGTGATTCAGATTAAAGAAAGTGATACAATGAAGCGGGTGATGTTTAAACCATGCTCAAAATGGCTACCAGCCCTTACTTACATAACTACTGTCACTAATTCACTGTATGTGGAAATTGAAATATTGTGCTTTTTTTCTACAGAAATGAAATCCTTTTTCTAATCTTTACACAAGGATTGGAGAGCTGCACTCCCAGCCCCTCACTGCACTCCAGGGTATAACTATTCAGATCAACCCCTTATGGAGTCATGATATCACCATGGCAACATTCAGTGGGGGGGGGGGGGGGGGGGTTTCTAGTTAGAGAGAGGAGACTGAAAGTTGGAAATGAGTCGAACCCCTTCCACACCAGGAAGGTCTGAGGTTCAGTCAGGAGCTGTTTTCAGTCAAGCCAATTACATTGGGTGTCAACATTGACTTCAATGCCTTCACTCTAAGGGAAGGGTATCAGGAAGAGCTCCTGTTCTTGATTCTGTCCAGCTGAAAGATATGTTTCTCAGAGGATAACATTAGAGGACACGATTATGCTAAGCGCTGATGCCTTCTTTAGCAGAATAGCTTCCCAGTATTGTTGGGATTCACACTTGAGGAATAGCCACTTTTATGGAACTATGTCCAATGGGGGCCAGCACCTCCTGAGGAAAAAGGAGATAAAAATTTAATTTCTACTTGAAAATCCAGTACTGTTTTCTCAAAAATCTCTCAAGAATTACTTGTCTTTACATAGCGTCAAACCATATTTCATAATTATCGCGGAGTATTTTTGCATACAAAGAGCTGTGCACAACGAATGTTGTTACTAAGGTTCTGTACTGGCAAATTTTAAGGCAGCATGATTTCTGAAACAGCACTGAGATGTGTGAGTGAGATCTAATGATGGCACTGATGGTTGAGGAGACAGTAAAGGGCAGAATATGCAAGAATAATGGTTTTGCAGAATGATTTGTTAGGTGTAATAATATGAGGTGGAATCAGAGATCTTTGTCAGAAATATTATTTGAAAATTGTAATCTTGCTGTTATAATTATCCCAGGACACCTGTTGAAATTGTAAAGTGTGACAGGCTGGTAAATTAACTTTAGTAAATGCACAGCTGAGCAGGTGCTGTGTATATTGCTACATGTATTCTTCCATTCACTAATGTGAAAATCTGTCATTGTCTGATATTTCATGCTTTATGCATAATGTAGGAGGAAATTGTACGCCAAAGATGATGTCTTGTTTCTCCATCTTTTTTGTTAAATTCAGCAAAATTTCAGTGAGATATTTCAATATTCAAGCCTGTGAATCTGCAATTGTCAAGTGTGTGGCTCTGAAACAGAGCTTCAAACGTATAATTTGTTTTAATAGAGACAGAAAATTCTTCCTTATGTTCTGCAGCTCCAGTTTCTAATTCTTTGGTTTAAAACGCAAAGGCACCAATACACAGGGTACCATATCAAACCTACTGCCTGATTCTAGATCACTAGGAGAAAGTGAGGACTGCAGGTGCTGGAGGTCAGACTCGAGAGTGTGGTGCTGCAAAAGCACAGCAAGTCAGGCAGCATCCAAGGAGCAGGAGAATCGATGTTTCAGACATAAGCCCTTCATTAGGAATGAGTTAATTCCTGATGAAGGGCTTATGCCCAAAATGTCGATTCTCTTGCTCCTCGGATGCTGCCTGATCTATTGTGCTCTTCCAGCACCACAGTCTCGACCCAGATTCTAGATCACATAGAGTCATAAAAATGTACAGCATGGAAACAACTCAACCATGCTGACCAGATATCCTAAATTAATCTCATCCCATTTGCCAGCATTTGGTCCATATCCCTCTATAACGTTATTATTCGTGTACCCATCCAGATGTGTTTTAGATGTTGTAATTGTACCAACCTCCACGGCTTCTGCTGGTAGCTCATTACATACACAGGGAGAAGATAGTGAGGACTGCAGATAACGAGAGTGTGGAGCTGGAAAAGCACAGGCAGCATCCGAGGAGCAGGAGAATCAACGTTTCAGGCATAAGCCCTTCATCAGGAATGAGTCTGCATTCCATACACGGCATTCCATACACATACCATCCTCTGTGTGAAAAAGTTGCCTTTTACACTTCGCATTTTATAATCTGTGTTCCTCTTTAGCTTAATGCCTTTTGTGGCATTAAAAAGGGTAAAAATACAAAGAAGATTTAAACTTTGTTACATTGGCTTTCTTTGTGGCATAGCCTTTGCAAAACTGCTGATCTCTTAATCTACTTCCATTCTAAATGGACATCATGAGGATTCTCACTAGGAATTATTGATTTTGTCGGGCCATCATGTAATGATCTGGACTTTTACTTTGTTGTGCTGTTTGCTTGCCATTTATATAATAGTTTGATGTTTCCTCTTAACTGCTGTTGCCATACAAGTTTCTACCTTCGATTTTGATACTATGTATACAATTGATTCCAAACTGATTGAGAAAGAAGTAGAGAAAGTATTGCAGCCTACTTGCTCCTGGACCAACCGGCATTTGTGGTGATTTAATCCGGTGTTTCAATTCATTGTGGTTCCTGAGTCTTTATTTCCTCAGGCACCCTGCCTGGTCGGAAGCTTAAACTGATCCATTGAGCCTGTCTTCGCTAAGAACATTGGAATTGCTGAAGAAAATTGACCAAGTTCTGTCTAGTTTGTCTCTCACCAACCTGATTCCTCATTGTGTCACATCTCATAGGGTAGCGTACTGTAAATCAAGCCCTGCTATTCTCAGGGTCATCGCAAAAATTAAAGACTTTGTAGTAATATGCAGAATTCCCCAACTCACCTGTCTCAGATCGATAGAAAGGATGGGCAAGGCTCTGTACTTCAAAAGAATTACTATTTATCACAAAATAAATAGATTTTACTTATAGGTAAACACATATGACCCATTAACTTTTAACTATTAGTTAAAATTCCAACCACCTTATAAAAATTCCCCTGTACACACAGGCACGCACACAAAACTGGGAAGAATGTTCAGTAGTCCATGCTGTACAGCTTTATGACTCTATGTCCACAGTGTCCACACTCTATGTTCTCCAAGACGATCCCTTTGGCTTGCCAGGATTTAGGTGACCTCCAGGTGCTTTCACTTGCTTTCAGGAAGCACAGAGCGACTGCCTCAGAACTTACAAAGTCTCTGACTTAACATCTTTAAAGCAATCGCCTATAGGGACTGGTCGGGGAGAATAAGTGGACTCTCTTCAGCTTTGAGGTGATTTTACTGCAGTTAAAAAGGTAGAAATTTCTTTTCCAGAGGTTCCAAGGCTTCGGATCATCTCATTCACACCTACAAGCTGCTGGACTACCTAGTAGCCAATCATATAGTTGTTGGTCGGCAGAGGCTTTCGCTATTGACAACTGGATTGCACTATAGACCAATCAGTTACTTGTTGCTGGTCAAATCTCATTTTGTACACACTTCCTGGTGCTAGTTTGTCTGCACCTAAATCTCTACTGCCAGTTGAAACAGTCTGGCAGCTTGCTTTTAATAGTATAGCAATCCCTTCCACAAGCTTTTTAAAAATTCTTTTAAAGGAGTCTTTTCTCAATTTGGTTTACTATCAAAAACACAGAAAATGTAAAAAAAAAATTTAAGTTGACACAATAGCGTTGTTAATTCATACAGCAATAGATCTGACAGATAATCTCCAGTTGACACAGAAATGATATATGAACAACCCCAGTGATGAAAAGCATGAGTGATCACTATATGGACCCATTCACTCCTCACCATCCAGACAAAAACAGAAATTGCTGGAGAAACTCAGCAAGTCTGGCAGCATTTGTGGTAAGAAAACAGAATTAACATGTGGACTCCAGTGACTCTTCTTCAGAACTCTGCACTTGAAGTGTTAATCTGGCTTTCTCTCTCCAGATGCTGGCACACCTGCTGAGCTTCTCTAGCAATTTCTGTTCCTGTTGCAGATCTTCGGCATCCCCAGTTCATTGCTTTATGGAAGGCTTTGAGTGCCTGTGGTGTTAGCGAGGGAGGCTCTGGGCTGGGGTTTGAGTGGGGCTGGGGAAACTGGAGGTGCTCTCCAATGAGCTCAGGAAGAGGTTTGCAGAAAGCCAAGCACCTCCCCTGCGCCTACCCTCCTTGCCAAAGCTGGCCTATGCAGGAAATGATGCCTGGTATCTCTCAACAGTGTTTCCATTAATCACCCATTTCTGGGCATCAACTGGCAGACTCTCTTGCCAAACACCATGCTTGCCGCTGGGAAAATTGTTGTGTTGACAAGGACAGCAGACAAATGGTGGCCAGGTCAGACACTGGATTTAATAAGCCTCTCCCCTTCCAGATGATAGAAACAGTTAAAAAAAAAACAGTAATACTTGGAAATTAACATATTAGTCACAACAGATTGATTGATTTGATTTATTGTCATGTGTACCTAAGTAGAGTGAAAAGCTTTGTTTGTGAGCAGTACAGGCAGATCATACTAATCAAGGACATACAGATCATAGGGTGAAAAAGAACTCGGACAGAGTGAGGCATACAGGTTACGCTGCACAGGACGTGCACAAGGCAAGATTAGCATTAACAAGGTCAACATTATTTGAACTGGAAATGTGTTGCTGGAAAAGCGCAGCAGGTCAGGCAGCATCCAGGGAACAGGAGAATCGACGTTTCGGGCATAAGCCCTTCTTCAGGAATGAAGAAGGTTCCTGAAGAAGGGCTTATGCCCGAAACGTCGATTCTCCTGTTCCCTGGATGCTGCCTGACCTGCTGCGCTTTTCCAGCAACACATTTCCAGCTCTGATCTCCAGCATCTGCAGACCTCACTTTCTCCTCCAACATTATTTGAAGGTAGAGAGTCCATTTGTCAGTCTAATAACAGCAGTGAAGACGTTGTTCCTGAACCAGTTGGTGCGAGTGTTCAAGCTTCTGTATCTCCTGCCTGATGGAAGAGGCTGTAGGAGAGCATTACCGGGGTGGGAGGGCTCTTTGATGATGTTGGCAGCCTTTCCGCGGCAACGAGAGGTGTAAATGGAATCCATGGATGGGAGGCTGGCTTCTGTGAAGGCCTGGGCTGTGCACCTAACCTCCTTACAGTCCTGGACAAAGCAATTGTCGTACCAGGACGTTATACCCCCAGACATTATGCTTTCAATGGGGCATTTGTAAAAGTTGGTGAGGGTCCTTATGGACATGCCAAATTTCCTGAGCCGCCTGGGGAAGAAAAGGCATTATGGTTGTGCCTTCGGGAAGTCAGATGTCCCAGTTGAGGGACCTGTTAAATTGAACTCCTTGGGTTAAAAGTCATCCTTTCCTTCCAAAGTATGCCACACGTTCCTAGGTATTGAATCCCAAACTGTTATTTACTGAAAGAAAGCTTGCAGCAAATACTAATCATCCATTTATAAAATATGAATCACACAACTTTCCATATATTACTCGCTGTCACCCTCTGACCTGTAGCTATATAGCCTACAGGATTTCCGTCTCTAGTTTTTGCAATGTGGAACCTGAAATTCCTTCAGCTTTCTCCAATGTACATGTGAGAGGAAATATTTTGTCAGTGATATATAATACCAGATAACCAAAGTGAAAAGTAAATCAGAGAGTGTGTGGGGTGTGCTGCCTATGGGGCGTAAACAGGGATGAAAACACAATAATATCAAAGACAGATTGCTAAGTTAGTATTTGTATGTGCTAACTGACCTCCCATGCCATTGCTGAAGGACAGCCCACAATCTGGAACCACAATGGGGATTTCTAATGTGAGGGCATTGCTTAGGTTTAAACCAAGGGGCACTGACTTAAAACACCATCCTAACAAGGTTGGCATTTATTGCCCATCTCAGTTATCCTGAAAAAGTGGTGGTGAGTCTCCTTTTATGTGAACTGCAGGACAACTGAACAGCTATGCTAAGGCCAGTTCAGCAAGGACAAGAGTCGCGCACTTGGTGTGCGTCACTTCATGGTGTTAAACGTCAAGTCACGGAAAGCCAGATAGGACAAGGGTAGAAACCTGCTTAACCTGTGGGGTATTAGCTGAGCCAGGTTGATTTTTAAAAAATTTTATGACAAAGCCCAGGGATGTTTCTTGTCATGACGGCCCAGGAATTTAGATTACTAAAAATAAATTGAGTAACTACTTCAGTAGTCGTCCAAAGTATTATTGCTGCACTTTTGGACATTTACTGAACTGAGAAATTTCAGGGTGCATGTTGCGTTTGTCTTTATTAAAAAGTGTTGTAGAATCAGTTGATGGGGGAAGTATTTTCTGCCAATCATCCTTGAGAGAGTGATGAATAGAGGTTTAGAGGGATGTGGGCCAAACACAGGTAAATGAGATTAGTTTAGTTTGGGAATACCTGGTTGGCATTGACAGGTTGGACGGAAGGGTCTGTTTCTGCTATCTCTTTCTATGACTCAATAGCTATGTTAACGTGATCCACATTGTACAATCAGCAATGTAATATGAAACCATGTTCCTCTTTTATTCATTCACAAAATGTAGAGAGCCGACATTTTCACCCTCTCAAATACAATGAACGGCTTTTCAGGAGTTAGAGGGTAAATAAGCATTTACCACACCGCTGTGGTCTGGAGTCACATATTGGCCAAATTGGGTCAGGCTGGTAGATTTCCTTCCTTAAAAGACACTGGTGAACCAATGATTTTCTTGCTAGTTTCCTGATTGCCATTACAGATTTCAAATATTTCAATTTAAACTCTTCAGCTGCCATGATGAGATTTGAATTCATATCTCATCAGTTCAAGTCTTTGAAGTACTGGCCCAGTGACATAATACTGTGTTACAGGGGGAGGCAGAAATTGCCCAAAATGTTGGACCTACATTTCCCAGTAATTGTGGAATCCCTACAGTGTGGAAACAGCCATTTGGCCCAACAAGTTCACACCAACTCTCCAAAGAGTATCCCACTCAAACCCATTCCACTACATTTCCCCGACTAATGCACTTCGCCTACACATCCCTAAACTCTATGGGCAATTTAGCATGGCCAATTCACCTAACCTGCACATCTTTAGATTGTAGAAGGAAACCAGGGAACCCAGAGGAAACCTATGCTGGCAATGTGCAAACTCCACACAGACAGTCGCCCGAAACTGGAATCGAACCCAGGTCCCTGGTGCTGTGAGGCAGCAGTGCCAACCACTGAGCTGCCCAACCCTTTAATCTTTTTTAGTGCTGTTCTAAATTTAATATAGAGTCTCAGAAGGGGCTAAAGCTTCACAACTTCAAACATATGGAAAGAAAGCCTCAATTTCTCTATTTCCCATTTTACTCCAGAGGAGGAGAATCAGGACTCTTTCCCAATCGCACAGAAAACACATTTATAAGAATGAAGAAGAAATTAGGTATTAAAGTAAAGAACTTTCTTGGTGTCCACATCTCATCAACTGTCTAGATATAGGGTTACATCTGAAGACGGTAACATTGGGTGACATGTAAAGGCCAGTAGTGCAGCGGTAGTGTCCCTATACCCTGGACCAGGAGGCCCGGGTACAAGTCCCACCTGCTCCGGAGATGTGTAATTAAATCCCTGAACAGGTTGATTAGAAAATAAATTAAAATAAAAAATAAGGTCAGTAGTGCAGTGGTAGTATTCCTACCTCTGGATTAGGCAGCCTGGGTTCAATTCTCATCTGCTCTAGAGGTGTGAAGTAAAATGTCTGAACAAGCTGATTAAATAAAATCTATAAAAGCCAATGGCATGGTGGTAGTGTCCTTATTTCTAGGCAAGAAGACCCAGGTTTAAATCCTACCTGCTCCAGGGGTGCTTAATAACATCACTAAAAAGATTGCCTTCATATAGATGTTTTCTAATCAACGTGAAGAAAATTCTTACATTAATACAGCATCTTTTGCTTCTTCATGACAGCCCGAAATACTT
Organism: Chiloscyllium plagiosum; assembly: GCF_037043375.1. NCBI lineage: Eukaryota > Metazoa > Chordata > Chondrichthyes > Orectolobiformes > Hemiscylliidae > Chiloscyllium > Chiloscyllium plagiosum. The sequence continues at coordinate 17,442,458 of NW_028270152.1, read as the reverse complement.
TACAATCAATTAAGTGCTTTCTAAGTCGTTGCCACTGTTGTAATATTAGTTGGAACCAAATTGTGCACAGCAAACTTCCACAGCCAAAACCAAAATGTGACAATGACCAGATAATGGTTTGTTTTGGTATTGGTTGACGGACTAATATTGATCAAGGCAACAGGGACAACTCCCCTGCTTCCTATTGTGCAAAAGATCTTGATACTTCTACCTGAGAGAATGGATTTGGTTTTACAACATATCAGAGACATAGTATTTTCTGCAATCGTGCAACAGTACAGCAGTGCTGCACCACAGTGTTCGCCTGAATTCTGTCTGTCCTCAGGTCTATGGAATGGAAATTGAATATACAGTCTTCAGAATCAGAGCAGCTGGGTGAGCACATGCCAAACCATAATGCAGAAAATCAATTCATTGCTGAACTCACAAGCAAATGAATGGGGTAGAGCAGTTTAACTCTGCTTTTATGTTTTTACATCCTCCATTCTCCAGGTTAGACAATGATTTAATCCTTAATTATTTTTGTATATAACTATTGGATGACTAATTCAGCACATACAAAGAGGAACTTACTAACACAGGAATGGATATACCCCTGCAATGTTTCATTCTGTGAATGAATCTACTTCATGAAAATGAAACTGGCTCCTTCATCCATCATTTTCCTTTTATATGTTATAAAATTAAGAACTTTTTCGATTAACATAACTTGTGGGGATCTGGGTAGTGCAATAGACTGGACAGTGTTTTTTTAAATCCAGCCTTCAATTCACTTGGTCTGTGATAATGAGGTTTCTTTCTCCTCTCTTAAAGATTATTTTGTGTAGTTTCAGCCTGGTTTTAAGGAAGTGCAAACCAGCTTATGATTTATGGTAAAACTGAGTCACCAAGAGTGGAAATCTGATGCAGAAAACTAAGGAAAAGAAAATGTTGCTTCATTGAGGCAAGTATATTACTTGAAGTATTCATGGAGTTTAATTTTACATGTAAATTGCACTGTACCTAACATGGGAGTGCAAGTACTAAAGCTGGGGCAAAAATATGAGAACATGATGTACTCAACAAACCAGCATTGAGGACCTTCTCAATGTAAGCAAACTATTGTTAACCTTTTGCAGATGGATATTCCTTCAGATGTAACGTAATACAATTACTCATCATATCGGCGCTTAACTGACTTACTGTAAGGTACAGAACAGGACAAAAATGATAATATGTGCATGAATTCTTCTTGAAGATCAGTGACAGATCTTGAGGGAATACAATTGACTACAGATCTATTCTTTTTTAAATGATTGCAGCAAGCCTTATAAAAAAATCAGCTGAGTTATGTAATATTGTGATAAGCAATAAATCTGTTCCATTAATCATCAAGACTGAGCTGAATAGGATGTAAAATTGCCATACAATTCTGGATTAGCTATTTAAATTCACAAACTGCTGGCTGATTCTGGCATGGAGTTACACTAAAGGAATCAAACATGATTTCGGCTGGTATGTCACATTCACTATGTATGATAGTAAAAGCAAATCCCTGTCTAGAATGACCTGATTATAATTGGTTACGATGATGTGACTATCAGCTTTGATCTGTGCTAGCGTTTGAATGTGAGGAATCTGTGACTCAGATCCCATTCCAAGACTGGAACAACAATCTAAGTTGGCAATATGTTGTGCATAATGTCAGGTGTTCTCTCTCAGATGAAATATTAAAGCCAAACTCTCTCTGTCTATTCAGTTGGACATTAAGGATCTTTTTGAAAATCAAGGAAGTTCTTCCAATGCCTAGGCATCATCCAACACATGTCCATTCTCTTAAGGTCCTTTCTACTTTTTTATAATCTTGTTAGTGAAGGAGGAAACCAGGGCCAGTTTTAATTTTATGAAATGGGTTCACTCCGAGTGAAATTTTGCAGGGATATGTCTCCTGACTCCCGTGTTAGTAAGTTGCTTTTTATATGTCAGAAAGAAATCTGGATGTTGTAAATCAGAGACAAAAATAGAAATTGCTGGAAAAATTCAGCAGGTCTGGCAGCATCTGTGAAGAGAAATCAGAGTTAATGTTTAGGGTCTGAGGAAGGGTCATTCCACCCAAAACGTTCACCCTGATTTCTCTCCACAGATGCTGCCAGTCCTGCTAAGCTTTTCCAGCAATTTTTCTTTATGTCTCCTCTTTATATGTGCTTAACTAACCATCCAATCAATGCCTTCCACCAATATTTATTTAATTTCAATGAATATAATTAACACCACCCTGGTGGGAGAAAGTTCTGAAAGCCTCTATTTTAAATGTATTGTCCTGAACTCACCATTTATAGTGGCTCATCGTTCTACTTTTTCTGTTATGAATGAAATGAAGGCAGAAACCGGTAGAAATGTATGGCAGGATAGCTGGAACTTGTGGAGAGACAAAACAGAATCTGAGATTCTGGTGTAACTAGAGAAGATGGGCACAGAAATGGGCGGCAAGGTGGCACAGTGGTTAGCACTGCTGCCTCACAGCGCCTGAGACCGGGTTCAATTCCCGCCTCAGGCGACTGACTGTGTGGAGTTTGCACGTTCTCCCCGTGTCTGCGTGGGTTTCCTCCGGGTGCTCCGGTTTCCTCCCACAGTCCTAAAGATGTGCAGGGTCAGGTGAATTGGCCATGCTAAATTGCCCGTAGTGTTAGGTAAGGGGTAAATATAGGGGTATGGGTGGGTTTCGCTTCGGCGGGTCGGTGTGGACTTGTTGGGCCGAAGGGCCTGTTTCCACACTGTAATCTAATCTAAAAAAAAATGTAATCATTTACATTTTCTCTTGTCAGATAATCTCATGGCTAATAACTCCTTCAAGTCCACAAAAATGTACTGAATATGTATTCCTCAGGATATGTTGAAAATTCTCAGCCATCTGATTAAATATTATATCAAATGATTCTCAAGGCAATTGTCCAGTACGCAATGTCTGTGACGCTTTTGAATTATGGAAATGTATTGGGTTATAATGTTCTTCTCTAAATAGTTGTAAGTCTTTGGAACTCCTTACCATAGAGAGCTATAGGGCAGAGTCCTTGTGTATACTTAAGGGATAGATAGGATAGATAGATAGGATAGATAGCGAGATAGTTAGTTAGATAACTCAGGATTTATGGGGAAAGAGTAGGAAAGTGGTTGTAAGGAATGCTGGATTAGCCATGATCCTATTGAATGGTAGTGCAGGCTTGAGGATCTGAATAGTCTACTCCGATTCCTAATTCTTATAAATGCATTCAACCTTAATAAGCCATCTCTGCTCAATGTCACGTTTGAAAACCAGTGGGTTACTTGCAGTGCTTTGCAACACAAGAGCAATACAGTCAGTGTTGAGTACCAAACACAGCTCTTGGCCAGTGTTGGCATTTTAATCAGAACATCCCAAAATTAAATAATATCTGGGAAAGGTTGCATGTCATAGAATAAGTCTCAAATTAGCAAAATCGACTGAGTTTTTCACAATGAAATCTACCAGGGGTACCAGCCTGATGACATAACATAGCCTGTGAGATAGCATGAGAATAGAATCACTGGTGAACACAGTTCAGGCACACAATGTTAGGATAACATCAGATGGGAAAAGGTTAATTGAGAGCGCAATTGAAAAGGGTGAGTAGTCAGACAGAGAGAGAAGTCAACAGAGAGAGAGATACAAAGGGCATCAATATTGACAGAAAGGTGCAGTGGCATAAATAATTCATAAGCAAAAAGGTATGAGTGTCCAGAACATATAATGAGAGAAACTGAGAGTTGAAGTTGTTTTAAGGTTCTGAGTGAGTTTTATTTTTGGAACCACTGCCTGTGTGTTTACCTTTGCCTCGTCCTCAGTCTGTTTTGGAGGAAGTTCCTTTCCCTTACTACAGAATAACTAAATAAACTAATGTGGTCATTTACTGAAGAAGGGTCACTGGCCCTGAAACATGATCTCTGCACAGATGCTGCCAAACCTGCTGAGATTTTCCAGCAATTTCTGTTTTTGGTGTAACAGAATCATTATTCACTGAGGATAATTCATTACTGAAAATCAGTGTTTTGATATCCATGTCTCTGCTGAATTCAATAATGAGGGAAGGGTCACTGGACCTGAAATGTTAACTCTGATTTCTCTTCACAGATGCTTCCAGGCTTGCTGAGCTTTTCCAGCAACTTCTGTTTCTGTGTCAATAAAGAGGAAGGCTGATTACACCAATAGTTTTAAATTCTCCTCATTGGCAATGACATAATAGCAAATGTTAAGTTAAAGGGATATTGTTGACCAAAAGTAAAGGTATCTAGAGTGTAGTGCTGGAAAAGTGCAGCAGGTCAGGCAGCATCCGAGGGGCAGGAGAATCGACGTTTCGGGCATAAACCCTTCACCAGGAATGAGGCTTATGGGTCGGGGCTGAGAGATAAATGGGAGGGAGGGTGGGGTTTGCGGGGAGGTAGCTGGGAAAGTGATAGGTGGATGAAGGTGAAGAAGAAGGTGATAGGTCAGAGGGTGCAGTGATGGACAGGTCTGGAGGGCGGTGCCGAGTTGGAGGCTTGGGTCTGGGATAATATAGGGGTAGGGAAATGAGGAAGCTGTTGAAATCCACATTTATCACATGTGGTTTCAGGGTCCCAAGGTGTAATATGAGGCGTTCCTCCTCCAGGCATCGGATGGTAACAGTTTGGCGGTGGAGGAGGCCCAGGACCTACATGTCCTTGACGGAGTGGAAGGGGGAGTTGAAGTGTTCAGCCATGGGGCGGAGGGGTTGGTGGGTGCAGGTGACCCAGAGATGTTCTCTGAAACAATCCGCAAGAAAGTGTCCTACCTCCCTGATGTAGAGAAGACCACACCATGTGTAACAGATGCAGGAGATGACATTGGTGGAGGTACAGGTAGATTTCTGACGGATGTGGAAGGATCCCTCGGGGCCTTGGACGGAGGTGAGGGGAGTGGTGTGGGCGCAGGTTTTACACTTCCTCCGGTGGCAGGGGAAGGTGCCAGGAGTGGGGTAGTGAGCTGGTTGGGGGTGTGAACCTGACGAGGGAATCGCGTAGGGAATGGTCTTTTCAGAATGCTGATGGGGTGGGGAGGGAAATATACATCTGGTGTTGGGGTCCATTTGGAGGTGGGGGATGTGGTGGATGATGATGCATTGTATGCAGAAGTAGTTGGGCTGGAAGGTGAGGACCCGGGGGTTCTGTCCTTGTTGCGTTGGGAGAGGTGGGGTTCAAGGCCGGTGGTGCGTGAAGTAGAGGAGATGCGCTGGAGGACATCGTCAACCATTTGGGATCGTGGAAGAAGGAGGCCATCTGGGACTTTGAGGTGAAATTGATCATCCTGGGAATAGATGCAGTGGAGGCGGAGGAATTGGGAATAAGAGATGGTGCTTTTTTCGGAGGTGTAGTTTCAGTAGCTGTGGGAGTCGGTGGGATTGTAGTATGTGTCTCTGGTTAGTCGGTTAGCAGTCCAGTCAGTGATGGAGAGGTCCAGGAAGGGGAAGGAGGTGTCCGAGATAGTCCGGGTGTATTTGAGGTCAGGGTGGAAAGTGTTGGTAAAATTGATGAACTGTTCAACCACCTCGTGGGAGCACAAGATGGCGCAGAAACAGTCATCGATGTAGCGGAGGAACAGATGGGGGTTGGTGCCAGTGTAACTGCAGAAGATGGACTGTTCCACATATCCAACAAACAGGCAGGCATAGCTGGATCCCATGCGGGTGCCCATGGCTACCCCTTTGGTTGGAGGAAGTGGGAGGATTGGAAGGAAAGGTTGTTGAGGGTGAGGACCCGTTCAGCCAGGCGGATGAGGGTGTTGGTGGAAGGGTACCGGTTGGGACGGTGTGAGAGGAAGACACGGAGGGCTTGGAGACCTTCATCATGGCGGATTGATGTTGCCAGGGCCTGGATGTCCACAGTGAAGATGGGGCATTGGGGGCTGCGGAAACGAAAAAATTGGAGGCGAAGGGTGTGAGTGGTGTCCCGAATGTAGGTGGGGTGTTCCTGGATTAAGGGGGACAGGACGGTGTCGAGGTAGGAAGAGAAGAGTTCAGTGGGACAGGCGCAGGCTGAGACAATGGGTCAACTGGGACAGTCAGGCTTGTGAATCTTTGGCAGGAGGTAGAATCGGGCAATGCGGGGTTCACGGACAATGAGGTTGGAGGCTATAGATGGGAGATCCCCAGAGGTGATGAGGTTGTCGATGGTCTGGGAAATGATGGTTTGATGATGGGAAGTGAGGTCATGATCAAGGGGGCAGTAGGAGGAGGTGTCTGCGAGTTGGCACCTGGCTTCAGAGGTGTAGAGTTGGCCGCTCTGTCCATGACCACTAGGGCAATCAATGATGTCACTTCCGCCCCACTAACGCTGCACAGACCGCAGGCACTGTCAACCACACCTCCTCCCCGATCACCATTCACCCAACCACCTCCACAACTGTCGAGAAGACTACCATCGCAGGATCCACCGGCGCCGCTCAATCACCAGCACCGACGCGATACCTACCTTGCACATCGCTCCCGCTCCCGTAGTTGCTGCCGCGGCAGCCACTTCCACCCCGCTGGAACATTCTATCATCGACATCACTTTTGCCGCCAACTGGGTGAAGTGGGAAAGCTAGCAGTGCAGAAAGAAGGTCAATGATCTTCTACTTTCAACAGGGAAATGTGTTACTATCTTCTCTCTGCTACCTCATACTTAGTGTACCTCTGCACCTGTTCACACATCTCACCAAGGATCATAGGCTATAAGTCTTAAAATTGTGGGCCTCATTTCTGCTCAACCATGTTCACCCACCTCATCCTCCCAAATTAGAAACCTTCCCTATCCTCTGTGCTTCCTAAACGCTTACCTTTCCTTCTCCTGCTCCTGAATCACCACTAGCCACTCATCCATCCTTTCCATTATAATCAATCGCTCCTTTTGTCTCATTACATAAAAAAATTGGAATGCAACTCTGTCAAGAGGATCAAGTGGCACAGCAGCTCAGTGGTTAGCACTGCTGCCTCACAGCACCAGGGACCTGGGTTCAATTCCAGCTTTGGGTGACTGTCTGTGTAGAGTTTACACATTCTCCCCATGTCTACGGGGGTTTCCTCCGAATGCTTTGGTTTCCTCCCAAGTCAAAGATGTACAGGTCAGGTGAATTAGCCATGCTATATTGCCCACAGTGTTAGGGGCATTAGTCAGAGGGAAATGGGTCTGGGTGGGTTAGTCTTCAGAGGGTTGGTGTGGACCTAGAACATAGAAAAGTGCAGCTCAGAACAGGCCCTTTGGCCCACGATGTTGTGCCGAGATTCAATCCTAATGTAAAATATAGTAACTTAACCTACGCAGCCCTCAACTCATTGCTATCCATGTGCATATCCAGCAGTCGCTTAAATGTCTGCAATGACTCTGCTTCCACCATCACAGCTAGCAACGCATTCCATGTATTCACAACTCTCTGCGTAAAGAACCTACCTCTGATATCTGCTTTATAACTTCCTCCTAATATCTTCAAACTATGACTTCTCGTACCAGTCAATCCTGCCCTGGGGAAAAGTCTCTGGCTATTGACTCTAAATATTCCTCTCATTATTGTGTATACCTCGATCAGGTCTCCTCTCTTCTTCCTTCTCTCCAGAGAGAAAAGTCTGAGCTTATTCAACCTTTCTTCGTAAGGCAAGCCGTCCAGTCCTGTCTTTAATCCTATATTCAGCATTTGAGTTCGACCTTCCAAAATGCATCACTTCGCATTTATCCAGGTTGAACTCCATCTGCCATTTCTCAGCCCAGCTCTGCATCCTGTCTCTGTCATGCTGCAGCCTGCAGTAGCCCTCTATACTATCGGCGACACCTCCAACCTTTGTGTCGTCTGCAAATTTACTAACCCACCCCTCAACCTCCTCATCCCAGTCATTTATAAAAACTACAAAGAGCAGAGACCCAAGAACAGAGCCCTGTGGGACCCCACTCAACACTGTCCTCCGGGCAGAATACTTTCCATCTACAACCACTCTCTGCCTTCTGTCAGGCAGCCAATTCTGAATCCAGATAGCCAAGTCTCCCTGTATCCCATAATTCCTGACTTTATGAATGAGCGTACCATGGGGAACCCTGCCAAGTGCCGTGCTGAAGTCCATATACACCACATCCACTGCTCAACCATTGTCGGCCTGTCTTGACACCTCCTCAAAGAACTCAATGAGATTTGTGAGGCATGACCTGCCCCTCACAAAGCCATGCTGACTGCCTTTAATTGCACTATGCTTTGCCAAATAGTAATAAATCCTATCCCTCAGAATTCTTTCCAAAACTTTGCTGACCACAGACATAAGACTGACTGGTCTGTAATTGCCAGGGATTTCCTTATTATCCTTGAAAAGAGGAACAACATTCACCTCCTTCCAATCCACTCCCGTGGAGAGTGAGGAGGCAAATATCCTCGCCAGCGGCTTAGCAACCTCCTTTCTCGCTTCCCGGAGCAGCCTAGGATAAATCTGGTCTGGCCTGGAGACTTATCAATCTTAATGTTTTCCAAACTTTCCAGCACATCAATGTCATCAATCTTGATCTGGTCAAGACTGTATCCCAGCTCCTCTAAGTTTTCATTTACAACAAGAAGACCTGTTGGGCCAAATGGCCTGTTTCCACACTGTACGGCGTCTGATCTAAGACTGGGTCGTGGGGGTAGGCATATAGCAAATATCAGCCTCTTCACTCCCTCTGATGAAAAACTAGCCAGTAAAGAATACAGCTGCTTGTGTGTCTCCATGGACAGTTTGCTGACCACCATGAAGACCCAGACCTGTAACGCTGTGTATCTGCTGGGTATGCTTTGGGACCCGAACTCCATTGCTTTAGCCATAGTTGATGACCATCAATGTCAGGCCTCTCTCCTCACACAGAGACTGAGGTTTCCTGCAGACATTCACTGGGAGAAGGAACCCCCCCCACCCCAGAAGCTTTATCTCAGAATACACCAGAAGTCCTGATCCCATCTCCTCTCCCACACTCAGAAATAACTTTGTATTCAATCACAGGATGTGGTTTCTTTGGCTAGGTCAGCATTTATTACCCATCCCCAATTGCGCAGGGTGCAGTTAAGAGTGAACCACAATGCTGTGGGTCTGCAGCCACATATAGGCCAGACTCGGTAAGGATGACAGATTTCCTTCCCTAAATGACATTAGTGAACCAGATGGGCTATTCCCAACAATTGACAACGGTCTCATGGTCATCAGTAGATTCTAAATTCCAGATTTTTTCTTGAATTTAAATTCCAGCAATTGCCATGGTGGGATTTAAACTCAGATCCCCAGAACTTACATGGGTCTCTGGATTAATAGCCTAGCAATAAGACCACTAGACCGTCCTGTGGGGAGTTTCGATGCAAAGTGCTCGACTGCTTGGGAATAGCGATTTATTTTCATCGCTTTATAAAGGGATTTGCTGAGTATCTCTCCTGAAATTATACAGCATGGTCTTGATGGATCAAAAGGCCTCCTTCTGTGCCCCAGTGACTCTGCTTCAATACCACTTCCGAACTTCGGAAAACAGAGGAAAACCACCTATACAACGTATTCAAGGAGAACGGATACTCAAAAAATACAGTCCGCAGATTCCTCAAGAACAAACCGCGACAAGCAGACCAAACACAGCCAGAAACCCTAACCACCTTACCATACATCAAAGAAGTTTCAGAAATGACAGCCAGACTACTAAGACCCCTCGGAATCCTAGTAGCACACAAACCCACCAATACTCTCAAACAAAAATTAACAAGCTTAAAAGACCCAGTACAACCCATGGACAAAACCAACGTCATCTACAAAATTCCATGCAAGGACTGCCACAAACACTACATAGGACAAACAGGAAGAAAGTTAGCCACCAGGATACACGAATACCAGCTAGCCACAAAAAGACACAACCCTCTCTCCCTCGTAGCCCTACACACGGAGGAAAAAAACCACCATTTCGACTGGGACAACACATCTATCCTGGGACAGGCTAAGCAAAGACATGCCAGAGAATTCCTAAAGGCCTGGCACTCCAACCACAATGCCATAAACGAACACATAGATCTAGATACCATCTATCAACCCCTCAGAAAACGAACAGGAAATGACATCACCACAAACCCCAAGAACCCCATCCAGGACAAACATATAAGTAGAAAGCAGGAGACAACAGCTTTGCTTCATTTGGAGGTCGCCACTGATGATGTTACCTAGCCAGGTAATGAAACGTCTGGATATCAAACCTACAGCTCAGTGAGCAAACCTACACCCTATTCTTATCTCTCAACTGGCATCCAGAACAAGGTTAGAGTGGTGCTGGAAAAGCACAGCAGGTCAGGCAGCATCCAAGGAGCAGAAAAATCGACATTTCGGGCAAAAGCCCTTCATCAGGAATGGCATCCATAACAGTTGAGTGGCACTGGCCACACCAGCAATGAAGAATGGCTTAGAGAAGCAATAGGTATTTGGTTTATTGAAAAGAAATACCACAGTGATGTTCATGACAATACAAATAAAACAAGCAACTATAATTCATAACCTAGTTGTAGATGATTATGAAAATAAAATACAGTATAACACAAAGGAACAAATGCACAATTATGATCATTTCAGTATTCAAATATGTTACAAAATGCAGGTCTTACAAAATAAAGTGCAAGGTCTACTGCACTGTGTGTTTTGCATTCACTGCATTTAGTGTCATGGAGATGTACAGCACGGAAACAGACTCTTCAGTCCAACTCATCCAGGCCGACCAGATATCCTACATATATCTAGTCCCATTTGCCAACATTTGACCCATATCCTTTGAAACCTTTCCTAGTCATATACCCATCCAGACGCTTTTTACCTGATGTAATTGTACCAGCCTCCACAACTTCCTTGGGCAGTTCATTCCATACACACCCTCTGTGTGAAAAAGTTGCCCCTTAGGTCCCTTTTAAATCTTTCCCCTCTCACCTTAACCTATGCCCTCTAGTTTTGGGCTCCCCTACCCTATGGAAAAGACGTTGGCTATTCACCCTATCCATGCCCCTCATGATTTTATAAACTTCTGTAAAGTCACCCCTCATCCTTTGACATTCCAGGTTGTTTTAGAAAGGATTGTAACAGCAAGACAGACTGATTGGGCTAGGCTTACAATTCCCTTGTTGTAGCATATTTAGCTAGAAGTGCTCTGATGCAGACCCATTGCTGTTACCAGTGGTTGACCTAGCAACCCACATCTTGTGCTTCCTGGTAGCATTCTCTGACCCAGCAGTTAGATTTTTCAAAGTAATGATCCCCCATGGAATTGCCTGGGGATTCTGCAGTACTATCACTTTGTATGTCTACCAGAAATTGAACCATGCTTCTTCAGGCCTATAATTTCTAAAAAGCCAATGCTAAGCTACTCTCTTTGAGTAAGTGGTCTCAACAGACTTTGTAAAGTCAATTAAAGGCTAATTATTGACTGAAACCTCATGTTAATCCTGTTACTTGGGATGAAGCCAGTTAGTGGACTCAGAAAACCAGCAGGTCTGCTCTTTTGTCTTAACGGAGTTTTGACACTGGAGTGTATTGGATGTTCCTTATTATAGGGAGACAGGCAGACAAAAAGAATTGAATGATTGTGTTTGGTTTCCTGGTCTAAGTTTGAATTGTCTGTCACAGTAGGACTAGTTTTATTGTCAATTTGTTCGGAAGAAGAAGCTGTTCTTGACATTGTGATGCTGGAGTAGAGGTTCTGTGGTATCAGCTAACAGAGCAGGGGTCTGTACCAAGATACAGACAGCACTGTGACACTTATATATGTCTGATAATGCCTTGTGTGGGGAAAGAAAGAACAGAAATAATTCACAAAATAAAATTTTTTCTCTGTCAGCTTCCAGCCATGGTTGATAAGTGCATCTTTGGACACGATGTTGGGAGGAAATTTCTGATGTCTGCAGATGGTTTTCTTTCAGACAAGCACAACAGGCAACAGTTTTCATGGAAGTGGTTAGAGTTTTATTCAACAAAATTAACAATCTTTTAGTGAAAAAAGGCCCAAGAGCTGGAAATGATTGATTTTGAATAGGACGGAGCACTGGTAGAGGTTGAGCATTGTACATAAGGTCTGTCTCATTAACATGATGTGTATGTTAGCAAGTATTGAAGGGAAAGTCTTCCAGTTTTCCTCAGCACCGTTCATAAATAGTGAAATTTGCATTTTATATCAGCACCTTAGGAATACAGTCAGAAATCAGGCAGACAAGATAAAGCAAAATATTACAAAAGAAAATCTGAAATAAAAACAAAGTGCTGAAAAGTCTCAGCACCTGTGAAGAGAGAAACAAGGTTAATGTTTCAAGTCAAAAATGACTCTTTCAACTTGATATGTTAACTTGGTTTCTCTCCCCCAACAGATACTGCCAGACCTGCTGAGTTTCTCCAGCATTTTCTGTTTTTAGTTTTGTGAAGAATAATTTTCACTTCCTGTTGTAAATTTTGTTTCTCAAATGATTTATTCTCAAACTGAACTCGCTCGATAGAATCACAATACGTTGTGCAGCGCAGATACAGTCAGCTCCTCATTATATAGCCCCAGTAAGTTGACATTTGGACAATCATTGCTGGAAGCTAAAAAAGAAAATTCCCATTTTGTGAACTATTTGAACACAAGATAACAATATCCTCTGAGACCCTGACATGTAAAAAGGGGGGAAGCATGATAAATAATCACCTGATGCCTGTCTATATTAGAGTCATTGAATCATTGAAATGTACAGCACGGAAACAGACCCTTCGGTCCAACTCGTCCATGCCGATCAGATATCCCAGCTCAAGCTAGTCCCATGTGCCACCACCTGGCCCATATCCCTCCAAATCCTTCCTATTCATATACCCATCCAGATGCCTTTTAAATGTTGCAATTGTACCAGCCTCTACCACTTCCTCGGGCAGCTCATTCCATACATGTACCACCCTCTGAGTAAAAAGGTTGCCTCTTAGGTCTCTTTTATATTTTCCCCTCTCACCCTAAACCTATGCCCTCTACCTCTGGACTCCCCCACCCCAGGGAAAAGACATTGTCTATTTATCCTATCCATGCCTCTCAAACCTCCATAAGGTCACCCCTCAGCCTCTGACGCTCCAGGGAAAACAAACCCAGTCTATTCAACCTCTCCCTATAGCTCAAATCCTCCAACCCTGGCAACATCTTTTCTGAACCTTTCAAGTTTCACAACATCCTTCTGATAGGAAGGAGACCAGAATTGCACGCAATATTCCAACAGTGGCCTAATCAATGCCTTGTACATCTTAGTGAAGAATGTGAAGATCAGAATAGAAAAGTAATTGTCCCTATTTTTTGATGTGGAGGTGCTGGCGTTGGACTGGTCAAAAGTCACATGACACCTAATTATAGTCCAATCGGTTTATTTGAAATTACAAGCTTTGGGAGTGCTGTCCCTCCATTGAGTGAAGTGAAGATAACATCCAGGGACAGACTTCATAATCAGAGAGATCAAAAGATCATACAAATGATATGAATGGAGTATCAATAGGCTGAATAACAGATCTCTGCAGGTGATCAAGAGTGTCAGACAGTGTGAGTAAAGTGTCAACAGCTTAATAACAAGCAAAGCGATGACCTATACTCTGATTAATTGGGGCAGAGAGATAATTACAAAAAATTAAAAATAAGGTTGTGCTGGAGACAAACGAAATGACTGGAATAATGTAATAAGTATAAGAATCGCATGCTGAGGGTCTAACTAAAGTAACAAGTCATCCAAAACTGTACAAACTAATTAAGGCAGAGAGTTCATAACAAGTTATCAAAGTGACAGTGTCAAAACAGGACTGTAAGGAAGATTTTACAGATACAGAACAGTACGGTGGGGTCACATGTAGCACAACATGAACCCAAGATCACGGTTGAGGCCATCTTCATGGATGCATTCCAAATATAGAGTATATGGTCTGAAGAATATGCCCCAGTATTATGGGATGTTCACCATCTTGTGACCTCACCAGACTCTGTAAGTCACTGATTATCACACTAATATCCTGCAGGGCTCTGATACCAACTGAGGCTAGACAATAGACAATAGGTGCAGGCATAGGCCATTCAGCCCTTCGGGCCAGCACCACCATTCATTATGATCATGGCTGATCATCTACAATCAGTAACCTGTTCCTGCTTTATCCCCATAACCGTTGATTCCACTATCTCTAAGAGCTATATCCATCTCTTTCTTGAAAGTATCCAGAGACTTGGCCTCCACTGCATTCTGTGGCAGAGCATTCCATATATCCACCACTCTCTGGGTGAAGAAGTTTCTCCTCAACTCTTTTCTAAATATTCTTCTCAGATTTGGGTAGCCATGTCATGCACAATGCTATTATTGCCCCCCACTCTGTGCCCTAAACGTACTGCATTTCCTGCAGGAAGGACATCAGCTACACTACTTGTTCATTTAAGAGAACTTTCTTTTTATCAGAGGCAGAACCTGCTGGCCACCTTTCCGAACGTAGCCCACCAGTTAGGGCACTTCAATGAGAATTAACCATGGAACTGTCACATGAAGACCAGTGACATCTGAGCAGCCATTTTGTACAGGAAGCAAAGTGCTTATCAAAGCCTCATTAGGGAAGATGGGTAAAAACCATGAAAACCACAGTGTAACTTTGAATCATCAAAAGACAGAGAAAGTTGGGACATGGTTTGGAAAGATTACTGCAGGCCGCTCCAAAAGTATTTCAAAGGAAAGGATTGGTGATGGCAGACTCTCTACACTGTTTCCTCCTGCCAACAAAGCTTTAAATTATCCCAGGCTTCTTTGTAGAGTCACCTGATGCTCAAACCCCTCTGATCAGTGATTCGCTCCAAACGCACAAGCAGCTCACCGGCACAATTTTTTTTTCTTTGCTCATTTATGGGATGTGGGCATCACTGGCTAGGCCAGCATTCATTGCCCACCCCTAATTGCCCAGAGGGCAGTTAAGAGTCAACCACATTGCTGTAGGTCTGGAATCACATGTAGGCCAGACCAGGTAAGGTTGGCAGTTTCCTTCCTTAAAGGATATTAATGAACCAGATGGGTTTTTGAAACAATTGGCCATGGATTCATGGGCATCATTAGACTCTTCATTCGATGTAGGTACAGTTGCAATGTTTAAAAGACATTCGGATAAATACATGAGTGAGAAAGGTTTGGAGGGATATGGGCCAAGCACAGACTGGTGGGACAAGTTTGCTTTGGGATTATGGTCGGCATAGACTGGTTGGACCGAAGGGTCTGTTTCCGTGTTGCGTAACTCTAAGTGACCGCTTTGTCCTTGTCCTTCTCAAGATGTCTAATATGTCCTCAATTCTTCATCATCCTGAGATTGAAATGAGATAATAATGTACTAACATATAATATGTTCAGTTTCAGTGTGGGGGTGTTAATCAGTTTGACATATATGTGTTAATACCTTTCCCAAAACACCGGAGGGAGAAGTTTCAGGGAAAAAAAATTCAAGAATCCATTTGCTCATATCTTACAGCATAATATTAAAAACATTTTTGGCATCAGTTTGAGCTCACATATTTCTGTTGCTGTGATTTTGAACAAGTTAATGCAGGATGCCTTCTGCACTTTATTCTTAACTGGAGCACAACACCTACTTTGGCATGTGTGATTGTTATTCTGATTTGTAAGCATTGTGTTCCTGTCGATTTTAGATAACTCTTTTTTTCTTTTAGAGAGTGTAATACTATCTGAAAGTGACTGACACATCTCGATCACCACCTTTTCAAAATATACATATCATAAGAATCCCAACATTAATGATTGAGATATGAAGAGGTCAGGAGTGGAAATGGTCCACAGAGGGTTAACACAGTTCCATTTTTAACGTCGCAAAAATACGCAGAACATGCAAAAAAAGCTGGCTAACTCCCAGATCCATAAGTAGCAAGTAGCTTTTACCAAGCAGAAGTGCCAGGCAATGACCATCTCCCTCATGATAGAATCTGACCAACCGGCTCTCACATTGAACAATGTTACCATCGATGAATCAACCACGATTAATGTTATAATCACTAACCAAAACATGAGCTGGACTGGCTGCAGAAATATTATGGTAATGAGGGCAGGATAGTGATTGTGAATTCTGTGCTGAATAACTCACCTAAATGCCCAAATGCCTCTCTATCACGTACAAAGCACAATTCAGGAATGTAATGGAAATTCTGTGCCTACCTGAATGAGTGCAGCTCTGAGAGCACTCAAGAACCTCAGCAATAACCAGAACAATTCATTGGCATCTCTCACACCACCAATGTACAGTGGTAGCAGTGTGTACCATCTGCATGATGCATTGTAGCAATTCACCCAGGCTTCATAGACAACATGTTCCAAACCCACAGTCTCTTAATACCCAGAAGGAAAAGAGTAGCAAGTGAACAGGAACACCACCACCTGCAAGTGCCTGTTTGAATGATCAGAATCACTCTGACTTGGAACAATATCACAGTTTCTTCATTGTCACTGGGACAAGATCCTAGAACGCCCTCTCAAATAGCACTGCATGAATACCTAGACCACAGAAACAGCGAGAGTCTGAGAATACAGTTCACCAGCCTCTTCTTACAAACAATTAACTTTGGGCACTAAATGCTGGCGTAGTCAGTGAGACCCACCAATAAACAATATTTGTTTTAAATGGCCTGCAAACTAGATCGGTCAGCACAGTCTTGTTTCAGGGAAAACTACTCAGGACCATTAAAAATCTTAATATTAGCTAGCATTTGTCCTGACCATGACTGATAGAGAATTAAATTATAAAGCATTTAAGTTCTGTCACAGTTCGGTGTACCTCATTACAGAAAGGATACAGAAGCCATGGGACATGTTGGATATAAATTCTCCTAGGAAGCTAAGGAAGTGATTGCTGAACCTCTTACTGAGATATTTTTATCATCGATAGTAACAGGTAAGGTGCTGGAAGACTGGAGGTTGGCTAACGTGGTGCCACTGTTTAAGAAAGGTGGACAAGCCAGGGAACTACAGACCAGTGAGCCTGATGCCGGTGGTGGGCAAGTTGTTTGAGGGAATCCTAAGGGACAGGGTGTACATGTATCTGGAAAGGCAAGGACTGATTAGAGATAGTCAACATGGTTTAGTTTGTTGGAAACCATGTCTCACAAACTTGTTTGAGTTTTTTGAAGAAGTAACAAAGAGGATTGATGAGGGCAGAATGGTGGACATGATCTATATGGACTTCAGTAAGGCATTCAGCAAGGTTCCCCTTAGGAGACTGGTTAGCAAGGTTAGGTCTCATGGAATACTGGGAGAACTAGCCATTTGGATACAGAACTGGTTCAAAGGCAGAAGACAGAGGGTGGTGGTGGAGTGTTGTTTTTCAGACTGAGTTCTGTGACCAGTGGAGTGCCACAAGAATCGGTGCTGGGTCCATTACTTTTCATCATTTATATAAATGGGTTGGATGTGAGCGTAAGAGGTATAGTTAGTAAGTTTGCAGATGATACCAAAATTGGAGGTGTAGTGGACAGCAAAGAAGGTTATCCCAGATTACAACAGGATCTTGATCAGATGGACCAATGGGCTGAGAAGTGGCAGATGGAGTTTAATTTAGATAAATGTGAGGTGCTACATTTTGGGAAGGCAAATCTTAGCAGGACTTATACACTTAATGGTAAGATCCTAGGGTGTGTTGCTGAACAAAGAGACCTTGGGGTGCAGGTTCATAGCTCCTTGAAAGTGGAGTCGCAGGTAGAATAATGAAAGCGTTTGGTATGCTTTCCTTTATTGGTCAGAGAATTGAGTACAGGAGTTGGGAGGTCATGTTGCAGCTGTACAGGACATTGGTTAGGCCACTGTTAGAATATTACATGCAATTCTGGTCTCCTTCCTATCGGAAAGATGTTGTGAAACTTGAAAGAGTTCAGAAAAGACTTACAAGGATGTTGCCAAGGTTGGAGGATCTAAGCTATAGGGAGAGGCTGAACAGGCTGGGGCTGTTGTCCCTGGTGCGTCGGAGGCTGAGAGGTGACCTTATAGAGGTTTACAAATCATGAGGGGCATTGATAGGATAAATAGACAAAGTCTTTTCCCTGCGGTGGGGGAGTCCAGAACTAGAGGGCATAGGTTTAGGGTGAGAGGGGAAAGATATAAAAGAGACCTTAGAGGCAACTTTTTCACACAGAGGGTGGTGCATGTATGGAATGAGCTGCCAGAGGAAGTGGTGGAGGCGAATACAATTGCAACATTTAAAAGGCATCTGGATGGATATATGAATAGGAAGGGTTTGGAGGGTTATGTGCCAGGTGCTGGCAGGTGGGACTAGATTTGGTTGGGATATCGCTTTGGGACGAGTTGGACCGAAGGGTCTGTTTCCATGCTGTACATCTCTATGACCCTATGAGATCATGTGAACATGAGGGGCAATCATTTTTTACACAGCAAGTGGTTCGTGTGAGGATTGAATTACCAGAAGGTGGTGGATGCAAGTGAAGTTACATTGTTTAAAAGATACTTGGATAAGTACAGATTTGGAGGGATATGGGCCAAATGCAGGTAAGTGGGGACTAGTTTAACTTGGGAACATGGTTGGCGTGATCTAGTTGGATCAAAGAGTTGGTCTCCATGCTGTACGAAACTATGATTAAGGTGAGAAACTTGAAAACATAGGACCGTAATAACTAAAGCAGGCTAATGGGAGCATTCAGTGAAAACATGTAAATGTTGGAGATTATATCAGATGAAAAATTATTTCCATGATCAGGAAGTCAGGATCAGGGGACTATATATTTGGGATTTGTACAAAAGTAGAAATAGCTAGGTTTGAAAGCATTTTTGTGCAAAATGCATTTGCTGCTTGGAATACATTATTGTGAATGGCTCTTAAGAGAAAGTGAAAATGAATTTGTAAAGGACTGAAGTAAATACTTGAAGTAAGATGTTAAAGAGTACTTGTAAAGAACAGGAAATGGGATTAGTATACGCAACTCCATTATGTAATGATATGCTACTGTGTTGAGGTCTTCGTGATTTTAATGCAACAGTTTTATACAAGTGCAACCCTGTCGATAAGCCCAACTTGAGGTTCATCACTGGTGTAACCCCCAGGTGAGATGCAGTAATGTGATGGTTATGTTAGTAGATTGGTAACCACAAAAGACCAAGCTTAACTCTCTACTGCAGTTGGGGTGTTTAAATTCAGTTAATTATTGACTCCTGAATTTCATTCTTGTTGCAGTAATGGTGACTATGAAATTAATGGACTGTTGTAAAAATCTATCTGCTTAATTTATGTCCTTTAGGGAAGGACATCTGCTGTTCGTAAGGCAGAAGAGAGTCACAAAGATCCTGCTCATCTCTATGTTTAATGGGAGGCCACGTCCTTTTAAACTTTCTGTCCTAGTGTTAAATTCCCCTACAAGAGGAAGCATCCTTCCAGCATCTACTCTGTCAAGCCCCCTCAAAGCGTTTTAAGATCACTCCTCATTTTAATGATCTCCAGTAGCTATTCCAACAGGCCTAACCTGCTCGAACTTTTCTTATTAAACAACTCCTCCATTCTGGGAATCAGTCGGGTGAACCTTCTCTGAACTGCTTTCAATACACTCTGGCCTCTTTAAGGGGAGACAAAGGCCTAGTCATATTATCACCAGCCATTACCACAGATGACCAGATAATCTTCGAGGGACCAGGGTTCAAATCCTGCTGTGGCTGCTCATAGAATTTCAATTCAATGTAACAAAAACAAATCTGGAATTAAGAGGCTAATTATGACCATGACATTGTTGTCTATTGTTGTGGAGAAAACCCGTCTGTTTCACTAATGTCCTTTAGGGAAGGAAACTGCCAATCTTACCTGGTCTGGCCTATATGTGACTCCAGACCCACAGTCATGGAGTTAACCCTTAACTGTTCTCTGGGCAATTAGGGATGGGCACAAAAACACTCGTGATGCCCACATTTCATAGATGAGTTATAAAAAAAAGATGAGACCAAAACTGTACATAGTATGCAGGTATAGTCTCACCAACGCCCTATCTAGCCGTAACTTTCCCACTTTAATACTCCAAACCGTTTCAATAAATTAATTAATCCTGCTTATTGTACATTCCAAAATTACCTGTTCCCTGGTTACTTCTAAGATATATTCTTCTAAGAAACTGTCCTAAATACTTTCTTCGAACTCACCTCGCCAGCTACTTTCCCCAAATTCATTCATCCAATACCTGAATATTGCAATACCTTTTCATACAGGTCCCCACTATTTCGTGATTTACTTTCATTCCTACAATGTAGCTAATGTCTTGCCACCTGCGGATACCCCTGACCAGTGACTTCCTTCTTTTGATATTTTTTATATCCACACATACTTACACCACAGTTTGATTCCCCAATACAACGGCATTTCGCATGACGGTTTTCATTTTATCTTTTATTAACAGAGCTTTTGCCTTTCTTCCTGATTTTCTTAACAGCCTTGAACATGTAACATATAAATTATGAAGGGAATGGATAAGATAGAAGCAGGGAGGTTGTTTCCATGGTGGGTGAAACTAGAACTAGGGGCATAGCCTCAAAATAAGGGGGAGCAGGTTTAGGACTGAGTTGAGGAGGAACTTCTTCACCCAAAGGATTGTGAATCTGTGGAATTCCTTGCCCAGGGAAACAGTTGAGGTAATCTTGCTGAATTGTTTTAAGGCAAACATAGATTTGTAACCAGTAAAGGAATTTAAGGGTTATGGTGAGCGGGCAGGTGAGCGGAGCTGAGTCCATGAAAAGATCAGCCATGATCTTATTGAATGGCAGAGCAGGCTAGAGGGGCCAAATGGCCTACTCCTGCTCCTAGTTTTTGTGTTCTTATGTTCCAAACCAGCTGAGATCACTTTGCAACCATTTCTGACCACCAGTTTGGCACACTTGTGACCCAGTTTCATAGCAATGTCGTGCCTCTTAACTCCCCTCAAGCACATCACACAGTATGGGGAATAAATGCTAGCGTTTCCTGTGCTGTGATTGACTAGACAAAATGTTCTTTGGCTGTTAACCGTCAAAGAACGTACACCACAGCTTCATTCTGTCGGAGTTGCTTATGGCTTTTAAAATTTAAAATGAACAACCGTGGGCACTACAGCCTTATACCAATGTCCTTAATTTTACAAATTTTTACTTCCCATTTGAAAGAAATTTCTCAAATATTTGCCCATCTCTGTATGAAATAATAAAGATATGTTCTTGCATTTGCTTGTCTTAGCAAAAAGAGTGGACCTGAATATAAAGTCAGGAGCATTGTTTTGTAAGTGTTTTTGCCAATGTTAATGAGAATCAGTATTTGGAAGCACAGACTATTTTTATTCTTTCACCAGGATTCGGTGTTGCCCATCCCTAAGTACCCTTGAGGTGAAGGGCAGTAAAGAGTCGCCCACATTGTTGTGGATCTGGAGTCACTTATAAGCCAGACCAAATAAGGATGGCAGATTTATTTCCCAAAAGCACATTAGTGAAGCAGTTGGCTGTTTGACAAGATAGTCACATGTCACCATTACTGACGTTCTATTGCAGATTTTCATTGGCTTTCAATTCCAATTTTTAGTGAATATTTTTAACCCTCCCATTTGAAACTAGATCTCTAGTACAGAAGCAGGAATACTACCACTGCATCACAAAATACCAGATTTTATTAAGTCCAATCAGATGCCATTTGAGCCCTTGTCCTCAGAGCATTTGCCTGGATCCCTGATTATTAGTCTATTAACATTATTGCTCTGCTACGATGGCCGATACTTCACTAGCACACTGTCTTCATAGCAACAATAATGAGGAAAAGACATTTTTAGCCACCTCCCTGTCAATGATTCTTTGTTGGAATTGGTTCAGCTGCACTGCAGTTGTCAATATTGTCGTGTGTATTTTTGAAAAACTTTGATTGCACAGAAACATTTGATCGAGGCTACAGATCTTATTAAACCCTTCAGTTTTTTCCAAGAAAAGTCCTAATTTAACCTCTCTTAAAAAAAATAAAACCAGATTGTTTTCCAGCAGGGTGCTGGCTTGCCAAGCCAACTTGACTTTAAATAGAATTTCCAAGACAGTTACCTCTGGTCGTCAACACCCCAGTACTATATACAATAATTCTCCATATCCACGACCACTAAGTGGGTAAAGTTAGTCTGAAACTTGAGCGTTGCGAGTCAGAGGTTTGCAAATCCAAATTGCAATTTCTTCTGAATTAGTTTCTCCTGGAGGCTGCTGAGATTTGAGTAATTGACTGCATTGAGCTGGAGCCAGTGAGGGAGAAATTCACTATCCTAATTTCACACAGCAAGCGGTTCAGATATGGAATTTCCTTGCCTGGAAATGTAATGGAGACAGGTTCAATTGGGACACTCAAGAGGACACTGGATGTTTTGCAATGTAATTGTGAGTGGACATATGGGCAAAAGGCAGGAGATTGGCACTAGATAATAAAGTCAAGATTAGAGTGGTGCTGGAAAAGCACAGCAGGTCAGGCAGCATCCGAAGAACAGGAAAATCGATGTTTTGGGCAGGAGCCCTTCATCACCATTTCTGATGAAGGGTTCCTGCCCGAAACATCGATTTTCCTGCTCTTTGGATGCTGCCTGACCTGCTGTGCATTTTCAGCATCACTCTAATCTTGACTTTAATCTCAAGCATCTGCAGTACCCACTTTTACCTATTAGATAATAAAGCCAGATTAGGTAATAAAGCTGAACTATTAGCTAGTACAGTTATGATGGGCCAAATGGCTTCCTGTTGCACCATAATAATTCTGTGACTCTGTGATTCTAATTGTTCAGTAACCTTTGCTAGAAAGGTCATGAAAACATATGACATAAACACAAAGGGAACCTACATTCACTCGCTATTTAAACTCAAAGTGAATTACATAATTTGGCTGCTTTCTATTAGAAGTGTAAGTGCAGCCATTGCTTCTGTGTCATACTTTAGATTAGATTACTTACAGCGTGGAAACAGGCCCGTCGGCCCAACAAGTCCACACCGACCCGCCGAAGCGCAACCCACCCAGACCCATTTCCCTACATTTATCCCTTCACCTAACACTACGGGCAATTTAACTTGGCCAATTCACCTAACCTGCACAGTTTTTTGGACTGTGGGAGGAAACCGGAGCGCCCGGAGGAAACCCACGCAGACACGGGGAGAATGTGCAAACTCCACACAGAGAGTCGCCTGAGTCGGGAATTGAACCCGGGTCTCTGGTGCTGTGAGGCAGCAGTGCTAAGCACTGTGCCACCGTGCTGCCCACTTTAGATTACTTACAGTGTGGAAACAGGCCCTTCAGCCCAACAAGTCCACACCGACCCGCCGAAGCGTATACCACCCAGACCCATACTCCTACGTTTACCCCTTCACCTAACACTACGGGCAATTTAGCATGGCCAATTCACCTAACCTGCACATTTTTGGATTGTGGGAGGAAACCGGAGCACCCGGAGGAAACCCACGCAGACACGGGGAGAATGTGCAAACTCCACACAGATAGTCGCCTGAGGCGGTAGTTGAACCCGGGTCTCTGGTGTTGTGAGGCAGCAGTGCTAACCACTGTACCACCGTGCTGCCCACTGCCACCGTGCCGCCCACTGGGGAGATTAAAAATAGCATTTCTCTTTTCCTTGCCAATAAACAAAAGGCTTGACCTGTATATATGGGCAGGTAGTATACTAATAAAATTAGTGATTAGCCTGTTCAGAGATGTACTTCTGGCTCAGGTAGGACTTGAACCTGGGTCTCATGGGTCAGAGGTAGGGACTCTACCGCTGCACCAAAAGATATTTAATACTGTGACTAGAATCCTTTGATGTGTCGGGAACCACTGATCCTACTTGTAGATATTTTTAATCAACTTCTTCAGATAGTTTCTGGTTCACCTCAAGAGATTTGACCCTGGGCTTTCTGGTCCAGAAGTAGGAACACTACCCACTATGCCACAAGGCACCCCCCTACCCCACCTCACCTCCCACCCCCCCACCCCATGCTTGTTGTAATATTACCACAGAGAATTGTACTGTTAATAACATTGAGTGTGAGTCGTCCGCTCTAATTCAGATTGAAGTGAACCACATTACTAATTACAGGCTGTTCACAATCCTTTTTCCTGGAACTATAGGTGGGATGGTGGCTCAATGGTTAGCACTGTTGCCCCACAGCACCAGGGTCCCACGTTCAATTCTAGCCTTGGCCAACTGTCTGTGTGGAGTTTGCACATTCTCCCCGTGTCTGCGTGGGTTTCCTTGGGTGCTCCGGTTTCCTCCCACAGTCCAAAGATGTGCAAGTCAGGTGAATTGGCTATGCTAAATTGCCCATGGAGTTAGGTGAAGGGGAATGTGTCTGGGTGGGTTACTCTTCAGAGGGTTGGTGTGACTGGTTGGGCCGAATGGCCTGTTTCCACACTGTAGGGAATCTAATCTTTAGTAATAAGGAATTTAAGTTTGTGCTCATCAGTATAAAGATGTATTCAAAAGGAGCATTTTCTATTTTTGCATCCTCGATCTGTTTGGATTTTAAAATATTTTTTCACGTTCAAAATAATTTTGTACACTGTGTCCTGCACGATACATATGATCTCTGCTGTTAGGATATGTTAGGTCTTTGGGTAATAGCCATTTTACATACCATATGGTACAGTCAACACCACCAGGTAAGATGTGGTGCCTGTTAGCTCCATCCTCTGTCATGTTCTCTCACTCTTTCTCTGTTTATAAGGATGTTGCTGGGAATTGAGGCTTTGAGTTACAAGGAGAGGCTGGATAGGCTGGGACTTTATTCACTAGAGTGTAGGAGGTGAGAGATGAGTTTTATAAAAGCATGAGGGGTATAGATAAGGTGAATGCCAGGTGTCTTTTCCCTAGTGTGGGGAAATTTCAAGACTAGGGAGTATATTTTTTAAGGCGAGACAGGAAAGAATTAAAAAGGACATGACAGCTAATATTTTTGCACAGAGTGGTTCGTATGAGGAATGAACTTCCTGAGGAAGTGGTGGATGTGGGTACAGTTACAATATTCAAAAGACATTTGGATAAATACATGAATAAGAAATGTTTGGAAGGATTTGGGCCAAGCGCAGGCAGCTGGGACTAGTTTAGTTTGGACTGAAGGGTCTGTTTATGTGCTGTATGACTCTTCAAACTACGAGTGTATATCTTTTGGGTAATCAGAAACATATTCACACTTGATTTTTTAACAACAACGCCATGTTCTTAATTTTCAAAAGGCTCCTAGACAATTTTGAAAATAGCATGTCAGGGTGGACCTGCATCTGGTAATCTTTATTTGCAACTTAATCTGAAACATTGCAAGTGTACACAGTGCCAGTCAGCAAAAGGTAATATGGCTCTGTCTTCAATATTTTTCAATAAACTTAAAGCAAAACACAGAGTTGTGCTGGAAATGCACAGCAGGTCAGGCAGCATCCGAGGAGCAGGAAAATCAATGTTTCGGGCAAAAGCCCTTCATCAGGAATGAAGGGACTTCACCTGTTTCCTCATTTCCTCTCCCCCCCCCATCCTCCCCACGCCAGTTCCAAACCTTCCAGCTCAGCACCATCCTCATGACCTGTCTTACCTGCCAATCTTCCTTCCCACCTATCCCCTCCACCCTCCTCTCTGGACTATCACTTCATCCCCACCTCCATCTACCTTCCCCCCAGCCCACAACCTCCCATTTAACTCACCACCCCGGAGGCTCCCTGCCTTCATTCCTGATGAAGGGCTTTTGCCCGAAACGTCGATTTTCCTGCTCCTCGGATGCTGTGCTTTTCCAGCACCACTCTAATCTAGACTCTGATCTCCAGCATCTGCAGTCTTCACTTTGGCCTAGTTGATTTTAAAGCAAAACACAGAAGAGGTTGCGAATTTGAAAGAAAAATGGAAAGAAATATTGGGAAATATTCAGCAGATCAGACAGCATCTCTGGAGAGCAAAACTGGGCTCATGTTTCAGGTTGTTGCCCTGAAACAGGTCTGAGGAAAACATCATTTGTCTACCTTAGGTTTTTTCTTTACAGGAGTTGCCTGACCTACTGAAAGTCCAGCATGTTCTTATTCCAGTATTTAACATTAGAATCATTTGGTCATACAGAACTTGAATATTGCTGAAAAAAATGCATTTTATCAAAGCTTTTCATTTTGCATTGATCAAGCTAATTCACAAAAATCTCAATGTAAATGGGAACAACATCCTTACACTGTGAACCAAACATGCTGATTGGTTTAAGACTTGAGGTTGATAGATTCATGATCAACCCACCCAGACCCATATTTACCCCTGACTAATGCATCTAACACTACGGGAAATTTAGCACCATAGGAACTGCTATGGGCAATTCACCTGACCTACACATGTTTGGATTGTGGGAGGAAACCCACGCAGACACAGGGAGAATGTGCAAACTCCACACAGAGAATGTGCAAACTCCTGCCCGAGGCAGGAATCAAACCTGGGTCCCTGGCGCTGTGAGGCAGCAGTGCTAACCACTGAGCTACCGTGCCACCCTACCACTGAACCACCATGCCGCCCAAAGGATGTCAAGTGTTATGAGGAAAGGGTAGGAGGTACACTTGAGAAATGTGCAGTCAGCCATGATCCTGGTGAATGGCAGAGCAGGCTTGAGTGACTGAATGGCCTACTCCTATTCCATTTTCTTATGGTCTTATGGTCTCACTGTTCCAGCTCTGATCTGACTAGGCCTTGTATAGTTTCAGCAGAGTTCCCTACTTTTATATTCCATTTCTTTTAAATTAAAGGCCTATAGTCCATTTGCCTTTCCCTCCTACCTGCTGAACTTTGAAGATAGTTTATTTGGGATTCAAGTACGAAGATCATCAAATCCCTCTGTGCTGCAGCTTTCTGCAATCTTCCACCAGTTAAATAATATGCAGCTCTTCCATTTTCCCTGCTACAGTTTGTGGCCTGATATTTTCCACATTGTATTCCATCTGGAAAGAAACATGTAAGAATCTGAGGGAACTTGACAGGATGGATGCTGATCAGATGATTCCCTGTGGAGGACTTTGGCACAAAACGACACATGGATTTCCAAATTTGAACTGAAATGAGGAGTTTGTTTTATTAAATCTCATGAGTTGTTAGTCTATTGAATTCTCTGCAGCAGTGAGCAGTGAAGGCTGGTCCAAAATAGATATATTAAAGGCCCAGTTGGATATATTTTGAATGTCAGGGAGTTTCAACGATTATAGAGAGCGACAGGCTGGAAAGAGGAATTGAGGCCACAACCAGAGGTGCCATGATCTTCTCAAATGGTGTATTAAACTCAAAGGGCTGAATGGCCTCCAGCTGCTACTGTTTCTTGTGTGTTCCTACATTCAGGACTGCTGAACATCTTCAAAATAGAGGGTTACCAAGAAATCACCTACAGAGCTCTGGTTTAATTTGTCAAATGGTTATGAAAGTATTTGACTTGTTGTGATTTCCTTCTCTAACCTTCATCCCAGATCAAGGCCAAGGCTGTATCCTAACTTATTCGTGAGTAAAATAATCTCCCTAGAATATTGGAAATCAACCACCTCTAGTGCTGTATTTTAGGTTTGAGTATAAAGACCAGCATTCATTTTAATCTGAAGCTCATCTATAAATTAGTACACACATCCTGTGCACTTCTTCTGCTATAACTTCCTGTCTCCACAATTATACTGGTTAGATATAATTGACACCCTTCCAGTACCATGCCAATACTGGTAGGAAGCCATTATTTTTTAAACAGTCAATTGCCATTCTGTTTTCTTTTATCCTTTCATAGATTGTGAATGTCTCCAGATTTTCTTTTTCACTTGTGGGTGTCACTGACTGGCCTGCATTTATTGCCCATCCCTAGCTTCCCTTGAACTGAGTGGCTTGTTAGGCTTGAACTGAGTGGCTTATTTCAGAATCAACCACATTGGCAGGAGTCTGGAGTCACATGTAGGCCAGATCAGATGAGAATGAGTTTCCTTCTCTGAAAGACATTAATGAACCAGAAGAGCTTTTCTGACAATCAACAATGGATTCATGGTCATCATTAAACTCTTAAATTCAGATTATAATTTAATTCAAAATTCACCATCTGCCATGGCAGGATTCAAATCTCAGAATGTTAGCTGAGTTTCTGGATTAATAGTCTGGTGATAATACCAGTAGGTCATCACTTCCTAGTATCTTTGGCTGATTACCCATCCTTAATGACTTTGAGAAGGTGGTAGTGGGACACCTTCTTGAACTACTGCATGTGAAATGTAAGTGGATGGAGTTAATGCCCAGAGTATTTTTCAGGTAAGGAGTGCCAGGATTTCGACCCATTGAGATTGTGGTCCCAAACTTACCAACTATCTTCGAAACAGTGGTCTTGGAGAGCTGAGTATTTAACAATATTTTATTTCTAACCTCATCTTGTGACCCTTCGGATTGGCTTTGGTCAGAATCAAAAGTGAATTCAATTATCTGCATCAAAGTATGAATAATTATTCCTCCATTTGGAGAATATTTTAGAAACAGGTGAGGTCAGTTGATAATTATTGCAGGCAATATGGATGTCATTCATATATTCTGTACTATTTGTTTCCTCAGTTACTTTACCCATATATGTGTAGATATATCCACAAGAAAACCAAATAAATATGGATATTTACTGTCCACTGTACTCTCAAGCACCAGCAAAATGATGAAAGGCAACTTTGATTAGTGTTATACATATACATTTGTAAGCGTATTTTACTAACCAATAATGAGCTCACCATGTCTCCAGGATCGCTTGCCCCCTGACCTCATTATCGTCTTGGTCTAAACATGTGCATGAATCCCTGAGAACTGGTGAGAGTGACATCAAGACAGCAGCAATTTCAACAAGAATGCAGCAAAGAGCCCCTATAGAATTGAACTCAGTGGAAATCAGTAAGAAACCCTCGACTGGCTGGAGTCATGACTAACACAAAAAACAACGGTTTCAAACGTTGGAGGTCAATCAGCTCAACCACTGGACTGTGCTGTGGTCTGTGATTCACTATCGTCAGGTGCTACCACACTGATCTTTCCCCTCCTCCATCAAGAGATCAGAAGTGGTGGTTGCATTGTATTCAGTCTGTTTGCAACTCCTCGGGTACTGAAGTAGCGCAAGCCCACACAAAGCATGACCTGGAGAAAATTCAGTCTGGGTGATAAATGGTGAGTAACATTCACGCCATTTCATGCCAGGCAATGGCCTCCACCACCAGGAAAGAATTTAATCATCACCTCTTGACATTCAATGGATTTGGGAAGGCGATGGCACAATGGTATTATTGCTGGACTGCTATTCTAAAGACCCAGGTAATGTTCTGGGGACTCTGGTTAAAATTCTCCCACTGTAGGTGGTGAAATTGAGATCCAATAAAAATCTGGAGTTTTGAGTTTCATGATGACCATGAATCCATTGTTGATTATCTTCAAAATGGTTCACAAATGTCCTTTAGGGAAGTAAACTGCCATCCTTACCTGGTCTGGTCCACATGTGACTCCAGGTCTACAGCTATGTGGTAAAGATGGTCAACAGGTTTATTCGGAAGCACTAGCTTTCGGAGTGCTGCTCATTCATCAAGTGGTAAAGAAGCAGCTAGTGCTTCTAAATAAACCAAATAAACAGAAGAAACTCAATTAATATCTTAATAGGGGCAATTTGTGGATAGTTTTGGAATTTATTGAATTTTGCCAATGGTACACAGGACTTTCACATTCACATTCTGTGAATGAATAAAAAAATCCATCAATGCATCCCCCTTCGCCTTTGTCTGGGGATCGCAACTGACCAGAAGTTTCACTTGATCAGCCACATAAATACAGGGACAGGTCAGTACCTAGCTATTCTGCAGTTAGTTGCTCACTTCCTGGCTCTCTGAAGCCTTTCCATGGTCCAGAGGATATACGTCGTGAGTACAATGGAATTTGGCACACCCACACTGTCTCTGACATTGGTAATGTATCAAGGCTGCACAGCAGCAAATCACAAAGGCTTCTTTGCCAGCACTATTCAAGCCCATGACTATTACAGGTTAGAAGGACAAGGAATGCCATGACCTCAAAGACCCAAACTGCCTGTTTTATAATCGAATTGCTGCACTTTCATCACTACTTGTTCAAAGCACTACTCAATCCTTCTAGACACCACTATGGGAGCAACTTCATTGATGGCAACAACTCATGAAGTCAATTCAGTGCCATCACCTGCTCAAGGGCAATTAGGGATTGGCAATAAATCCAAGTCTTGTCAGTGATGCCCACATCTTGTGAATGAATTTTTTTAAAATCACCTCATGGAATAAATCCAAACTCAAGTGAGACAGATCAGAGTGCAAATTTCCACATTTCCTACATATCAACAATGCTATAATCAGGACCCGCTTATTTCTGCATGCACAATAAAAACATTCAAGAATCAAAGAATGGTTTCAGCACAAATGGCGAGCATTCAGCTCATCGTGTCTCATCGAATTATACAGAACAGAAGAAGCCCTTTGGCCCATCAAGTCTGCGTCACTATATCTATACTAGTCCCACTAGGCTCAAAGTCATAAACACCACATCTGTGCTGGTGCAAATCACCTAGGGCCATGACCCTGCCTTTTTCCCTGAGTTTATTTGAAGAAGACCAGTTTCATTCCTGCTCTGTTCAGATTACTCTAAAGAGCCTCTAGTCAGCTATTTAGATTGTCTAGTTCCTTGCACTGTGAGACACTCCGTGAATAGATTAGCATTTGTCGTAAGAATTGGATGTTGATCTAAGAACTGTGAACTCATCAGAGAATTGGGAGATTAGTGTTGGCTTTTGGAATAAAAACTGTACATCCAGGAGGTGGAATTGCAGAATACATTTTCAAAGAATAAATTGAGCCATCAACAACAAAAAAAATGCTAAAAGTAACACGGCTGGGAATAGACCTGCTAAATGTTGAGACTGAGGTAGTATCTCAAAGTAAACTTGCATCTGTTTGGAACATGCCTGACATATCAATGCAGCAGACAACAAGGAGTTTGCAGATTTAATTTGTGGGAGACAGGTTCACAGACTGTTACTCATAATTTTAATTGCTTCTGAAGATTATTAAACCCCAATGGAATTATACTGTTGGAAACATTTCTTTTTGTTCTGGATTTGGTGTCAATTTCCCTATTATTTGTAGTAAATTGAGTGCCATCTTTCTAAGTGTAAGATGTGTTATTTAAATATTTTAGCTGGTGTTTAAAGTGTTTCCAATGTGTACTGTGGCAGACCCATTCAAAGTGATAGTGAACTTGCACACCTGAGGCCATTGTATTGGATGTATAGACTCCTGCTCTGCATCTTGCATGGACATAGCAAATGGCCAAAAGATTTATAAGTCATGAGGCCCTTGATTTAGCATCTTGTCTGATAAATGGCACCTCTAAAAAATGCAGCTTGTCTTTAGTACTCCACAAAATGAGTTGGGCCATAGGGCCTGTTTCTGTACTGTCTGACTCTATGACTGAGTGTTTGTCTAAGGTCTGATCAGGCTGAACAAAATGGAGTGATTTAACTTGTTGTATTGCTCCAGCTGTGCAAATACTAGTGAATTGACCCAGATAATGGTTTTGACAGGAGTTTAGGTTTTTCATAAAATAATTTAATAATGTAGATCTTCCAGTCTGTAGATAGTTGCAAACCAGATGTATGACACAAGATGTAAGCAGGATCCCACAGAATTCCCAATGCACTCACTCCATGATGATT